>NC_137211.1:2248130-2365630 GCF_949987685.1 Ammodytes marinus | reverse complement strand
ATGCGTGTTTTATAGAAAGAAAGTCTGAACAAATGATACAAAATATTTATTCTCTGCTTAATTACATATGTTATAAAAAATAACGCAGATTGTACATGCACATACTTACATTTCTTTTTCAAACGGTTGTATGTATGTGTGCGTTCTTGTGTGCGTGTCTGTATCTGTTTGTGTGTGTGTGTGTGTGTGTGTGTGTGTGTGTGTGTGTGTGTAGCTGCAGAGGGGAAGTACCGAGGTTTCGTAGACGTCTTGAGGACACTGCTCCGAGAGGAAGGACCCAGAGCGCTCTATAAAGGATTCAACGCCGTCTTTCTACGAGCTTTCCCTGCCAACGCCGTAAATATTTTTTTTACTTTTCATTTTTAAGTCAACACTTCTTAAAGGTGCAGTGTGTAATATGACATCATCAAGAAAGTTCTACAAAGTTCTAGAATGAAACACTCCCTGGGTAACCCCACCCCTTTAGAATAATAACAGAAACTACAGTGGCCTTCAAGGACAAGAACAATTCTAAATTCTAAACAATGCACCTGATGACATTCCAAAAACATGGATTC
Organism: Ammodytes marinus; assembly: GCF_949987685.1. Classification (NCBI taxonomy): domain Eukaryota; kingdom Metazoa; phylum Chordata; class Actinopteri; order Uranoscopiformes; family Ammodytidae; genus Ammodytes; species Ammodytes marinus. Next base: position 2,365,073 of record NC_137211.1, on the reverse strand, counting down.
CTCCATAAGACCTGCCTGCTCGATGTACAAAATGTAATATTAATATTTGTAATTCTCCGCTCAGGAGGATAATTCAGATTTTTTGGCAGAGGTGATTTTACACCAATGAGGACATATTTATGAATGAGGATATTGATTTTAGCTAATAAATTACTTCAAATGTTACACAGTGTCCCTTTAACATCCTACTACTCATAATACTCGTGGTGTAGTGGTTAGAGCCAATTTCAATATTGAACCAACATAAACAGTGGGATTGTTGTGGGTTGTAGGTTTTCCAGCCGTCGGCTCTTGATCTAAGGTGTTATGATGAATGCTACTTATCAAAATTGACTATAGAAAATACCACAAATACATTTTTAATTTCAGATATAGTGCTGAGACATGAGAAAAGTCTACATTCCAAACAACGACAGATTTTCTTAAAGGTGCAGTGTGTAATATGACATCATCAAGTAAGTTCTAAAAAGCTCTAGAATGCAACGCTCCCTGGGTAACCCCACCCCTTTAGAATAATAACAGAAGCTACAGTGGCCTTCAAGGACAAGAACTATTCAAAATTTTAAACAATGCACCTGATGACATTCCAACTATGACACTTCCAAAATGGCGGCGACAAGGCCTTGGTCCAAAATATGCAGAAATATGGACATATATGATACCGTTTCTAAGGGAAAAAATAATTATTCTAAAAAAAAATTCAGCTATTATGCACTAAATTAAACGTACTTATGGATATTATAATTATTTTCTACAAAATCTGCTAGGAAATAAAACCAAAAATTCTACACACTGCAGGTTTAAATGTTTTCTGTCACTGTCAGTGCTCACGTTTGTGTGATAGAAGAGACAGCACACGCACCTCAGCCATGTTATGATAAAAAAAAAAATATTCAAAAGTTAATTTCCCCGGTATATTTTTTGGTGGTTTCTGGCAATTTTAAAACTTTAATCTAAGATTTATTTTTATTTTTTTATTCTGTTTCCTCCCTTTCATGGCTCAGAGATATATATATATAGGCCTATATATATAAAAAAAAATTACCTTCATGTCCCTAATATGTCACTGTACTTTCCATGGTCGCTTTTTTTCGAGTGTATAGTCGCCGCCCCCTTGTGTCCACATACGGAAAGTACAAGCCACACGACTGAAAATATGGCACTAAATATGACATAGATGGCACTAGATATGAATACATAAAATGAAATATTCTTGCAACAGCGGAAGTTAAGATCAATTTTCAACATGTGTAACACACTAATACAATCTCTCCCTCTCTTCTAGGCCTGTTTCTTGGGGTTCGAATTTGCACTTAAAGGACTGAACATTCTCGCGCCAAGTTGGTGAAGAAAAAATCTGTGAATCTGGTCACCATGGAAACAATTCTCTTCTCTGCATCACACACTCCCTGCGTTCCAAATCACACTTTTTTTTCTTTTTACTACACTACATACTAAAGTACAGAATAGTTTTAGTCTTTTTACTACACTACATACTAAAGTACAGAAGCATTTTAGGGCCACAGACAGGAGAGAAAAAAAAAATCAGATAAGGAAGATTTATTTTCATTATGTCAGGAAATGTCAAAAATAAAGACGAATACTCCAAAATGCTATTGGAGTTAGTGGGGGCATTTATGTATTTTCAGCATACTACAATTGACGTGCATGTATTGGGACATCCTAAATCTTTTTCGTGCATACTAAATAGTAGGGAAGTATGGGAATTGGAACGCAGGGACTGTTTTTTTTCAAGTGTTTTGTGTCTTTTGTTGACACATTTTAACAGATGTTCGAAATGTAATTTATTTTACATTTAATTTGACATTAAAGGCCTACTTCACCGGTGGGAATATGAAGGTGTATTGAATTCTGAGATCCTATGTAGTATAAATGTGCAAAAAAAATAAAAATCGGTTCATCCTAGCCTGAGAAATAATAATAATAGTAATAATAGTAGTAACATTTATAAAGTAAGTTTTTTTTTAACCCTATATTTCTCTTTCTGTGATGTCACGAGAAAGAGAAATATAGGGTTAAAAAAAACACTCTTTCTGCCTTTTCTCAGGCTAGGATGAACCAATTTCAATTTTTTTCGCACATTTATACTACATAGGATCTCAGAATTCAATACACCTTCATATTCAAACCGGTGAAGTAGGCCTTTAATGTTTTATGTCGTTGTGGTCATCCTCACTTCGTTGTGAGTGATGCCAACAGACAGACAAACGCACACACACTTATATGAATGTATGATTTTTATTTTTTTTTGTAGATGAAGATTTTATTGAAGAATATATATATTTATTTTAGCGGGAGAACTGAGAACTTTTGTCACGTTTTTTTAAAAAGTGTTTCCAAACTATCTGTGATTTCAGATGATACATATTATAATTCCGTTCAGTTTAGAATGGGGTTTAAGAATGTTTTTATTTTAATCGACAAGCTCTATACCAAAAAGGGTTCATTTAGGGTTCATTTTGAGGAGGTTATTTTTTCGGGACTGTGTTGTGTACAGGAGTTTTATAAACTTTGTGATTAAAATGTTTGGAAATTGCCTAATAAATTATTGTGTGTGTCGACTGATTATTAACGAAAACTCACATACTCTTTCTTTTTACTACACTACAGGAGAGACAAAAAAATCAGATGAGGAATTATTTTTTTTTCATTATGTCGAGAAATGTCAAGAATAAAGACGAATACTCCAAAATGCAAATGCAAACGAATACTCCAAAATTTCTAGTGGGGCATTTATGTATTTTCAGCACAACTGACGTGCATGTATTGGGACATCCTAAATCTTTTTCTGGCATACTAAATAGGCTAGTATGCGATTCGGAATGCCGGGACAGTGTCACGGATGGCTTGTTGGAGAGAGTTCCAGAGACAGTGTCTGTGTAAAATCACTGTGTTAGCAGAGGATGGTTTCGATCCATCGACCTCTGGGTTATGGGCCCAGCACGCTTCCGCTGCGCCACTCTGCTTCAAACACACCTCAGATGGGACTCGAACCCACAATCCCTGGCTTAGGAGGCCAGTGCCTTATCCATTAGGCCACTGAGGCTGCTGGGGTATGCCATGACCACTGATCATCATGAGGGGTCGAGGGAGGGATGGATGGATGGATGGATGGATGGATGGATGGATGGATGGATGGATGGATGGATGGATGGATGGATGGATGGATGGAGGGAGGGAGGGAGGGAGGGAGGGAGGGAGGGATGGATGGATGGATGGAGGGAGGGAGGGAGGGAGGGATGGAAAGACAGACAGACAGACAGACAGACAGACAGACAGACAGACAGATAGATAGATAGATAGATAGATAGATAGATAGATAGATAGATAGATAGATAGATAGATAGATAGATAGATAGATAGATAGATAGATAGATAGATAGATAGATAGATAGATAGATAGATAGATATCACAAAATATATACAGTATGTACTTTACATATGAAAGAAGTTTCTCTGCCTCATTTTAAATAAAACATAGTTATGCTGACAAAGGCTACTCAGAATCATAGACGGTATAAAATACCAGAATATATCAGAATATTCCTAACAAAGGTGTCCAACGTTTTTTATTAATCTAATTTTAATTTAACAATTTGCAGGGATTTTAGCTCAAACTTTCTTCCCTAAAAAACATGCATTTTTTAAAATTAATTTATTTTTTAATTCATTTAATTAGGCTTTCTATTTATAATATATTTTGTAATTATGATTTTAAAAAACTGATGGTAATCTTGTCTTATTTTTCCGCTATTAAATAAACAGTCCAGTAGTTCTACGTTGAAAAGAAAAAAAGATCAGAAGGTCAAAGCCATGGACCTGTTATAAAACCTCTTTCTAGGAATTCACCTTTCACCTACTTCACAGCCTACAATACCCACAATCCCTTGCGTCTCAACACGGAGGGTGCGTGGTGGCCTTTAACGTTATTAACTGTATTTAAATCTGAGTAAAATACAGCAGAAAACAAACCATCTACTCTTAATCGAGGCTGCAAACGTTAAAAATATATAAATCATAACGCGGAATAATCGGTTTCATGTAAGAACGACATTTCCCAGACTTCAGCGCGGTTGTGACTTCTGGTTCCGGGGTCGTGACTACCATCGTCCTGTCAGCACTAGAAAGGTGAGGGATCTTGTGATGCTATCGCTGCCGCCAAAGGTTATTAAACAGTATTAAATATATAATATAAAGCCTCGTGGAGAAGCATAGCACGTTATATGGGTGTTTAGGAGTTCAAAAAGGGAAGTTATTTGGCTTTTTATGGCCGTAAAACAACCGAGTGTCAAATGGAAATAGAGGAAGATACCTGTTAAACAAGCTAATGTGTTCATTCCGTGACATTTTACATGGCTGTAGGCTATGTTATTAATCCGAGCGTGTTGTGTCAGTAATATTTACATATCTGTTGTTCATAGCCTTGAATTTGTTGACGCTAGAGTCGCGGGAAAACCTAACAATTGATCAGGTTATTAGGAAATTGATGGAAAATCTAAAGGTTCTTATTCAGCCATAGTTGTTTTGATTTGGTAAAGGGTGTGTGGTAGATGGAGAGGCTGAGAGTTTATACCATAAAAAGGGACCCTACTAAGACAACAGTAAAAAACGGTTTTGTTACTGAATATAATGTAATGTGGAAACTGTAGACTGTATATAGAAAAATTGCCACACTATGACTAAATATAATTTTTGATTTCACATTGTCATATTAGCTATCTGATTTAGGTTAATTTACCCAGTGAATGAGTCATCTTAGCCATCATGGCAACAATTGTCCCTCCTGAGATTATTGTCATAAGCTAAAGATAAAATAAAGAAATAAAAATGTAATATCCCCAAAATAAATAAATACATTCTTAATTGTTTATTCCCACTGGATCAAATCACCAAACAGATGAGATAACTCCATGTCGTTTTTGAGATACAAACATTTCTGTATCATACAATATTTAATGTTTAGTCACATTAAGGTTTAAAACTGTATAACGTGTCTCTAAGCTCTGCACAATGAGAACACTGGACCAAGAAACTTCAACAGTAATTTTTCAGTTTGAATCTTTATTGTAAGAGTCCAGACTAACAACTTAAAAAAAGATGTTACGAAAAATAAAAATTAACTCTGTAGCCTCAAACTTTTTTTTTTTAAAGATATTTTTTGGGGGATTTTTATGCTTTATTGATAGTGTAGAGGCTGAGTTGAAATGGGGCAGAGAGGGGAGTGACATGCAGAGAACGACCGCGGGCTGGAATCGAACCCGGGTCCGTTGCTGGCCAAGGCCCATGGGGGGGACGCTCTACCAACTGAGCTAAGGGCGCCCCCGTAGCCTCAAACTTTGACCAATTTTAAATATTTCACCAGATTTGTTCTCAGGAAATTAATTATTTTTGTTTCCTGTATGTGTTAAATTCAGGTTAAGGTGCGTGTGGATGTAGAGTGTGTGGATCTGCGATGCCCCTGGAGGTCAAATGGCCTTTCCCACAATGCCCGGCTCTGGCCTGGAGGCTCTCGGGCACCGTCATCATGGGCATGGTCGGGTCGTACTCATACTTCTGGACCAGTGAGTGAGACAGACAGACAGGCAGACAGACAGACAGACAGACAGACAGACAGACAGGCAGACAGACAGACAGACAGACAGACAGACAGATAGACACACACAGACAGACAGACAGAGAGACAGACACGTGGTCGGGTCATACTTCTGGACCATTGAGTGGGATTATAACACACACACACACACACACACACACACACACACACACACACACACACACACACACACACACACACACGCACGCACACAGAAACCCATAACATGTTTTTTCCTAAATGTTTGTGGTTTACGTTTCCTCCAGAATACATGAACTGCTTGACGGTCCATAACCAGGAGGTTCTGGTCGACCTGGTTGACCAGCGGCCGCGGGACACGCCCCTCATCACTCTGTCCAATCACCAGTCCTGTATGGACGACCCGCACCTATGGGGTACGAACCATACCTAACCCTAAACCCCTAACCCTAACCCTCTAACCCTAACCCGCACCTATGGGGTAAGAACCATACCTAACCCTAGCCTCTAACCCTCTAACCCCTAACCCTCTAACCCCTAACCCGCACCTATGGGGTAAGAACCATACCTAACCCTAGCCTCTAACCCTCTAACCCCTAACCCTCTAACCCTAACCCGCACCTATGGGGTAAGAACCATACCTAACCCTAAACCCCTAACCCTCTTACCCCCTAACCCTCTAACCCTAACCCGCATCTATGGGGTAAGAACCATACCTAACCCTCGAACCCTCTTACCCCCTAACCCCCTAACCCTCTAACCCTAACCCGCACCTATGGGGTACGAACCATACCTAACCCTCTAACCCCTAACCCTCTAACCCTAACCCTCACCTATGGGGTAAACATTATTTTTTTTTAAATAATTCAATTTTAATACTTTATATATTTTATTGTAATTTTTTGTTTCATTTTTAAATGAATGACTTCATTTGTATTCTTATTAAGATGGTGCAAATGTCTGTTTGTGTTTGTTGTAAAAAACAACAATAAACATATTGTGAAAAAAAAGAACACACGCAAAAGCTTAAAAAAATCACAAGCAGTTCTAAAATATAAAGTAAAAATACTATGATCACGTTTTGCAACAGGTGTCCTGAAGTTCAGACAAATGTGGACCTTCAACAAGATGCGCTGGTGAGTTTTACCCCACACCTCATTCACTCAGTTAAAAATATATTTTTGTGAATTGACTTTAATTTTAATAACAAAACATAATAAGTGGGATAAATGGATTTTTCTTCAATCTTCATCTCTACATTAACTTATTGAAAATGCTCTTAATGACAAACAATGTATTGGAATTTGGTAGAAATGTTGTCAGTAGTTTATATAATAAAACCAAAATGTTCATTCTACTCAAACATATGCCTCTAAATAGTGAAACGAGAGACACTGAACATTTGGAGTGGTCTCTTCATATTTTCCAGAGCTGTATAGATATATATATATATATTTTTTTTTTCAGGACTCCGGCAGCGTCAGACATCTGCTTTACGAAGGAGTTTTACTCGCGATTCTTCAGCCGTGGACGGTGTGTCCCGGTCTGCAGAGGTCAGTGTCTCGTTTCACGTTTTCAGTGTACATTTTTTTTTGTTTTTGTTTTTTAAGATTATTTTTTGGGCATTTTCAAGCTTTATTAGACAGTACAGAGTTGAAATGGGGAGACAGAGAGAGAGGGGGGATGACCTGCAGTAAAGGTCCACGGGTCGGACTCGAACCCGCGACCACTGCAACGAAGGCCGGAGCCAATATGGTACGCGCTCTATCCACTACGCCACCGGAGCGCCCCAGTGTAAAAATATCTTTAAAGTTGATTTGATTAAAACCGTCATGATGTGATGAATGAAGTGCCATGTTTTTATCCATATATTCATTCAACATTTAAAAACATGTTAGAATCCAGCCCAGGTCGTTCTCTGCATGTCATTCCCCTCTCTGTCCCATTTCATCTCTGTCACTCCATCTGTCTAATAAAAGCATAAAAATTTCCCAAAAAATTACCTTACAAAAAAAAAAATATATTATTTAGACAGTTGGGGGTGCAACTGACACAAATGGATTCATATAAAATAAATATGGTGAAATGATATGTAAATTGAATGTGTGTTTGGTAGGTGACGGTGTTTACCAGAAAGGGATGGACTTCATTCTGGAGAAGCTGAACGAGGGACAGTGGGTTCACATATTCCCAGAAGGTTTGTTAACCCTTTTACTTTAAAAAGGCGCTACGAGGAACTTTTAAATATTTCTGAAACAATCAAATTTTTCCTCTGATGATCATGAATGAAATGTAACAGCAAACGAGACCATCGGTGCAAAGAATGCTATTTTTATATAGTTTCTCTTAATGCCTTTGTCATGGGTATACGCTCACCCAGGAACAATAGCTGGCGTAGTAAAAACACTACCGCTTTTGTCTAAAGGGGGACGCAAGAATTAACACAAACGGAAAGTTCCTCGGAGCAGCTTTGAATACATTTTGTATATGACACTTTTCAGTACAATAATGAATGCATTTGACCTATTATATAGTATAAAATAGTGTTTTTTATTGATTCCTCTTGTTGCTCCTCCAACAGGCAAAGTGAACATGACTGAAGAATTTATCCGGTTAAAATGGGGTGAGCACAATTTAAACAGAATATGTCAGCCTTTCCTTGACTATATAACTGTACTGAAGTGACATACATTACACCTTATTGACTTTTTATTTTCTGCTTAACATTTGCCTATAGTTTAAACAATGTCCTTAGAAACCTGTTAAGTAGAGTATACACCATGATAGTTGTTTGTTTTGTCTTTTGTTTTTGTGTTCCCTTTTTGTGTGTGTGTGTGTGTGTGTGTGTGTGTGTGTGTGTGTGTGTCTGTGTCTGTGTGTGTGTGTGTGTGTGTGTGTGTGTGTGTGTGTGTGTGTGTGTGTGTGTGTGTGTGTGTGTGTGTTCTTTGAGAAAAAAATTAAATAAAAATAAAGTATTTAAAATGGGGTGAGCATAGCGTTAGTTTCTAAGTGGAATGAATGAGTTGTTTAGATTCTGCGTGAGGTGAAGTGATCATGTCTGGTTTGTGTTTCAGGCATCGGTCGGCTCATAGCGGAATGTTCCCTAAATCCAGTTATCCTGCCGCTGTGGCATGTGGGTGAGTAACTCAGCAACTCAGAAAATGGCCTCCTAACTTATACAGTATATGGTCCTATCCCTTTTAAATTACATGATAAATAACAAATATGAAGTAGTTTCAGCAGAAAAACATTTGATTATGATGCTCTTAGATGGTGTACTTTGTTTGTGTGTGTGTGTGGCCTTGTGCAAATTCTGCAACTTCTTTTCTGCTGCCTGTCTTGGCCAGGACTCCCTGTGAGAAGAGTTACTGTAACTCAATGGGACCTTCCTGGTGAAATAAAGGTTAAATAAAATAAAATAAAAATAAATACTTCAAATATTTTTAAATAAATTCTCAAATCCGGAGCTGAAAATAGTCAACAAATGCACTGTTTCCTCCTGTTTGTTTATGGGTTGTCTGTCCGTACAGGCCATTCTTGTGAACGCAATATCTCATGAACACTTTGAGGGATTTTCTTCACACTTTGCACAAATATCCACTCTGACTCAAGGATGAACTGGTTAAAATGTGGCTGTCAAAAGTCAAAGGTTACTGTGACCTTATTCCACATGAAAGAGCGCTTTTGAGGGATTATCATAAAATGTCTTCTTTTGTCTCAGGTTTGAGTGACGTTCTGCCAAATGAAACTCCATACGTTCCCCGGATGGGAAAGGTAGGAACACCTCAACCAACATAAAGATTTCCATTTTTTTTTTTTTTTCAGGATTTTTTTTGGGGGGCATTTTCTATGCTTAGACAGAGATGAAATGTGTCAGAGAGGGGAATGACATGCAGAAAACGACCCGGGCTGGATTCTAACCCGGGTCTGCTGTGAAGAGGACTTAGCCTATATGGGGGGGAGAGATGTACATTATTGTATTTATTATTATTATAAGTGAGTGTGTTTTTCTTCCAGAGAATCACGGTTCTGGTGGGGAACCCGTTCAGTGTGAAAGAGCTCGTTGAATCTCTCAGAGCTGAAAACAAGAGCCAGGTGAGGACAGGGTGGAGTTTACCTGCACTGCAATCGGAGAACTTCCAATACTGCAATCTGTGTGTTTTCATATACTGGTACCTTTTTAGAAAATAAAAAATAAATCTAATTTGAACATTTAGTAGTAGTTCATAAAATGTTGTCGCCAAAAATATCAGTGTTGTGCCGCTTTAGTTTAAACATTTAAGAATTAGATTTTTGATGTCGCCTTTTTTTCCCAAGTAAATTATTAATCAAATTGAAGTTTGAACAGATTTAGTTTTTTGAAAAATGACTAAGAAAAATAATCAAAATAGTTAGTTTTACTAATTCAGTTTGGAGTTCATAAATTAGTTTTTGCATTTAAAAATTGCAAAAATGTACACTCTTTTTCATACTTTATTAAAAAAAAATCTCAACACATTCTTTCTTTTAACATTCCTTTCAGTTGGAAATGAGGAAGACCTTGACTGATTTCATCCAGGGGGAGTTTCGGAGTTTGAAAGCCCAGGCCGAGGCACTCCACGCCGGGCAGATACAGACACAGTCCTGAGCCCCTGCCCTGGATGCCACACTCCACACACATAGTGGAGCAGATAAGTGCTTTCAATACAATCTTTCAATTTGTGATACCGGCGTGAAAGTTGGCATGAGCATGAGTCTGCATGGGTCACTTGACAAGGAAATGGTACATTGAGACATTGAAATTAAAAAATTAAATAAAAATGTTTTATGAAAAAACCCATCAATACATTTCTATGAGAAAATTGGTGTGCGTTCCAAAATCAGACAAGGAAGATTTCTTTTTTCATTATATCAAGAAATGTCAAGAATAATGACAAATACTCCAAAATGCTATTGGAGTTAGTGGGGCATTTATGTATTTTCAGCATACTGCAATTGACGTGCATGTATTGGGACATCCTAAATCTTTTTCTACATACTATATAGTAGAAAGTATGCGATTTGGAACGCAACCAAAGTGTTGATCTCCTGAGGATCCAGGGGCCAGCCATTTTGAAAATAGAACTTTCAAGTGGCTGTGAGTGTTTTCCTGTCAAGCAACCCTTAGAGACTGCTCATGCCAATGTTCACGCTTGTATCATCAACTGGAAGATTCTGATGAAAATAAGCACTTACCCGCTCCACTAACAACACAAAACAACAAGACTGATGATCCATTTGTACCCTAAACTACTGAGGGTAATAATACCTTTTATGCTGGACACACCCCAAAAAAATAAGACTGTTTTATTCACCCTTGCTATCCTGCTATCCACTCCCTTCCCTTTGCTCTGATGGTGCTGGGACCTTCAAACACGCAGATTTTAAAGAATTTTTTGGCAACGTTTTTGGGATTGGGATAACTTGACGATTTTAGTTAATTTGCATTAATGCTGATACAATAGAAACTCCTGTTTTGATTGTTTAAAGGTGCACTACGCTAGTTTCATGGGACAGGGGGTTGTTTACATATGCACATCCTGCTGTAAGTTAATTTTTTTTTATATGAAATTCTTAGTATTGAATAATTCTATCATCATAAATCAAAACTAAATTATTTTGAGGAACCTGGAAACAAACGTAAGACTAGAATATGTTTGTAAGCCAAACTGTGGGCCCTGCTGCTGTAAACAACAACAACAGTGAAACAGTAACTTTTCAGGAAGCTTTCTAACCCCAAACAGTGTTCCAGGGATCACATTTTCCTGTGAGGAAAGTTTGTTTATTCAGTTATGAGAATATATCTTAGCAAAGTTACATAGTGCACCTTTAAAAATAAATAAAAAATCAGGCGTCATGTTTTTATTTAATAGCATTTAGCCGCATTAGCTTGGAAAGGTTTGGGATTTGCTGTAGTTTTGAAAAAATACAATGATGGATGATTTGAGTTACTTGAATTCACACCAGTTGATGCTGCCTGAATAGATCTAAACAAGTGGAAGATATTGAATGTTTGAAATTTTATTCAGACCCTAATTTACTAAAGTTAATTTGATGTTTAGTATTCAACCAATCAACACAGCCCAGTGTCTTCTTAAGTGCGCCCTTATTGGATGATTCCACGGTTACGGATTTACTAGCATTGCCAAAGCAGGAAGTAGCGTGTCCACCAGAAGTTATACAGCTCTGGAAAAAATTAAGAGAACAGTCTTGATTTTTCTTAAATCTTCGTCTCTATATTACTTAATGGAAATGCTCTAAATGACAGTATTTTTGGGGCGGAATTTGGTAGAAATGTTGTCAGTAGTTTTATAGAATAAAACCAAAATGTTCATTCTACTCAAACATATGCCTTTAAATAGTAAAACGAGAGACACTGAATATTTGGAGTGGTCTCTTAATTTTTTTCCAGAGCTCTATGTCCCTAAAATAGAATTATCCCATGGTTACTGGTGGTAATAGTTACAGCAAGTACAGTACAAATACAGTTTGGCGGACCACACCACTTACAATGAAAACTACTAATACTGTAGATAGAGAGACAGAATGAATATTGAAGAAATAAATTAATAGAAATAAAATTTGGTTCATGAATATTTTAAGTTATTTAGTTGGTGTAGCCATAACCTTGATCCTCCACTTAACCTTAAATATATAATCCTTAAAATGTAGATTCTCCCAGTTTAATAACGACAGAAGGTTCTCATTGTGCAGCTACTTTATCAGAAGATCAGCCAATGTATCTGTTTACAGCGCAGCCAAATATATACTCAGGTTATTTCAATACAGAAATACGTTTTTTTTTTCATCTCTGCTTTTGAAATCTAGCGCAGAAATGGCGGACCACTGAGAATAAAAAACTGCTTTACAGATAGGCACATAAAGGGCTATTGGAGGAAAAGTGCTGACCAAAAATACTATGAAAATGTAGTGGAAATTCATGTACATTGTAAAATTTTGTTTTTCAGTATCCCTACTCCAATCTATTCATAGGGGAATTTGAAGAAACATTTTAATTAAATGGAATAAAAAAAACAATAAATAAAATTGTTGGATATGCAGAATCATCCAGTATTGACGTTTGTGTCTGGCGTTAAGGTTTGACCTGTTACCTCATCTTTACATAAAAGGCTGTTTGTTTATAAATACTAAATATTAGTATGCAGCAGTGTGTGTGTGTGTGTGTATGTGTACACATGGAGTGACATACCCTGCGTTCCGAATCTCATACTTTCTTTTTTCTATTCTACATACTACATCTGATGATAAAAAGAATCTAGTTAGGATGCAGTAGGCATACTATTGGGACATACTTTTACTTATTTATTTCATCATAACATTGCACCTTGATCTTGCCTCTTGCTTTTATATCCGTCACATCCCCGTTTGTTTTCATATGGAGGCTTCGTCAATGTGACGTCACTTCACGTGCGCACTGGATTGTGGGTCAGAATCGCCCAAATAGGAGGCTGTTTTCAACACTAAAAATCTTGGCCAGTAGTCGACATCCGGGTCTTTTTAACCATCCTAAATTTGGCCACAAGAATCGGGACATCCTAAATCTTTTTTCTACCAAACTAAATAGTAGAAAGTATGCGATTCGGAACGCAGGGATAGACTTATACTGTTATCTTGTGAAAAAGCCTTTGTACTGAATGGTTACTGGCATGCAAAGTAAAGGATGGCAAAGATAATATATTAGTAATTGTACCATCGTATGTTTAGCTTTTATAATATCCATGCAGCTTTAAAGCAATAGTGCGGGACTTCTGTCCTACTCATGAGGAATTCTGAGTACTTACAACAACACTGTCGGTGTATATACATGAGGTAAAGCCTTCGGTGATGGCGCATGGATTTTATACCTTCTGCTGTACGTCCAGGTTTTTTCTTAGCAGTAAAATCAACAACTGAAACATTTCTTGTGGATTTTTCTGAGCTCCTGCACCAGTGTCAGGGGGGGACACCAGTTTGTAAACGCTGCCATACTGAGAAATACAGAGAGAGTTTTGTGGAGCTGATAGGCTTAATCAACTTTGTGTCAACTCATTTGGCGATGGCTTGAATTGAACCGACATTCATTCATATGACAGTTACGCAGTGTAGCTTTAAACCCTGCTCATTACATCACCTTGTGCAATTGATTCTTTCTGTAATCCTCAATCAAACATTCACATCATCAATTAGTGATTTACATAATTTGCAGATAGTGTTTGAATTTAATTTTTTTTTCCTTTCAGCCTCCGAATGTCACCCCACTACAGATGTACTTAACTTATTTTATCGCACAGATCATCAATGGCTTTTATAATAAATAAATAAAAGGCCGCGGTGAAGTGATTATTATCCGTGGTTATTTGATAAATGTATTTTAGCCTTACTGTGATTGCCAATCTTTCCTACTGTTCAGAATGTGAACCACAATAAAGAATTCAACTTTTCTGAATTGTTGTTACTGTGTATTGTTTTTCATGTGGATCCATGTTTACTGAGCTGACTCTAACATCTTAAAATCAACCGAGCCCAGTCTCTTAAATTAAAGTACACTTACCTACTAAGTACTATTATTATTTAAATGAAATGTATTGAAATAATAATAATAATAAATAAATAATAATAAATTAATTGTATTGAAATTAAAATTATTTATGCACAAACTCTCCTTTTTGACCGTTTTTTTTTCAATAATGTCTATTTTTTCCCCTTGTTTTTCATTTAACCTTTAAATTCATTCCTCTAATATTCTGGCTGTAGTGAAATGTTATTATACAGGGTTACAATAATAAGTGTCCCATCAACAACTGATAGGAGATCAAGATGAACCACACACAGAATTGCACTAAACAGTAAAATTACAACCAGAAATAATAATATTTGCAATTTTAAATGTACTTATATTTGTGATTACGTTTGATAATCATTATTTAAGTTTAATTTGAATATGAATGCTTTTTTAACAACATGTTTATTGGTGTTTTTCAATTATAACAATTACATAATCAGTTTTGGCAGTAGGGATAGAATAAAGACAAATTAACATGCAAGCAAACAACAGAGTATGCTTCAAAACAGAGGTACAGACTGTATAATAACAATACAGCTAATGATCCAATACAGATACCAGTCACAATAAATTACTTGACACCAACATTTGTGTCAAAAAATCCATAAAGCTCCTTATAATTTTTTCAAGGTTTCCCAGCTTAGTAATGTAGCCTATGTTATTGTTTCCATAATTATAGGCCTAGATGATGACAGATCCTTACAATGTATTTATTTATACATAGTTTAATAAAAGAAAAATCATTCTAAAGCTATTGCTCTCTTGGCTTGTAACAGACAAGTACGGGTGTAAGCATAGATAGTATATAAAAGGGTGTAATTAAGGAGCCTAGTTTTACTGCAGTAAAAGCCTGTGAAAGCCTTCCTCAATCACCACCCCACGCGCGCATCTCCTTCTTCATCCCTGCGTCCCGTGACGTCACTCCCCCAACGTCACGTCACCTGCTGTCACTGGGATATCCTAAAGATGGCGACGACAGGGAGACAGAAGCTGGGCCGCATCTTCGCCCTTTACGCCGTTTTTCTCGGTTTATTAAATGTGATAAACACGGGAAATTGCGATGAGCAGGTTCCGCTTATTCTGTGGGCCAGTGAAGGGTAAGAAATGTTGAAAATTAATGGCGTTTTCATTGAGTTAATCTGCTCAGAAAAAAGGACAGTCAGAAGGACTCAGCAGGCTCCATTGACGCTTATCGTTTTTTCTAACGGTCAGCTAACGGTTTTAACAGATAGATTCGCAATCGCCGCTAATAGCATGTATGTTACATTATATAAATAAATATAATTCAGACACTATACTGTGGTTAATTTAATAAGATTACTGGTAGAGAAACGTGAGGATTGTTCGGTGTTTTTCTAAATACACGTCAGGTGCAATTTCACCTGTCGTCTAATAAATGATTTATTAGAAATAAATATTTTATTATTCATTATTTTTAAACCATTACTGACAACTGTACATCGGATAATAATGTTATGTTGTGCTGTCTGTAATCCAATCCCTCTTCATGGTAGCTGGGTGTTGATACATCAGATTCAGGATTAATTAATTCATTTATTAAACAATTTTATTTTAGTCGTAGGCCTACAATATAAAGTACACATTACAATTTGGTGTAAGTCGATAGGAGCAAAAGAAAAAACAACACGCCTCTATATCAATCCATGTCACATATTTATCAACACTGCAGGCAAAAACATATTTTCAAGCACTGGCCAATTTTGAGATTTTTGTCTATTTATCTTCCATAACATGTCTTCTTTCATACTAGTATTAATCAAATGTCCAAAATGTACATTTAGTTGTTTATTTGACTAAACCATGTCTGTTTGTTCTTGTATATATCTGCGATATATAACCATCTTTTACTAACATTATCTCACAATATAATTTTTTTTCAATACTCAAAAACAAAAATCTCAACTTCTAAAGCACTTACCGTTACATCAACTAAACTTTCATTCTTAGCACTATTCTGAAGGTTATTAAAGAAGTACTTTTTTTTACTCCTATATAACTGATTTTGAAGGCATTTCCCACATGAAATTTAGTTTTTCTTTAATTATTGCGTGACTACTTTTACCTCAGTATTTCTTCAGTACTCCTAAATACAATTGGCAGAGTCATGAAGAAATATATAAGTCACATTTTTTTTTACCCCTTTCACTTGCAGTAACTCACCTCAAGTAAATGCAGCTGATAACACTTTTTAAAGGTGCAGTGTGTAATATGACATCATCAAGAAGGTTCTACAAAGTTCTAGAATGCAACGCTCCCTGATGACATTCCAACTATGACACTTTCAAGATGGCGGCACTAGGCCTTGGTCCAAAATATGCAGAAATATGGACATATATGAGACCCTTTCTAAGGGGAAAAAAAATTATTCAAATAATTTTTTTCAGCTATTATGCACTAAATTAAATGTACTTATGGATATTATAATTACTTTCTACAAAATCTGCTAGGAAATAAAACCCAAAATTCTACACACTGCAGGTTTAACCTTGGGTGTAGGGTTCTCAGCTTAAATAACCTTTTTGTCTCCTGAGTAAGATTTTTAAGGCATTTCCTACATAACATTTAGGCTTTTCTTAAATTATTGCGTGACTACTTTTACCTCAGTATTTCTTCAGTTCTCCTAAATCTTTCCTGTGTCTCTCCCCCAGGTCTTCCCTTCCCCGTCCGTCTCCTCCCGTAGCAGGTCACATAGTCGAGCAGCAGCAGCTAGCTTCATACCTGGACAACGCTCTCAACGTCGGGCCAAGAAATGTGGTGCTCTTCCTTCAAGACAAGGTACGCACATCTTTTATTTTTTTAATATATATATTTTTTGGGCATTTTTATGCTTTATTGATAGTGCAGAGAGACAGAGGTGAAATGGGGCAGAGAGGGGAGTGACATGCAGAGGACGACCGCGGGCGGGAATCGAACCCGGGTCTGCTGCTGGGCCCGGCCCGGGGGGGGGGACGCTCTACCAACTGAGCTAAGGGCGCCCCAAGTTACGCACATCTAAAATAAATGGTAAATGGACTTGACTTGTAAAGCGCTTTACATTTCTTACCACATTAAACCCATTCACACACACACTCATACACCGATGTAGAAATGACATATTCAAGTTAAGTTATTTTTATTAGTCAATTTACACAAGGCACATTGGAATGTGGTGCCCTTTCTTCAGGACAAGGTACACACATCTTAAATTACCTATTTATATGCTACATCACAAGTATACATGATTTGTAGTGGTAAGAGCGCCCCCATAGAGGCTCAGTCCTCTTCACAGCAGGTCGTTCTCTGCATGTCATTCCCCCTCTCTGTCCCATTTCATCTTTGTCTCTACAAACTGTTTAATAAACATTTTTTTTTTTGTTGTGTACATTAATGTTCCTTCCACCGTCTCCATATGAACAGATGAGCATAGAAGACTTCACCATGTACGGAGGGGCCTTTGGAAACAAGCAGGACAGTGTTTACCCAAACCTGGAGGTAAGACCATATTATTGACCGTTTGTGAGAAATTGAATTTTTTTTGCTAGTAGGATAGTTCAAATCACTGCAGACAGTCCGATCAGAACTCCAGTGGATGCAGATAAGGGGTCCTAATTAAAAGTTCAGGAGGCAAAATGGTTCTTTTAGCTAAATTCCTGTCAGTGACTGCAGTTAGCAGTCCCCTCCCTCGTCCCTACGTCACCACATTAATGCACTGCGGTCTTCAAGCAGCAAGTTATCTAGCATCATCTCAGATCTGTAAGTGCGATAAAACATGATAAAAACCATCAAGACATTGGGAAGGATTTTTACCTGCTCTGTGACCTACTTCACCAGTGGAAATATGAAGGTGTATTGAACTCTGAGATCCTATGTAGTATAAATGTGCAAACATGTTTGAGATCGGTTCATCCTAGCCTGAGAAAAGGTCTAACCTTACATTTTACTAGTGTGACATCACACTAGTAAAAATGTAGGGTTAGGATTAACAGGACAGCTGGGCCAAGGGAAGACTGAGGGAAGACTGAGGGAAGAAAAACCTCATTCATTATATTATAATAGTGATTTTATAATGATAGAACGCCGGTTCCGTATGGGTGAAGTATTCCTTTAACTGACGGATGTTTTGTCTCTGGTGTGCCCCAGTCGGCTCTGATGTCATCGTCTCCTCTGGTGTTGCCGGCGGTTTCCTGGCCGGCTTCCAGCGCTGTGATTGGTCAGCTTCAGGACCAATTAGAAACCTCGGCTCTGTACATGGACCCGGAGACTCTGAGTCAGCTGAGACTCAACGCCTCTGCACCCGCTCTCATGGTGTTCAGGCTGCCATACGGAACTGGGTAGGTACACACACTGACTATTATAACTCAATACTTATTGGGCCAGTTTCACAGACATGGATTAAAGCTGGGGTATAGGATTTGGGGAGAAAATAGCAGTTGGGATAGAGATTTGAATCCAAATACCTCAACCGCTCCACTTGTTCTCTTTGGTCCCTCCCCTATGGTCCCTCCCTGACACGCTCTACACCAACAACGTGAATGGACAGTACCAACAGCCAATAAGAACAGAGAATCGGAGCCTCGCTCTGATTGGTCAAAGTGTACAGCTCATGTTAACTTTGACCAATCAGAAATCATATACCCCAGCTTTAAGCCTAGTTCTGGACTATATTGTACTTCCAATGGACAATCTCCATTCAAAAAGATATTAACTTTTCTAATAATTACCCTCACTTCTTTCCCCTTTCTTCAATATCTTATATTTGCCTCGTGTTTCTCCCGCAGAGCTGATCTGATGTCTGCCAAGGAGGTTCTCAGTGGGAACGGTAATTTTTTTTACTAAGAAAATATATTTTTTTTTGCTTGTGATCATTTCCTGGGTAAAACCATGGTAGAATATGAACATGTTGTTTTTCAGACGAGGTGATTGGTCAGGTGTTGAGCACCTTGAAGAGCCAGTCTGTCCCTTACACGGCCATTTACACAGCCATGCGACCCTCGAGGGTGAGTCTGTTTTCTATTTTATTGTCATATGCACAACAATAACAGAGCAGTCACTGGCAATGACATTCTTTAGTCTTGGGCTCCTCCAACACAGTGCAATATAAAGAAAAGTATAAGTATGAAAGCTGAGACTTAAACCTGCAGTGTGTAGAATTTTGGGTTTTATTTCCTAGCAAATTTTGTAGAAAGTAATTATAATATCCATAAGTACATTTAATTTAGTGCATAATAGCTGAATTTTTTTTTTTATTATTATTTTTTCCCTTAGAAAGGGTCTCATATATGTCCATTTTTCTGCATATCTTGGACCAAGGCCTAGTGCCGCCATCTTGAAAGTGTCATAGTTGGAATGTCATCAGGTGCATTGTTTACAATTTAGAATTGTTCTTGTCCTTGATGGCCACTGTAGCTTCTGTTATTTTTCAAAAGGGGTGGGGTTACCCAGGGAGTGTTGCATTCTAGAACTTTGTAGAATTTCCTTGATGATGTCATATTACACACTGCACCTTTAAATAAAATGTAAGTGTTTATTTAGATGTCGACTGGTATAAAGTGGCAAGTTATGTGCACTTGATTTGTTTTCATGGTGCAGTTTCATTAACCCTTACTTTATATTTCTCAGTGCTGTTTCTAAATGTCCTCTTTTCAGCCTCTGTTTGAGATGCTCAGTTTTTTTCCTCATACTTTGGGAGTCTCTAGTCACACCAGGGACCCATATTAATGATGATAAAAAAAAAACATTTAAAAGCGCATTTAACATAATAGGTGTCCTTTAAAATAAAATAAAATAAAATAAAATAAAATAAAATAAAATAAAATAAAATAAAATAAAATAAAATAAAATAAAATAAAATAAAATAAAATAAAATAAAATAAAATAAAATAAAATAAAATAAAATAAAATAAAATAAAATAAAATAAAATAAACTGTCTGTTGTGCAGCAGTCTAGTTAACATTGTCTTCCTCTCTTCCCAGGAGGCAGCCTCTCTCTCTATGGAAGCCGGTCTGGGTGGCGGTCGCTCTCTGCTTCAGGCCAGAGGCGGATACAAGGAGAGAGAGAGAGAACGAGAGAGGCAGCGCAAGGCCAAGGAGAGGGCCGGGATCTACGCGCCTGTGGAGTTTAAGGTAAAATGCTTATGCCCCTGTCTCCTGTAAAGCATTTTGAAATTGCCTTGGGTCTGGTTGGTTAAAAAAATGTGCCTTGCCCATGTTCACTAGAGCAGCAGCGTCTCCCCATTTCAACTCTGTACTATCCAATAAAGCTTGAAAATGCCAAAAAAGTATCTTAAAAAATAAATAAATGTCTTTTCTCTCTTCTCTGTCTCTAGGAAAAGGAGGAGAGCTGCATCCTCCTGTGGGCTTCAGAGTTGTCGGTTGGGATCCTTCGTAGCGGACGCTGGGAGAGTCATGACCTCACTCCCATGACCTTCGGCGAGGGAGTCAGCCCCAAACTCCACGGCTCAACCTGCGACAAAAACAAAGCCAGGTAGCTCACACTCCTGTAATAATAACACAAGTTTGAATAGCAGTGATTAAAAAAGTCCATTACTTAGCCTAGTTTATTGTTCATTATCGCTGTGTTTTTTAGTTACAATGTTGTTTACAAACAAACATTTCTAGTTATAGTATTAAAAAGAAACGGGATATTGTCTCATTACATATTTCTTTCCTTCTCTTAAGGTTGGTCATCAATTATGAGAATATCCTCGGCCACCGCTCCTTCAAACTGATGTAAGTCCATATATGTAACACACACACACACACACACACACACACACACACACACGTTTAAATATATTTTCTGTTTTACCTGAGGATGTGGTTTAAGCCTTTAATATTACAATTCAGTAATGCTTATGAAGATGAAGCAGCTCCATCTCTTATGTGGGAGGTATTTTGTATAAGTTCATATGTTCTACATTTATGTATTTATATCAATATTTATACATTCAATTGTACACGGTTTCCATCCCTCTTTTAGTATAAAAAAAGGAAAAAACAAATTAAAAATTATTTAAAAAAAATCTGCTAAACTGTGTCTGTCTTTGTGTGTCTGTCTGTCTGTGTGTGCATCTCTGTGTGTGCGTGTCTGTCTGTCTGTCTTTCTGTCTGTGCATGTCTGTCTGTCTGTGTGTCTGTCTGTGTGTCTATCTGTCTGTCTGTCTATCTGTCTGTGTGTCTGTCTGTCTAGCCTTGCCATGAGCAATCGTCACTACAAGGTTTCCGCTCGGCGCTGGTTCACTCTGGACGCTGTAGAGTTGGAGTACGACGGGACCAAAGCCACGTTCAACGGCAGCAGGAACATCTACGCCCCGGCAGAGTATTCCTACCGCTGTGAGTCCGTCACCAGCTTCAGGTGGCCGCTGCTCGTCCCACGCACTAGCAAAGACCCAGCCAACCAGTGGAGGGTCAACTTTGAAGACTTTCAGGTAAGAGGGATTATTTATATATATTTTTTAAGGTATTTTAGTTTTTTTTAGTTGTTTTAGTTTTTCTAAGATACTTTTTTTTTTTTAAAGGGTATTTTCTTTTTTTACTTAAATTTTTATTGAGTTTTTAGGATATCACAACTGCACACAGTCAGATCAACTTACAAATGTTGATTTAGAACAGATAGGACAAACATTTCAATACGGAACAAACAAACACAGAGCCTAGGCTGTGTATTAACACTGGATTTGTTTGTTGCCATTCTTATCATTACATTCTTATTATGTTGATTATTCATTTCTTAGTACTGATTTATCTTTTATTTTTAATTTTTAATTTATTATTTTGTTGTTTATATGTATGTATATATATACACACACACACACACACACACACACACACAGCCTGTCAACAACAATGTAAAAATATGCAATGACCTCCTGCTTGTTAATGTTGTAAATGTGAACACTTAAATTGTCATGTCCCTCACCTAATGGTATGCCTTTCACCTGTCTAGTCCTGCATCACGTAAATAATAAAAAAAAAACAAAAAAAAACACTGGATTTGTTTTCCAAGGCACAAACAATACGGACAGGTAGCGGATCATGAGGAAATATTCATTGATTTTGACAAGCATTCTCTAGAATCGCCCTTTAATATATTTAATCGGTTACGTTGACGTGTCATTTCTGCCCTAAACACACCAAGCCTTTAACAGAGATGTCCTAACAAACCTTTCCTCAGATCCAGGGCTTCAACTTGGGCGGCAGTGAGTTCTCGTACGCCAGCGACTGCGCGGGTTTCTTCACCCCCGGGATCTGGATGGGTCTGATGACGAGTCTCCTCATGGTCCTAGTGCTCACCTACGGCCTGCACATGATCATGCAGCTCCGCACCATGGACCGCTTTGATGACCCCAAGGGCCCCGCCATCTCTGTGCCCCAAACAGAGTAACACACACACACACACACACACACACACAGACATTAACATGCACACACACACACTGTAACATACAAACAAACACACACAGACATAAACACGCACGCACACACAGTAACATAAGTTCAAACACACAGACATCAATACATACGCACACACACGAAGAAACATTAACACACACACACACACCAACCAGTCATTCCATCCTTCCTCCTTTCTGTCCCTCAAATGCTTGTCTTATTGAAATGCTTCCACTCCGACCCTTTACATTCCCTTTCCCTGTTCATCTGTAGTTGAGCATTTCACACAGTAACTAGATGTGTTGTCAGAATAAGGGTTTAGTCATTACTACATACATTATGTGTTGAGTTTATAAAAATGTGCAGACTTGACTCTTTTAAGTAGCCCCAGTTTGTGCCTCTCTCGTGTGAGAACTGCATTAAGATCGCAGTGGCAAACTTCCGAAAAACTGAAAATGTAATTGATCAACAGTGAATGTATTTCAACAATCTGCTCAGTTTGTTTAAGCAAAGAAATGTTTTCGGCAAAGCTTTCATGTTTAGTTAAACCACTAAATGTAATTCTAATACATGATAGGCGGAAACTGGGACTAGTTTTCAGGCTGCCATTAATCGATAAATGACCCCCCTATTAAAAAAGGGAAACAATTGTACATACAGGGACAAAAATTACTTGTAAAAAAAAATGAATTATGAGATGCTATTTATTGGTGAAACTAACGTGTGTTTGTGAGTGTTAACAAAATGTTTGTGTCTGTGCGTAGACAAGTGAAATGTACAGGTGAAACTCGAAAAATTCGAATATCGTGCAAAAGTTAATTTATTTCAGTATTTCAACTTAAAAGGTGAAACTGATATATTATGTAGACTCATTACATGCAAAGTGAGATATCTCAAGCCTTTATTTGTTTTTGATTATTATGGCTTACAGCTTATGAAATGCCCAAATTCAAAATCTCAGAAATGTTTTATATGACATGAAATCAATAAAAAAGGGATTTTCAATACAGAAATGTCGGCCCTCTATAAAGTATAATCATCCATATGTACTCAGTACTTGGTTTGGGCCCCTTTTGCATGAATTATTGCCTCAATTCCAATTCATTTTCCATGATATTCTAATAATATGAGTTTCACCTGTAGTTGTCGTGAAGGGATCATATTTTTCTGTGTGGATGAGGGACGAATACATTAACACTTTGATGAACAAGCTGACAATTCACATCAACAAGAACTACTTAAAGACCTACTTCACCAGTGGGAATATGAAGGTGTATTGAACTCTGAGATCCTATGTAGTATAAATGTGCAAACATTTTTGAAATCGGTTCATCCTAGCCTGAGAAAAGGCAGAAAGAGTGTTTTATGGTCTCACTGTCTAACCCTACATTTTATTAATGTGACATCATATAATGATAGAACGCCGGTTCCGTATGGGTGAAGTATTCCTTTAACTGGAGGGTTAAAAGTTACACAGTTGTTGGTGAATAATCTTAATGGCCGTTTAATTTTATGTTTGAATATTATTATTTTCCTGTCACAATTACCATGAATATCATATTTATTTCTCATGTCAAGCACTGAACTACGCTCAATGTGAAATTATTTTTTCTTTTTGTTAATTTATTTTAAAAGGATTTCTTTGTGGTTTAATATCAATGATGATGTTCGGTCCTTTGTCGTGCTGCTGCTGTGACCCTCAATAAAAATATGTGAAAATCGAGGTCTCATTAAATTTTTTTATACATTAATTGCTGCTGCTGTAAACATCAACAGTGAAACAGTAACTTTTCGGGAAGCTTTCTAACTTCAAACAGTGTTTTAAAACATTTCTTGTGAGTAAAGTTTAGTTATACAGTTATGAGAATAAACATTTTCACTTATCTAACAGACCCAAAGTTACATAGTGCAACTTTAATTGTTATATGGTGATATTTCAGAGAAGGGGTGTGAAGCAGGATTTAATGCGGTAAAGGTTTATTTTTCCAACAAAATCCAGATGCTTTTCAAACTGCTATACATTAGGAGTCAGAATGCAAAACAACATTTTATTGGAATAAAATTTTAATAGACCCAAAGTGATTACAAGGAAATAAAAACACAGAAGAGAAAAGTAACACATCGTCACCCCCTTAAAATAATGGCCCAAGTCACTTTTTGGCCAACATTTTATTTTTTCTTAAACCATCTCCCCATGATGCTGGCCACCTCAGATAAAATAGCTAAATCCGTAGTCAGATCATGTGATTCTACTTGACATAGGCCACTATACCATAGCACCCCTATGTCAAGAGTGTGACTTAGGCCGTTTTATTTTGCCTAAGTCAAAGTTTAATGTTACTTTAATGGCAATTGACAGAAATTGATATTAAAATGTCAACAGTCATATTTTGACAACCTGTTTGAGTGAAATTATTAATAAATATCATTTATTCAATCTTTGGTTAAAGAGGACCTATTATACTACTTTTCTGGTCTTAATTTCTTGTTTTACACTGCTATAGAGCAACCTGACACGAATCACATCACAAAAAACTATGTAGATTTTCGGGAAGCTCTTTCTCTTATTTTGGCGATCCAGCACGTCCTGTCAACACTTGAGTGTGTGTGCTTCGGCAATCTCCGCTCCCTCCGCCTGTGCATCGGCCATCTCCGCTACCCTCCCCCCCCTCCTGCAAACCCTACTCCGTTGTGATTGGTTACCTTCCTTCCGGAACACTTTCAGTGGCGGGAAGCGCGAGCATGGACCTATAAGGGCGCGAGGCAGACGCGAGGCAGACGCGAACAGGGAAGTGACAGCATTACCATACATGGAAACATCCGCGTGGTGACTTCACAAAGTTACATGCGACGTCACAAAGTTACAAAGGGTAGACCGCTTTGAAGACGTGACTTCTCGACTGGCTAGAATAGTGTTTAGTGCTCGGCACAGACACCCCAGACGGTCAGCAGGGAATACGTCGAAATGCATGTAAGTCATTATTTGATAATTTAGTATGGTTAAGCATGACTATGAATCATCATAACAACGTTTATAGGTCATAAAAGTCAAAAAGCATCATAGGTCCTCTTTAAGTTTTTTGTGTTTCCTGAAAAAATTGAAAAAAAAAAACTTTGGCCATCATTTTTAGAAGGGTGAAGACACAAGTAAAATATTTTTTTTTTGACAATCTGTCTTCAATACACTGCATAGCTTTCTAATTAAATTTCATTGGCTATTGATCCCACAAGTTACTTCTTAATGATTGATACTTATTATGAGCGGATATATGCATATTGCAGTAATATTGTGATTTCAGCCGGCAAATGGACCTGCAAGAGAACAGACAAAATATAAATTTTAGACAAATAATTTAAGCAACTTATGGCACAAAACAGCAGCAAATGTGATCTCCTTATCTGATTTATTAGTGGAGTCAGTTATTCTGGAGAATGCTTGTTGTCAAAAGCACTGTGTGTGCTCTAAGAAAAAATCCATTGTTTGTAGGGGAAGGTGGGGTGATTTGTGCGTTTTGG
The DNA here is from genome assembly GCF_949987685.1 of Ammodytes marinus. Lineage (NCBI taxonomy): Eukaryota > Metazoa > Chordata > Actinopteri > Uranoscopiformes > Ammodytidae > Ammodytes > Ammodytes marinus. The sequence goes on along the minus strand of NC_137211.1, from coordinate 2,338,992 downwards.
AAGTTGCAAAACCCCTTGTTTCTAGAAAACCGTGGAAGAAATTGGAAATGTGACCACATATTTAAGAAGAGCCATCCATTTGACTCATCCTGTAAAGAAGGGAGACACAAGGAATAAGATATAAGCACATTTAAGCTCAAAAAACTGTGTTTTGCCTTTCAAAGTAAAATTTCCATGATCAAGGTTTTTTGATTATTGTGTCTGAACAATTATAGACACGTTTGAAAACATTTGACACATGTTTTAGTGCTTTGGTATGCTACACTTTGAGTCTATATAGTTAGCACAATGTCAACCCTAAATTGCTGCATCATGCCTATTATCCAAAATTCTGGGGATGGGGTGATTTGTGCGCAAGGGCCTGGGTGAGTTATAAGTAAGTAAGTAAGTAAAATGTATTTATAAAAGCACATTTATGACAGTTTGCACTGTCCAAAGTGCAGTACATAGTGCATTCAGTAGGTTAACAATGAAGGTACAATAACAATAACCAAAATAAAAGACGTAAAGCCCATACATCCACATAAACACAGATAGTAGTGCAGAGGTAAGATAGTTAATGGGGAGGAAACACCAGGGTGTACATATGGGTTTTGAGCCTTGATTTAAAGGCAGAAATGTAGGGGGAATCACATTTGTCAGGTGGCAGTTGGTTCCACAAGCACGGAGCAACTAGTGCAAAGTACATTTCTGAGAGTTGTGCCAGTGGCATGGCTGTATACGCTGGTCACCAAAAGAAAGTGATTGTCTACAGTAGCTCAGAAGAGAGTGACATCTCAATTCCACTTAACGACACCACTGATGAGAGTTCAGATGGCCAGAAAGATGATGATGGTGACTATGTCATTGTGACACAATGACGCACAAATCACCCCACGTAGTGGGGTGATTTGTGCGTCAAGACAACTTTTTTTCCGAAAGCTATATTTCTTAAACAGTTTATTCCAGATCCAAAGTTTTTATTGCCAGGGATGCACAACATCCTGAAATATATGTACATATTTGAGTTGGAGACATAACTGTCAAGGCCTCACTTTAAAATCACTTTGAGTAAAAAGTTGCACAAATCACCCCACCTTCCCCTACACAGCCTAGGCTCTGTAAACTGGTATGTCAACAAAGGGGCCCAGCGTAGCTAGCAACATGCCCTTTTATAGAGCCTAGGCTGTGTATTAACACTGGATTTATTTTCTCAGAATAACACACATAGTACGTACAGGATCATGAGGAGATATTAACTTGTACATTTTGATGAAAGAATGGTTTGAATAGCTGAAGATTTGAAGAAGTCACAGTGAGCAAACGTAAACACAATAATGATAAAGATTTGAATAACTGTAGACTAATTATCTCTGTATTGCTTAGTTACTGTAGAATTCGCTACATCTTCCTGTGCACATTAGCTTTTCCTCAGCAGAGTGAAACAGCTCAGACTCACCTTTACTCACTGGGGCATGTGTAAACCACATCCAGGTACTTGGGAGTGCCGTAACAGGGGTCTCCAAACACTGAGGTGGACGCTTTGATGGCACAGGTGTTTTTCCCGTCACAGCTGTAGATAAAGAGCGATGTCAGTGAGGTTTGTATTAGGACTGTAACGATATGTGTAGGGCTACATATAGCCTTTTCTCAGGCTAGGAGGAACCAATTTCAAAAAATTTTGCACATTTAAACTACATAGAACTACATTCAAAGTTCAATAATCGTATGTATTGAATTGTGGGTCAAAAATCGTGATACAAATCGAATCGTCAGGCTTTTGTTTCATTACAGCCCTAGTTTGAATGCATGTTTTAATCTCTGTGTTTTTAGTAATTAAAGAAGACAAGGGAAACTTTACTTGTAAGCCACTTTGCTTGTGGGATCTGCGCAGCCAGTGTTTCTGAGCTGAGATGGAGGTATTCCAGTAGAGCATGTGGTCCGGTCTGTGCGGCCAAACACGGCACTAAGGACGTTAATAACCTGTCCTTCATCTGACACAATAAGTTGGAGAGGCACAGAGGAGAGAAATGTAGTTAGTACAGGTACAGAAAATATAATTATGTTAATTAGGGAATGTCCCAAAAGATGTACAGTATATAGTGTGTGTATATATACAGCTCTGGAAAAAATTAAGAGGCCACTCCAAATGTTCTGTGTCTCTCGTTTTACTATTTATAGGCACATGTTTGAGTAGAATGAACATTTTGGTTTTATAATATAAACTACTGACAAAATTTCTACCAAATTCCAATACATTTGTGGTCATTAAGAGCATTTCCATTAAGTAATGTAGAGATGAAGATTGAAGAAAAATCCAGACTGGTCTCTTAATTTTTTTCTGGAGCTGTAGGCCTACGGTATATATATAATAAAGTAAAATGTGATCCTACCACAATTCAGGCGTGCCACCTTCCCCTCACATGTCACACTGCGATCTGTCAACATACCTTGATTGACATTTTGGAAATCAGAGTTATTAAACTGTGGAGACAAATTTTTAATATATTTTTTTAAAGATTTTTTTTTTGGCATTTTTATGCTTTTATTGATAGTGTAGAGACAGAGGTGAAATGGGGCAGAGAGGGGAGTGACATGCAGAGAACGACCGCGGGCTGGAATCGAACCCGGGTCCGCTGCTGGCCGAGGCCCATGGGGGGGACGCCCTACCAACTGAGCTAAGGGCGCTCCCAAATTTTTAATATTTGCCTCACTGCTTTTCCTGCCCACCTATTTTACACAACATGAAGCTTCCTTTTTGCACATTTGGACCACAGATTATCTACACAATAGAATAAGACAAACAAGCAGAGCTACTTACTTTCACACGTGTATTTCACCTTCAGGTACTTGTAGGTGCCAGGACAGGGGTCTCCGAACTCTGAGTTGGACGCTTCGATGGCACAAGAGGTTCTCCCGTCACAGCTGTAGATAAAGAGTGACGTTAGTGAGGTTTGATTGCATGTTAAATTTGGGCGTTTTTTAGTATTTAAAAAAGACTGGGGAACTTTACATGTTGGCCACTTTGCTTGTGGGAGCTGAGCAATCAGTGTTTTGGATCATTGATGCAGATTGTACAGCAGAACACGTGGTTCGGTCTGTGCGGCCAAACACGGCACTTCGGACGTTAATAACCTGTCCTTCATCTGACACAATAAGTTACAGAGGCACAGAGGAGAGAAATTTAGTTAATACAGGTTTGAGATAGTATAACGATTGTTTATCAGTGATGTCCCAAAACATGTACAGTACATACACACACACACACACACACACACACACACACACACTGGTACACAAGCAATTGAACTGGTGTACCTAATAAAAGTGGCTGGTGAGTGTACAGTGTGTGTTAGAAAATGTGATCCTACCACAACTCAGGTGTGCCACCTTCCCCTCACATGTCACACTGCGATCTGTCAAAATACCATAACTGATTAGACCATCAGAGTTATTAAACTATGGAGAGAAATGCATCACTGCTCTTCCTGCCCAACTATTTTACAGAACAAACACACACCTTTACATGTGTATTTCACATCCAGGTACTTGTAAGTGCCGGTACAGGGGTCTCCGAACTCTGAGTTGGTCGCTTTGATGGCACAGGTGTTTTTCCCGTTACAGCTGTGGATAAACAGTGATGTTACTGAGGCTTGAATGCAGCTTAATCTGGGTGTTTTTAGTATTTAAAAAAGACTGGGGAACTTTACACGTTAGCCACTCTGCAACCATGAGTAGAGCAGTTGTTGTTTTGGATCATTGATGAAGGTTTTCCAGCAGCACATGTGGTCCGGTCTTTGCGGCCATAAACGGCGCTTAGGATGTCTATGACCTCTCCTTCATCTGAAACAATACGTTTGATAGAAATGTAGTTAATGCAGGTTTGAGAGATTATAATGAGCCATGACCATCGACTTGGTGAATATTCTGATTGGCTGGAGTCCATTCCATAGATGTACATTAACCTTTGATATATGGACACCTATGGAGCTCCTAAGTAGTTCCAGTTAAACATTATGTCCACAAATGAATGTGTCTCCCCTGATTAAACATATATATATATATATATATGTATCTATAGATATATATATATGTATCTATAGATATATAGATATATATATATATATATATATATATATATCTATATATATATATATATTTATATCTATATATATATCTATATATATATATATATATCTATAGATACATATATACACACACACACACACACCCAATGTTAATCATTATAATTATATATTTTTTAAGAAATTGTGATCTTACCACATTTCAGGTGTGCCTCATCCCACTCACATGTCACACTTTGAACTGTCAAATCAACTATGGAGAGAAATAATGAAAACATTAAATATTAATTCCTTCCTAATATAACACATAACATCACCACCAACAAATTTATAATAATTTTGGTATCGGCCGATGTACAAAACCAAGATATCGGAATCGGATCGGAACTAAAAATGATGGATCTGTGCATCCCTAAACTGGTTCGAAATAGTTTTTTTGCCTTAGAATATCTCGAAGGAGTTTATTTTGGTCATCCACCCTAAATGTAACATTTATTATAGACAGAGAGTTTAGCCTTACCAGGTGTATCTATGGACGAAGATGCCCCAGAAAAACCTGCAATGAAAATATTTTGATTTTATATTAATGTTTTTACGATTAAAAAGGTATTCGGCTCAATAATATTCATTGCACAAAAAAAACTCAAACAGAAGAGAAGGCAGGTTGTGAAATGGAAACATTGGTCATATTAAAATATATTTTTATCCCTTTTCAAATAAAATTCATTGAGATGAAACACATATTCCAACTAAATAAGTTCCCTTCATGTTAGTACATTCACAGCACTGTAGACAATACAAGCAACACCCTCCTGTTCTTTAGGCTGCAACAAAAATACATATTTATGAAGATTAAAGATATGGATAAACACTATATAACAATTGTTTCTGATGCAATATTTGTTTGAGACAATTAAATTGCAATTAACACAATCTCTAGATTAATGTGAATAGTTTTGACTATAGTATTTGTGAACATTTCAAATGATGCATTATAATCAAGGGGCATTATCATCTCATACACTCACACACAGATATTTACCTGCTGTCAAAAACACACACGCTGTTGCAAGCACTGCAAGACAAACATCACAGTCAGATATTTATCGACATAAATAAATAAAGAACCTCAGAATATACTACAAATAAAAACACTAAAATGACGATTGCAAAATATTTGTGTTGTAACTTAATCCAAGTGCAAATTGATGTGGTATCCAAGCAGTCAATAAAATACACTTTTTTAGAAATATTTCATATATAAGTAGGATAGTCATGAGACTGATTAACTGAATTATAGACCACAGAGTTGTACTATAAAGTTAGGATGAAAACTTACATACTTAGAGATTCCTGGATGTGAGTAAAGCCTTTCTCTATTTAAGAAGTAGTTGTGTACTCACACAGTGCGGAGCTGAGTCTGGGCCAGAGCATGGTGGTTGAAGTTCTGCTGGTAAGTGACCGGGGAGACTGATGGTGTTGGGATCTGCCTCGCCTCATATTTATACATTTCTGATCTGTCACAAAGTCACGATGACACACTTGGACAAAACCTGATATTCCTGATCTGTTTTTTTGGCAAAACAAACCGGACGTCCGGTCGTCCGTCATGTGGGCTGCTTGAGTAACTTTTCTCATCCACGATGGGTAAGAAAACCAAGAAGGGGTCGCCCCAACCGGCCTCGGCTTATGCCAGGGGTGTCAAACTCATCAAAATGAGAATCACACTAAAGGGCCAGACATGTAGTTGACTTCTTTCAAATCAAAAAAACAAAAAAAACAAAAACTTATCTATGAATATATTGTACATAACCTGCGTACATGGGTATGGGGGTGCTCCCCTGGACATTTTTGAGTGTCAAACACTCAAATTCCATTCTATATTGCTTTCCAATATTTATTCTCCTCGATTGTTCAAAAGAAGAAGAGTCCCTATATGCATATGAGGGCCGGATCAAAGAATGAAAGGGTCCGGATTCGGCCTTGAGTTTGACACGTGTCTTATGCTATCGAGGCTAGCGGTGAGGAGGCTAGCAGCAGCTAGTGAAGTGCCATCTAGTATTTAGTAACCAACTCTCATCTGAACTAGACAAACTGAGCAGCGTTGAAGGATCATTCCACAGAGAGTGTGATTGACAGGACAAACATACAGTCACAATGACACTATTAATGGTAGAGTTTAACTAAGAACGCTTTCTCATTTTTCAAGTTTGTTTTGTGTAATGTAGGATTAACTCACTTTGCCACATCATCAGGTCAGGTTGTCCTCATATCTCACTCTCACATGGCATCTTTGTTTAAACCCAGTTGCGTGCGGTCTGGGTAGGCAGGGCAGGCAGTGCTTACCCTGACAGATCCAGCAAAAATAAATAAAATAAAATCATTTTATTTAATAAACTTATTTTTGTATTATTACTGTTAATTCTTGTGATTTTTATATGTAATCCGCGATTACTTTAAAAAAGTGTAGACGTTTTGATGAGTAAGGTGGCAGTTAGTAAATTACGTCAAAATAAGCAATGCCTTTGCGGCCTATTCATTGTGGACGGCAAGCAGAAAAATAAGAGAGGAGAGAGAGAGAGAGAGAGAGAGAGAGAAAGAGAGGAAATGATTTGAAATCGGCTGTGCGTGCCTGTTTGTTGTTTATTGTTTTTGTTTGAACAATATATAGGTTTATGGGGCGTCCTTAGCTCAGTTGGTAGGGCGTCCCCCCCATGGGCCTCAGCCAGCAGCGGACCCGGGTTCGATTCCAGCCCGCGGTCGATCTCTGCATGTCACTCCCCTCTCTGCCCCATTTCACCTGTCTCTACACTATCAATAAAGCATAAAAAATGCCAAAAAAAAACGAAAAAAAAAAAAAAAAACAATATAGGGGAGAACGGGGTAATCTGAGCCACTTTTTTACATTTGCTCCCCTCTAGGTGAGCTAAAATTATTTATCAATCAAATTCACACATTTCCCATTAATTCAGGATGTTTTCTAGAAATGGGCATTAGCAGAATTTTTTCAAGACAAAGGGCAGTGAAAATATGATTGTTTTAAAAAAAGTTGTCATGTGGCTCACTTTACCCCAGCTGTGGGGTAAACTGATCCACTTACTTGTTCCACTCTGAAACTACCATAACAACACATATTGTAACAGTTAGAATCCTGAAAGCTAGCCACACATTCCAGAACTAATGTCGGACTAGTAAAAGAATGATGGGGTTTGGTCAATTAAGCAAAGCAAATTTTCTAAATACTTGACAGTAACTCTGAACAAAATCAAGTAGAACATATTATAATTCAAAAGGTTTTAATAAGATTCAAATGAAAGATAGAACCAGTTAGATTAGAACACAGTCTGGGGGTCACAATACAGGACCCTTAGAGCCAGCTAGTGTCTGGGGGTCAAAGCATAGGAAAATCAGAACCAGCGAGAACAGCCTGGGACTCAGAACACAGGAGAAGACCCAACTGGATTATAACATCAGCCTGTCATACTCTACAACTAGGCCTACTCTACATTCCAGCCCTGAAGGTTACAGGGAAAGAGGAGAAGGTGCTCTTTCCGTTTGGTTGCCCCAGGTCGTCTTCCTGGTGTATTTCCTTGGCATGATGGCTTTTCTACAATGTGTATGACATTAAAATAAAACATATGTCATGTAATATTAAATTAAAATATGTTTAAGACTAAACTTAATTTGTGCCTCATAGTGGGGGAAAGTGAGACAGTGGCTCACTTTCCCCCACAGCATTTGGCTCACTTTCCCCCACCACCACAATTTGAGAAAAAACTACCTCTCTTAGCATTTCAGGCTAATCTTCAGTTATCAGCATCACATGGTTTCATATGCTGGTAGTTCATCAACACGTATGATAGAAGTTTTTCTACGTGAATACATTTGCTTTGGCACAACAGTTGATTAAGTTGACAGCAAGAAAATTTACTTTTACATGCAAAATACCTATTTTGGTGAAAAAAACATGCTTACCACAGCACCATGAGGTCCTCTCTTTCAGGGCCATGGGGAAATGAGAGGGGCTTGAAAACATATATCTCACATGACCACAAATGTTTTCCGTTGCCTAGATACAGGGGGTGGCTCACAATACCCGATGCCTCAGATTCCCCGTTCTCCCCTATAGGTTTAGAGCAATCTGGTTTTCAGAACTCAGTGCCTACCCACTCACTGACCTCACCGCACGTCACTGCTTAAACCGTACACCTCAGATACAAAATCAGACATTTAAATCACAATTCATCCTTTTAGAGCGTTAATATTCTAGTATGACAATTGACTAGGGTTGATAGAAACATGTTGCTATTGTCCAAAACCAAAATCCTCATCTATACTCTGTCCAGTGCATCAACCAAAAACAATACCTGTCATCCTCACAGTCGCCTGACAACAGAGACACAACATCTGACTGCTGGCAAACAGCAAATGAATTTAAAGTAAATGTCAAGGATTAGGAAGTTTTACAAACCACATGACCAAGTACATCCGTAAGAACATTCCAGAGAGACAGTATGATTGACAGGACAAACCTACAGGGACAATGACACTATTACTGGTAGAGTTTGACTTAGAACACTTTCTCATGTTTCAAGAATTTTTGTGTGTAATGTAGGATTAACTCACTTTCAACGATACGGTTGAATAATCCACCACATGGAATCACTGAGGTGCCAATTCCTAACCCACACTATCACAGCACCATTGCCCTTGTTTATATGTATTGCTCAATTTCAAGAATATGCAAGAAAAACTAAAGTAAATCAATTTATTTTGATAATATTTTTGTTTTTTATAATTTTTACAATTTCCCTAGGCCAAGGTGCTGAAGTCTTTTCAGTGTGATGGAAGATTCATGACAATTGACCAGAGTCTTGACATTAATAGAAACATGTTCCTATTGTCCAGAACCAAAAACCGCATCTATACTCTGTCCAGTGCATCAACCATAACAATAGTTGTCATCCTCACAGTCGCCTGACAACAGAGACACAACATCTGACTGCTGGCAAACAGCAAATGAACTGACAGTCAATGTCAAGGATGACGAATTTTATAAACCACAAGACCAAGAACATCATAAGGATCATTCCACAGACAGGGCCCGGTTGGCCAATAGATTAGCCTTTAACTGGTCCCTTGTGTATTTTCACTGGCCGAGCAGCCAAAGAATATAAAGTTTTTCTGAATTTTGGTGATTACTATATGTACAGCATTGAATTTCCCTTTAGATTTGTTTTTTTTCTTTTAGTTTATGAGATGAAATGTTGGTATATTACAAATGTTATACAGTTAACCGTGTTGTATTTTACAAGTGACTGGCCAATCAACTTGCCCTGCATTGATTGACAGGACAAACATACAGGGACAATGACACGTTTATTGGTAGAGTTTAACTTCGAACGCTTTCTCATGTTTCAAGTATTTTTTGTGTAATGTAGGATTAACTCACTTTCAACGATACGGTTGAATAATCCACCACATGGCATCACTGAGGTGCCCATTCCAAACTGACACTATCACAGCCTCCCAGGACCATTGTCCTTGTTTATACGTTATGCTCAATTTCAAGAATATGCAAGAAAAACTAAAGTGAATCAACTTATTTAGATTTATTTTATATAGTGTAGCCTATTCATTTTTACAATTTTGGTAGGCGTGAGATGGAAGATTAATGAGTTACATAACGATTTCTTATATGCTGCACTTATTTTGCACGTAAACAACAGGAAGAGGATGTGAAAGTACATTAATGTTTTTTTGTTGTTTTTTAATTATTATTTTTAGGCATTTTTAATGCTGCTTTATTTATAGTGCAGAGAGACAGAGATGAAATGGGGTACAGAGGGGAATGTCATGCAGAGAGAACCCCCCAAGTCGTTACTGTTAAAAGAAATATTCAAGAAAATATTATCCACCTCTAATTTCCTACACACCTCATGTTTTTGCAGTCAGGTAAATGTCAGGAATAGAAACACTCCCCAATCAGAACAAAATTAGGTTGGGTGGTACTCCCTTAAAGAGAGACGTGACGCACATTGGCATATTTTTATTTACAAAGCCTTGACCGGGAAGCTTCCTCGTTATTTAACAGAAATGTTGCAAATTTCAGATGGGCTTTATCAGACCCGCTCCACTGACATGCTCATGCTTTATGTCCCACAAGCCCGGTCTGAGCTGGGAAAGACAGCTTTTAGCTTCAGTGCCCCCGACTCCTGGAACAACTTACAGCAACAAATTAAACTAAATACCTTCATATCCTTTAATCAATTTAAACAAACTATCTTAAATCTGCCAAACTCTACCTGTAACTGTTTTAATTAGGCTATATTGTACTTTCACCCATTTAATTTCATTTTAATTGCTGCCACTCTTCACCACTATGTAAATGTTTCAATTGTTTTTTTTTTGTTCTTCTCTTCACCTGCTGTTGTGTATTTGATGTTTTTGCATTGAATATTGTGTATGCATTGTTGTTTTTCCTTGGAATTTGTTTGAACTCGACGTCATTGTAAATGAGGGTCACCCCTAAATTGGTCTCTCGAGGATAAATAAAAGTTAAATGAAAAATGAAATATCCCATGTCTGGTTCGTGAAGCTGTGCTCTCATAAAATAAACCCAGTACAAAAAATGAACTGAAGGTTTTTTAAAGACGTGCCTTGCATTTCTATGCAATTCTGAGAATAGTTCATTTATTGAGCTGTTGAGCTATAGTCCAGAACTGTCCTTTTGTCAAAAAAAAAATTTTCATTCATAACTTTTGCATTTCTTTCTGATACATATGAACCGTACTGTATTAAGGGGATCTCCCTGAAACCTTAACTGATCCAAGGCTAAACCATCACATTTGATATAGTTGGTAATACATGTACAATGTTGAAAAGATATGAATAAAAATTACCCTGGAATTATATAATGAAATTGACTCAGATTGTTTTAGATTAGATAATTTCTCTGTTTAACACCCAGAACGTTTTTGGAGTTGATTTCTACAAAACAAACTGTCCACTCTTTATTGTAGACTGTTGTTAGTAAAACAGTGTTATGGCTACAGCTGATATACTACATACCACACCACATAACTTACAGCTTCTGGAGTGACAAAAGATTCACTGTGAAAAGGGTGCGCTTAGAGCAACATAATATTATACAGTTCAACAGCACCATCGTGTGTTGAAATGAAGTTTAGCAAAAAGTTCAATAAGGAAGACTGATATTCTGAACTGTGTATTGAGACTCCTCCCTCAGTTCATTCACTCCCTCTTCCCGGCCTGTTTAAAGTTGTTGTGGGCGTCCCCTCTATTCGCTTTAACCTATCACGTTCATCCAGGAGCCAAATACTTTGCTCCTGTCAAAAGTTTAAAATCGGCCATCAATGATGATGTTCGGTCCTGATTATGGATTATGGTAGTTACAGCGTATTTCAAGAATCTATTTACCCTGCGTTCCAATCCCCATACTTTATGTTATTTAGTGTAGTACAAAAAATTATTTAGGATGTCCAAATTCTTATGGTCAGGGTTAGTATGCTTAAAAATAGACAGATGTCTACTACATCCGGCCGAGATTTTATGGTGTTGAAATCAGCATCCTATTTGGGTGATTCTGACCGACAATCCAGCGTGCACCGGAAGTGACCTCACATCGCCAGAGCCTCAGTAGGAAAAACAACCGGGGATGCGACAGATGTAAAAGCAAGAGGCAAGATCAAGTCACAATGTTATGATGAAATAAATCAGTAAAAGTATGTCCCAATTGTAGCATACTGCATGCTAACTTAATTAATTGTATGGTCAGATGTAATATGTAGAATAGAAAAAAAGAAAGCATTTGATTTGGAATGCAGCCTCTAACTAAATCTGAAGAAGTCAAATTGAGCCTAGAATGTATTATTCCCTTCAAACGGGGTATTATTGAGGCTGCTGGACCAAGCCCCAACCTCAGCGATTTTTACCAGCATCCAATAAGGAAGTGACCTACAACTGTAGTAACCAGAAAGTGCCACTGGGGGTGGCGCCAAGACGAGCAGTTTTTCTTTGACTCACTTGTTAGATAGGGCGTTTTCAAAGTCTTATTAAACCTATTTACAGCCTGGGCCACAAAACCATTTTAGTCTGTATGTTTAGGTCATATCTCCATGACAACACTGAGGGGGGTGAATTTTTTTGGCCCACGCTAGTTTTTATTCTTTTGGAGGTTAAAATGTATTGGCGCGATCTCTTGAATGACAGCTCTCCGCCCGTTGTCCCTCACTTTGCCTCGGAGGTATACGTCAGCTATCTCCCTCCCCCCGACGTGACGTCGATTCCCCTTTTCGGCAAGAGGAGTGATGCGGAGTAAAAATCTCACAAGATGGCGACGCGCACAAACCAGGATTATTGGATGCCGTGTGAATAACTGAGGTCAGCCCGGATGCTACATCCATATTATTTACTATCTATGGGCTGGACATTTAGTTTAAAAGTTTTACCAGGGCCATAAATGAGAAATACTGAGGTCAAGGGATCCAAGTTATTCCAGGGGAATATCATCAAATTAAAGTCAAAATTAAATAAAAAATTATGAATCCAATACATTTTTTGTATTTAAAAGAAGCACCACTTATACAGACAGGATTTTCGGCCAATGGGAAAGGGGTATAAGTTTACAGAAGTGCCACATTGCTAAGGGCTTTACACTTGGAAGAACACTATGCATTTTCAAATGAGGGGGATTCGTTTATATTTTCAGAAGATAGTTATTTTACAACGTATATTTACTCTACATGTAATTTCTTAGTATTGAATTAAACTATCATGAATCAAAACAAACCGATTTTGAGGCACCTGGAACCAACCGTAAGACTGGAATATGATTGTGGGCCTTGCTGCTTTAACAAACAACAGTGAAACAGTATCTTTTTGGGTAGTTTTCTAACTTCAAATAGTGATCCAGGATAATAATTTTAATGTGAGCAAAGTTTAGTTATACAGTTATGAGAATATATATATATCATTTTCACTTATCTGACTGACACAAAGTTACCTGGGGCACCTTTAATTGTTATATGGTGAGAGAAGGGGTGTGAAGCAGGATTTAATGCAGAATAAGTTTATTTTCCCTTTCAAATACAGATGCATTTCAAACTGCTGTACACCAGGAGTCAGAATGCAAAACAAAACATTCATTTGGAATACAATTTGAACAGACCCAGAGTTCTCACCGAAATAAAAACACAGAAGAGAAAAGTTACAAGCACGTTACTTGTTAATGATTTATACTTAATATGAGCGGATATATGCATAATTGAAGTTATATTGTGATTACAGCCGTAAAATGGACCTGCAGAGAAAAGACAAAAAAAAACAATTTTAGACGAATAATTTAGGCAATTTATGGCACAAAATCACAGCAGCAAATGTGGTTTGTTATCCGAGTTATAAGTGAAGTCAGTGATTCTGGAGAATGCTTGTTGTCAAAATTGGTGTACATCTCCTCACAATAGCTATCAGTATTCGTACTGTGTGTGCGCTGAAAAAAAAACCCCAGTGTTTATACACAGCCTAGACTCTGTAAACTGGTATGTAATCAAAGGGGCCCACTGTAGCAAGCAACATGCCCGTTAAGGCTGTGTATTTACACTGGATTATTTTTTTCAGGGGACAAAGATAGTACGTACAGGATCATGAAGAGATATTAACTTGAAATTTTGTTGAATGAATGGTTTAAATAGTTGAAGATTTGAAAGGGTTACAATGAGCCAAAGTAAAGGAATAATAATAAAATGATTAATAATAAAGATTTGAATAGCTGTAGACTAATTATCTCTGTATTACTGCTTAGTTTCTTTATAATGGGCTACATCTTCCTGTGCTCATTAGCTTTTCCTCAGCAGAGTGAAACAGCTCAGACTCACCTTTATACCTAGATTAAAAGTGCGTGGCATATGTATTTCACATCCAGGTACTTGTAAGTGCCATAACAGGGGTCTCCAAACACTGAGTTGGTCGCTTTGATGGCACAGGAGGTTCTCCCGTCACATCTGTGGATAAAGAATGACGTTAGTGAGGCTTGAATGCATGTTTAATCTGTTTTTAGTATTTAAAAAAGACTGGGGAACTTTACATGTTCGCCACTTTGCTTGTGGGAGCTGAGCAACCAGTGTTTCTGAGTTGATGTGAAGGTCTTCCAGCAGAACATGTGGATCGGTCTGTGCGGCCAAACACGGCACTTTGGACGTTTATAACCTGTCCTTCATCTGACACAATACGTTACAGAGGCACAGAGGAGAGAAATGTAGTTAATACAGGTTTGAGATATTTTAATGAATGTTGAAATGTAATGGAAATATAATAATGTTAATCAGGTAATGTCCCAAAAGATGTACAGTATATATATATATATTGTGTGTGTGTGTGTGTGTGTGTGTGTGTGTGTGTGTGTGTGTGTGTGTGTGTGTATAAAAGAAAATGTGATCCTACCACAATTCAGGTGTGCCACCTTCCCCTCACATGTCACACTGCGATCTGTCAAACTACCTTGATTGACATTTTGGAAATCAGTGTTATTAAACTGTGGAGACTAATTTTTATACTTGCATCACCACTGCTTTTTAAAAAACATGAAACTTCCTTTGTGAAAATTTGGACCACAGATTATTATCAATAGAACAAGACAAAACAAGCAGAGCTACTTACTTTCACATGTGTATTTCACATCCAGGTACTTGTAAGTGCCATAACAGGGGTCTCCAAACACTGAGTTGGTCGCTTTGATGGCACAGGAGGTTCTCCCGTCACAGCTGTGGATAAAGAATGACGTTAGTGAGGCTTGAATGCATGTTTAATCTGTTTTTAGTATTTAAAAAAGACTGGGGAACTTTACATGTTCGCCACTTTGCTTGTGGGAGCTGAGCAATCAGTGTCTAGGAGCTGATACCACGGTCTTCCAGCAGAACATGTGGATCGGTCTGTGCGGCCAAACACGGCACTTTGGACGTTTATAACCTGTCCTCCATCTGACACAATATGTTACAGAGGCACAGAGGAGAGAAATGTAGTTAATACAGGTTTGAGATAGTATAACTAGGGCTGTCAAGGGCTGTCAAACGATTACATTTTTTTAATCAGATTAATCACAGGGTGCTGTGGATTAATCACGATTAATTCTACCATTCGAAAAATACCCGAACAATTAGAATTTCCTCTGTATATTGTTGTATGAACGGAAAGATAAATGACAGAAGGTGGATATGCACATTTAATTTTTGGTTTTAATACTGAAAATAAATTTAAATCAAACTAAAACATATGCGTACCACACCATGATTCAATTTGTCTGTCTTTGCTATGTCTTTGAGCAAGTATAGGCTTTATAATAATGGCATTTATTTGGTGAATCCATGGGTTGTGCATTCTTGAATACAACTTGATTGCAGTCCGCGGTGTTTGTGTGTGTATGAAAACAGCAGACGTTTGTGTCCTTGCGGGCTCTTAACAGAGCGGACAATGTTTCTCCGCCTGTTGCTCCGACATCAACTGCCGGCCGCGACACAGACGTGGCCGTTAGCAGTTTAAAACACAGGCTAGTGTGCTGCTACTGATCCTGGGTCAGCCACAACGTTAAAATGACTGTAGTGCAGAGCCGGTGGGATGCACAGGGCGGATCATTCTGCACAGGTGTTAATTGCGTTACAAAAATTAACACATTCAATCCAGAAATTAATCACCCTGCGTTAACGCGTTCATTTTGACAGACCTAATTATAATGATTGTTTATCAGTGATGTCCCAAAACATGTTCAGTACATACTATGTGTGTGTGTGTGTGTGTGTGTGTGTGTGTGTGTGTGTACACGCACACAATATATATATATAAGAAAATGTGATCCTACCACAATTCAGGTGTGCCACCTTCCCCTCACATGTCACACTGCCATCTGTCAAAATACCATAATTGATTACACCATCAGAGTTATTAAACTATGGAAATAACTTATTATATGCATCACTGCTCTTCCTGCCCACCTATTTTACACAACATGAAACTTCCCTTTTGCACATTTGGACCACAGATTATCTTCAATAGAATAAGACAAACAAGCAGAGCTACTTACTTTCACATGTGTATTTCACATCCAGGTACTTGAAAGTGCCATAACAGGGGTCTCCAAACACTGAGTTGGTCGCTTTGATGGCACAGGAGGTTCTCCCGTCACAGCTGTGGATAAAGAATGACGTTAGTGAGGCTTGAATGCATGTTTAATCTGTTTTTAGTATTTAAAAAAGACTGGGGAACTTTACATGTTAGCCACTTTGCTTGTGGGAGCTGAGCAACCAGTGTTTCTGAGTTGATGTGAAGGTCTTCCAGCAGAACATGTGGTTCGGTCTGAGCGGCCAAACACGGCACTTTGGACGTTTATAACCTGTCCTTCATCTGAAACAATTAGTTGGAGAGGCAGAGAGGAAAGGAATGTAGTTAATACAGGTACAGGAAATATAATTATGTTAATTAGGGAATGTCCCAAAAGAAGTACAGTATAGTGTGTGTGTGTGTGTGTGTGTGTGTGTGTGTGTGTGTGTGTGTGTGTGTGTGTGTGTGTGAATATACAGGTCCTTCTCATATAATTAGCATATTGTGATAAAGTTGATTATTTTCCATAATGTAATGATAATAATTGAACTTTCATATATTTTAGATTCATTGCACACCAACTGAAATATTTCAGGTCTTTTGTTGTTTTAATACTGATGATTTTGGCATACAGCTCATGAAAACCCCAAATTCCTATCTCAAAAAATTAGCATATCATAAAAAGGTACTCTAAACGAGCTCTTAACCTAATCATCTGAATCAACTAATTAACTCTAAACACCTGCAAAAGATTCCTGAGGCTTTTAAAAACTCCCAGCCTGGTTCATTACTCAAAACCGCAATCATGGGTAAGACTGCCGACCTGACTGCTGTCCAGAAGGCCATCATTGACACCCTCAAGCAAGAGGGTAAGACACAGAAAGAAATTTCTGAGCGAATAGGCTGTTCCCAGAGTGCTGTATCAAGGCACCTCAGTGGGAAGTCTGTGGGAAGGAAAAAGTGTGGCAGAAAACGCTGCACAACCAGAAGAGGTGACCGGACCCTGAGGAGGATTGTGGAGAAGGGCCGATTCCAGACCTTGGGGGACCTGCGGAAGCAGTGGACTGAGTCTGGAGTAGAAACATCCAGAGCCACCGTGCACAGGCGTGTGCAGGAAATGGGCTACAGGTGCCGCATTCCCCAGGTCAAGCCACTTTTGAAACAGAAACAGCGGCAGAAGCGCCTGACCTGGGCTACAGAGAAGCAGCACTGGAATGTTGCTCAGTGGTCCAAAGTACTTTTTTCGGATGAAAGCAAATTTTGCATGTCATTCGGAAATCAAGGTGCCAGAGTCTGGAGGAAGACTGGGGAGAAGGAAATGCCAAAATGCCTGAAGTCCAGTGTCAAGTACCCACAGTCAGTGATGGTCTGGGGTGCCATGTCAGCTGCTGGTGTTGGTCCACTGTGTTTTATCAAAGGCAGGGTCAATGCAGCTAGCTATCAGGAGATTTTGGAGCACTTCATGCTTGCATCTGCTGAAAAGCTTTATGGAGATGAAGATTTCATTTTTCAACAAGACCTGGCACCTGCTCACAGTGCCAAAACCACTGGTAAATGGTTTTCTGACCATGGTATTACTGTGCTCAATTGGCCTGCCAACTCTCCTGACCTGAACCCCATAGAGAATCTGTGGGATATTGTGAAGAGGAAGTTGAGAGACACCAGACCCGACACTGTGGATGAGCTTAAGGCCGCTATCGAAGCATCCTGGGCCTCCATAACACCTCAGCAGTGCCACAGGCTGATTGCCTCCATGCCACGCCGCATTGAAGCAGTCATTTCTGCGAAAGGATTCCTGACCAAGTATTGAGTGCATAACTGAACATAATTATTTGAAGGTTGACTTTTTTGTATTAAAAACACTTTTCTTTTATTGGTCGGATGAAATATGCTAATTTTTTGAGATAGGGATTTTTGGTTTTTCTTTACTTTTTTGCCAAAATCATCAAAATTAAAACAATAAAAGGCTTGAACTACTTCAGTTGTGTGTAATGAATCTAAAATACATGAAAGTCTAATGTTTATCAGTACATTACAGAAAATATTGAACTTTATCACAATATGCTAATTATATGAGAAGGACCTGTATATATATATATATATATATATATATATATATATATATATATATATATATAAAATAAATAAAATAAAATGTGATCCTACCACAATTCAGGTGTGCCACCTTCCCCTCACATGTCACACTGCGATCTGTCAAAATACCTTGATTGACATTTTGGAAATCAGTGTTATTAAACTGTGGAGACTCATTTTTATACTTGCATCACCACTGCTTTTTAAAAAACATGAAACTTCCTTTGTGAAAATTTGGACCACAGATTATTATCAATAGAACAAGACAAACAAGCAGAGCTACTTACTTTCACATGTGTATTTCACATCCAGGTACTTGTAAGTGCCATAACAGGGGTTTCCAAACACTGAGTTGGTCGCTTTGATGGAACAGGTGTTTTTCCCGTCACAGCTGTGGATAAAGAGTGATGTTAGTGAGGCTTGAATGCAAGTTAAATGTGGGTGTTTTTAGTATTTAAAAAAGACTGGGGAACTTTACATGTTAGCCACTTTGCTTGTGGGAGCTGAACAGTCAGTGTTTCTGAGTTGATGTGAAGGTCTTCCAGCAGAACATGTGGTTCGGTCTGAGCGGCCAAACACGGCACTTTGGACGTTTATAACCTGTCCTTCATCTGAAACAATTAGTTGGAGGGGCAGAGAGGAGAGAAATGTAGTTAATACAGGTTTGAGATATTCTAAAACGATTGTTTATCAGTGATGTTCCAAAACATGTACAATACATACTGTGTGTGTGTGTGTGTGTGTGTGTGTGTGTTCACACACACACACACACAATATATATATATAAGAAAATGTGATCATACCACAACTCAGGTGTGCCACCTTCCCCTCACATGTCACACTGCGATCTGTCAAAATTCCATAATTGATTAGACCATCAGAGTTATTAAACAATGGAGACAAATTTCTATATTTGCATCACTGCTTTTCCTGCCCACCTATTTTACACAACATGAAACTTCCCTTTTGCACATTTGGACCACAGATTATTTTCAATAGAATAAAACAAACAAGCAGAGCTACAAACCTTCACATGTGTATTTCACATCCAGGTACTTGTAAGTGCCGACACAGGGGTCTCCGAACTCGGAGTCTCTCGCTTTGATGGCACAGGTGTTTCTCCCGTTACAGCTGTGGATAAACAGTGATGTTACTGAGGCTTGAATGCATGTTAAATCTGGGTTTTTAGTATTTAAAAAAGACTGGGGAACTTTACATGTTCGCCACTTTGTTAGCTGGAGTTGAGCAGTTGTTGTTTTGGATCATTGATGAAAATATTCCAGCAGAACATGTGGTCCGGTCTTTGCGGCCAAACACGGCACTTTGGACGTCTATGACCTCTCCTTCATCTGACACAATACGTTTGATAGAAATGTAGTTAATGCAGGTTTGAGACATTATAATGAGCCATGACCATCGACTTGGTGAATTTTCTGATTGGCTGGAGTCCATTCCATAGATGTACATTAACCTTTGATATATGCACACCTATGGAGCGCCTAAGTAGTTTAAACAGTGTTGATAACTGATTTATAAAACCTAAAATAAATCTTGTCTGTCTATAAAACTTTGTCCAACAGTTATCTTGCCGTATCTTGCATTATCCCCTGGACACCACAGGATAGTAGTAAAATAAACTGGCTAAACTACAATGGTTATCTAATTAAAAGGGTGAGTTAGCACTCTGTTTAATTTGAAAAACATTAGAAACTGAGTTAATATTTGTTTAGCCACTAAAGCCCAGTTTCATTGTCTATCTGAGCTTACTGCTATCAGTCACAGTTCAGCTCTCTATAATAATTCAGGCTGCAGCCTATAATACACATGTTCGCAGGTCATTTTCTCCGTGAAATGTGTTATTGATTTGGGGATAATGCTTTGCTAGCTAGCTAGAGCTGTTGTTAGACATATTGGCTTTTACCTTTACTGTTTGTCCAGCGTGTGCAATGTTTTTTATTTTGAATCCTGTTAACATAACAGTAGCTCTGTGGCTAACAGCTGGGCCGTCGCCTTCAGTCAGCTAAGCAGACAGTCTATTGTTATTGTTTATTAGCTGTAACCAAAATGGGACGAGCTAGTCTTCCTGGGGTCCACACAATGAAATCACTTAACAATGATAAACTAAAAGCTAACTAGTCTCTCACTGCTAGGTCGGATCCTTGGTCGTTCCTATTTACTGGAGTACTGAACTACGTTTTCATTCATTAAGAAGCTCATGTGTTTGCAATGAGTTTCAGTTATTGGTCAAGATCTCAGGCTTCGCTAGGGAAACAGTTGTTAAAAACGTTATATTTTGTCCGCAAAGACGCATGAAAATATAATAATTATTGTAATTGTTATTTTCTTTAGTAAGTGACCATGTTATAAGCAGAATATTGCCCTTCGAGGTGTCCATTATCAGGAATTAATGGACTTTGCGAAGTCGGACATATACACACACACACATTTATATATATTAGGGCCCGACTGATATTGATTTTGGAGTGCTGATGCCGATTATTTTCAGATAAAAATTCCGATTAAATCGGCCAACAAATGAAAAAAAAATCCCCCAAATTTATATTGAAAAAAATTACTTTTTTGAACCCTTAAATATATATATATATATATATATATATATATATATATATATATATATATATATATATATATATA
The DNA here is from genome assembly GCF_949987685.1 of Ammodytes marinus. NCBI lineage: Eukaryota > Metazoa > Chordata > Actinopteri > Uranoscopiformes > Ammodytidae > Ammodytes > Ammodytes marinus. The sequence continues at coordinate 2,318,068 of NC_137211.1, read as the reverse complement.
TATATATATATATATATACACACACACACACACACCTTTTACTGTCAAAAATGTGTACAGGAACTTTTTCTTTATTGAAATACACATTGTATAAAAAAAATAGCATAATGACACCTGACCACTTTAAACCATATTTAAATTTTTCTGTATTTTGTCTTCTTTTTCTACATGTATGATTCTCTTTGATGTAAAGTTTCTTTGAGTGACCTCCAAAAAAGCGCCATATGAATTCTATCAATTATTATTATTAACAGTCAAGAGATGACCAATACCTCTGCTATTGGTTTACACTTGAGTCAAGTGTGAATTCATCCAATGTAATACAGACCTGCTGCTTCTGTTAATAGGCTATAGCCTTAATGATATTAATTTAGGCTACCTCCGGGGCAGCAATACATTTCACACATGATTGCTTGAAAAAAAAAAGAATAATAAAAAAAAATCGGCAAAAATCGGCCAATGCCGATAATTCCGAAGTATGTGATAATTGGCCGATAAATCGGTCGGGCCCTATATATAATATATACACACACACACACACACGCTGTTTATATATGATACATAATGTTAATTATTATAATTATTATTATTATTAACTTTTTTAGAAATCGTGATCTTACCACATTTCAGGTGTGCCACATCCCACTCACATGTCACACTTCGAACTGTCAAATCAAGGATGTAGAGAAATAATAAGAACATTAAATATTAAATATTAATGATAATAATTAAAAGGTAAATACATTTCTTAAGGTCTTCTATTAACGAAGTTAATCAGTGTGGATGTGATTTATTAAGATTTCATTAACAATTGACAAACATACAATAGACTGTCACAATGTATGACATGTATTATCAGCTAAAAAATGTAGCATCATATTTCTACAGAAAATCAGCTACAGAATTAGCCTGGAAATCCAGACCTGCCGCTAGGTGCTGGCAAAAAGAATTGCTGCGCCTGTTGGTCTGGACACTCTCCATTTAAGCTCATTTAATATGTCATGAAATCCTGAGCTACCAATCAAATCGTTCTTTCTGATATGGGCGGGCCAGAGCCCTATGTATGGTGCTCAGGCCGATATCCAAAACCCAGATATTGGAATCGGATCAGAACTACAAATAGTCTATCGGTGCATCCCTAAACTCAATTATCAGGTTCAAAATAATAAAAAATTAATTTTTGCCTTAGAATATCTTGAAAGAGTTTATTTTGGTCGTCCGACCTAAATATAGTATTAATCATAGACAGAGAGTTAAGCCTTACCAGGTGTCTTTATGGATGAAGATGCCCCAGAAAAACCTGCAATTAAAAAAAAAATATATATATATATATTAATATTTTTATGATTAAAAGGTATTCAGCTGAATAATATTCCTTGCACACAAAAACTCAAACAGAAGAGAAGACAGGTTGTGAAACGGAATACTCCAACTAAATAAATTCCCTTCATGTTAGTACATTCAGAGAGTACGTCCATCACTGTAGACATTATAGATAAATACTGTATAACATTTATTTCTGATGCAATCTTTGTTTAAATGGAGACACTTCAGTTGCAATTAATACAATCTCTAGATTAATGTGAATAGTTTTGACTATAGTATTTGTGAACATTTCAAATGATGCATTAAATTATCAAGGGGCATTATCATCTCATACACTCACACACAGATATTTACCTGCTGTCAAAAACACACACGCTGTTGCAAGCACTGCAAGACAAACATCACAGTCAGATATTTATCGACATAAATAAAAAAAGAACCTCAGAATATACTACAAATAAAAACACACTAAAATGACGATTGCAAAATATTTGTGTTGTAACTTAATCCAAGTGCAAATTGATGTGGTATCCAAGCAGAGTCAATAAAATAGACTTTATTAGAAATATTTCATATATAAGTAGGATAGTCATGAGACTGATGAACTGAATTATAGACCACAGAGTTGCATTACATTTAACTAAAATTTAAGTTTTCATTCCAAACTACTATGAAGTTCAGATGGAAACGTATATACTTAGAGATTCCTGGATGTGAGTAAAGCCTTACTCTATTTAAGAAGCAGTTGTGTACTCACACAGTGCGGAGCTGAGTCTGGGCCAGAGCATGGTGGTTGAAGTTCTGCTGGTAGGTGACCGGGGAGACTGATGGTGTTGGGATCTGCCTCGCCTCATATTTATACATTTCTGATCTGTCACAAAGTCACGATGACACTCCTGGACAAAACCTGATATTCCTGATCTGGTTTTTTGGCAAAACAAACCGGACATCCGTCATGTGGGCTGCTTGAATAACTTTTATTCCACAATGGATAAGAAAAACCAAGAAAGGGTCGCCACAACAGGCCTTGGCTTATGCCAGGGGTGTCAAATTCATCAAAATGAAAATCACACTGAGGGCCACACATGCCTCCTTCCTAATCCAAAAAGTAAAAACAACATCTATGAATATATTGTACATAACCTGCATACATGCAGGGGCAGAGGCTAGGTTTCATTTTTGAGCATTTAACACTTAATTTCTATTCTATTTTGCTTTCCAATATTTATTCTGGACGAAACGCCGCCGACGTGCGAGATGATATCTGACAAGATCCTTAAGCTCGTTAACGACAGATTTGACAAGTTGGAGCAGACACTTCCAGTGTTGCAGAATTCTCAACTGAAGAGCAACTCCCCCCAAAACATCTATGTCAGACGTATCTGTGAATGCTTATTGCTTGTAACCAATAAAGATCTACTGATGAACAGAATATTGTGCCATCTATTTTTTAGTTACCAACTCTCATCTGTGCCAGAAAAACTGAGCAGCCTTTAAGGATCATTCAACAAAGAGTGTGATTGACAGGACAAACATACAGTCACAATGACACTATTAATGGTAGAGTTTAACTAAGCACACTTTCTCATTGTTCAAGATTTTTTTGTGTAATGTAGGATTAACTCACTTTGCCACATCATCAGGTCAGGTTGCCCTCATCTCTCACTCTCACATAGACATGGCAAATTTGCTTAAACCCAGTGACGTGGGGACTGGGTAGGCAGGGTAGGGACAGATCCAGCAAAAAAATAAAAATAAAATAATTTTATTTAATAAACTTCTTTTTGTATTATTACTGTTAATTCTTGTGATTTTTATATGTAATCCACGATTACTTTAAAGAAGTATAGACGTTTTGATGAGAAAGGTGGCAGTTAGAAAGTTACTTCAAAATAAGCAATGCCTTTGCGGCCTATTCATTGCGGACGGTAAGCAAAAAAATATTTTTGTGCATAGACAGAGTTTATGGAGTTGCCATCAATTATGCTGTAGTCCGACAGAATAGTGAGTGCTGTCTTTTATTTTGACGCTAAACAGATGTGTATTTGAATCGGTGAAGGTTTGACTCGTTCCGCTACGTTTTTTTCGGCCCTTGGTGTGAGGGACGAGTCCGTTTAGTTGATGGATGCGATGCTTAATCATTTAGACCAAACTACAGTAGACTACGGGCAAATTTCATATACGTATGGTCTGTGTGTGCGTGTGCGAGAGAGAGAAAGAGCGAAAAAAGAGTAAATTATTTGAAATCGGCTGTGCGTGCCTGTTCGTTGTTTATTGTTTTTGATTAAACAATATATAGGTTTAGCGTAATCTGGCTTTCAGAACTCAGTGCCTACCCACTCACTGACCTCACTGCACGTCACTGCTTAAACCTTCCTCATGTTTCAGGTTTTGTTTGTGTAATGTAGGATTAATTCACTTTCAATGATACTGCTACATAAGCCACCACATGGCATCACTTTGGTGCCAATTCCCAACCCACACTATAACAGCCTCACAGGACAATTGTGTTTGTGCTTTTTAAGTCGCCAGAATGAATGCAACAAGTCTTTGAGGCTCAAATTAAATTAAGGTTTTTTAAAGACGTTCCTTGAATTTCTATTTGCATTTCTATGCAATTCAGAGAAGTGTTTATTTATTGAGCTGTTGAACTATTGTCCAGAACTAAACTGCCCAAAATAAATTTAATTCATAACTTTTGCATTTCTTTCTGATACATATGGACCCTACTGTATTAAGGGGATCTCCCTGAAACCTTAACTGATCCAAGGCTAAACCATCACATTTGATATAGTTGGTAATACATGTACAATATTGAAAAGATATGAATAAAAATTTACCTGGAATTATATAATGAAATTGACTCTCAGATTGGATTAGATAATTTCTCTGTTTAACACCCACAACTTTTTTGGAGTTGATTTCTACAAAACAAACTGTCCACTCTTTATTGTGCAGTGTTGTTAATAAAACAGTGTTATAGCTACAGCGGATATAATACATACCACACCACATAACTTACAGCTTCTGGAGTGACAAAAGATTCACTATGAAAAAGGTGAGCTTAGAGCTACATAATACTATACAGTTTAACAGCACCATCGTGTGTTGAAATGAAGCTTAGCAAAAAGTTCAATAAGGAAGACTGATATTCTGCACCGCGTATTCAGACTCCTACCTGAAAATCGAGGTCTCATTCAATTTTTTTATACATTAATATGACGATTAATGACAGCATAGTTCCAGAATATTTACCCTGTGTTCCAATCCCAATACTTTCTGCTATTTAGTATGGTAGAAAAAAGTATGTCCCAAGTCTATGCCTACTGCATGCTAACTAGATTCTTTTTTATGGTCAAATGTAGTAAGTAGAATAGAAAAAAGAAAGTATTTAATTTAGAACGCAGCCTCTAACTAAATCTGCAGACATCAAATTGAGCCTAGAATGTATTATGGGAGTCCAATGTTTACTTCGAGCAGGGGGAATTATTGAGGCTAGACATGTAGTTTAAAAGTTTTACCTGGGCCATACATGAGAAATACTGAGGTCAAGGGATCCAAATTACTCCAGGGAAATGTCATCAAATTAAAGCCATTTTGAAAAAAAAAAATTATGAATCCAATAAATGTTTTGTATTTAAAGAAGCACACCACCACTTTCACATTCTGGATTTTTGGCCAATGGAATAGGGGTATACAGTAGGTTTACAGAAGTGGCACATTGCTACGGTCTTCTTTGCACTTGGAAAAAACATTTATTATTACTTAAAGGTGCACTGTGCAGTTTCTGGAATAGTTTTGTAAACCAAACTGTGGGCCCTGCTGCTGTAAACAACAACAGTGAAACACTAACTTTTCAGGAAGCTTTCAAACTTCAAACAGTGTTCGAGGATAATCATTTTCCTGTGAGTAAATTTTCATTTTCACTTATCTGACAGACCCAAAAATACATAGTGCACCTTTAATTGTTCAAACTGTTATATAGGGATATTTCAGAGAAGGGGTGTGAAGCAGGATTTAATGCGGTATAAATTTATTTTTACTTTCGAATAAAGATGCAATTTCAGCTGATTTACATTAGGAGTAAGAATGCAAAACAACATTTTGGAATAAAATTTGAATTGACCCAAAGTTATTACCAGGAAATAAAAAGACGGAAGAGAAAATTAACACATGTAAGTAAAATGTAGATAATCTGTACTTGTCTTCAATACACTGCATAGCTTTCTCATAAAATGTAATTGACTATTTATCCCACACGTTACTTGTTAATGATTGATACTTAATATGAGCGGATATATGCATATTGCAGCAATATTGTGATTTCAGCCGGCAAATGGACCTGCAAGAGAACAGACAAAATATAAAATTTAGACAAATAATTGAAGCAACTTGTGGCACAAAATATTTGTTCCAACAGAAGCAAATGTGATCTTGTTATCTGACTTATTAGTGTTTTTTATAAAAGGTGGAGTCAGTGATTCTAGAGAATGCTTGTTGTCAAAATCAGAGTGCATCTCCTCACAATAGCTATCCGTACCCTTACTGTGTGTGCTGAAAAAACTATTCTGTATTTATACACAGCCTAGGCTGATGAAAAAATTGTTTGAATAGCTGAAGATTTGAAGGAGTTAAAGTGAGCCAACAGAAACGCAATAATAATAAAATGGTTTAATAATAAAGATTTGAATAGCTGTACACTAATTATCTCTGCATTACTGCTTAGTTTCTGTATAATGGGCTTCATCTTCCTGTGCACATTAGCTTTTCCACAGCGGAGTGAAACAGCTCAGACTCACCTTCAAGCTACTAAATGCATGTGTATTTCACATTCAGGTACTTGTAAGTGCCGTAGCAGGGGTCCCCAAACACTGAGTTGGTCGCTCTGATGTAACACGAGTTCCTCCCATTACAGCTGTAGATAAAGAATGTGATATTGAGGTTTGAATGCATGTTAAATCTGGGTGTTTTTAGTATTTAAAAATAAGCCACCACATGGCATCACTGAGGTGCCGATTTTTAATTCCCAACTGACACTATCACAGCCTCACAGGACAATTGTTCTTGTTTATTTGTTAAGCTCAATCGAAAGAATATGCAAGAATAATTCAAGTACATCAACTTATTTGATTATTCTTTTTTTTTGTTATGTACTGTGAACCTATACATATTTTTAAATGTTATAGATGTTTTCAGTGTGATGGAAAATGCATGATCCTAATAACAGATCTGATACGTCTCATATTTTTCACTTACGTAAACAGGAAGAGGATGTGAAGGTACATTACTGTAAACAGAAATATACGAAAACATTTCCCGCGCTGGTACTTCCTACACGCTTCATGTTTTTGCAATCAAGGTAGATGTCAGGAATAGAAACACTACTCAATCAGCTCTCTAAACCTAGTAAAACAAACTAACTGACTTTTTCAACACATGGCTTGAATTTCTATTTGTATTTATTAGTTTAGTTGTCAGAAACCATGCAGAAAAAGAACATTATTCTCACAGAGAAAATATGCTTTGAATCAGAGTGTAGAAGCTTGTTTAAAAAAGGGTTAAGGGCCCTCTGTCCTACACCTACTATTGTCTCGTCCCATTAGCCCGCAAAAATTGTAAACTTCGAATTACCATCTTAACTCGTAGCTTTTCAAGTTCATACATCACCTGTGCCTCCTTTTAGCTTTAAAAATTGTCTAGAACCTCAATTTTTAATGTTTTCAAAACCAACTGCCAGCACATGCTAAAAAAGAGAAACCTGAACTTGATATTTCATATCGAAACAACTACAAAGTTATGGACTGACAAACGATTCAAACACGAGACAGATTGAAGGAAACAGCTAAAAATACAGAGGGAGGCCCTCGTACCTGACCCATGAGCCATTTCTATCCAGTTACACCTGACACATCAGTCATGCAATACTCTCTTCTTATAACAGTTCACTCCATAAGTCACTTCTAAAAATAAGTAACCTACACAAACAAAAACAAAACAAAAACTAATTATGCTACCATAATTATGCAGACGACACACAAATTTACATAAACATATCACCAGGAGACTATAGTCCGATTCAAGCACTAAGTAAATGCATTGAACAAATCAATGACTGGATGTGCCAAAACGTTCTTCAATTAAACAGCGACAAAACTGAAGTAATTGTCTTTGGTGCCAGGGATGAACAAACAAAAGTCAGCGCACAGCTTAAATCTGTTATGTTAGAAAGCACATACCAAGCTAGAAATCTTGGAGTAGTGATAGATTCCGACTTGAATTTCAAAAAACACATTAAATCAATTACTAAGTCAGCCTACTACCACCTTAAAAATATATCGAGAATTAAAGGGCTAATATCTCAGCAGGACTTAGAAAAACTTGTCCATGCATTTATTTTTAGTAGACTTGACTACTGTAATAGTGTCTTTGCAGGCCTTCCTAAAAAAATCAATCAGACAGCTTCAGCTAATTCAGAACGCTGCTGCTCGAGTCCTCACTAGGACCAAAAAAGTAGATCACATTACCCCAGTTCTTAGGTCTTTACACTGGCTTCCTGTCACTCAAAGAATTGATTTTAAAATATTGATGATGGTCTACAAAGCCTTAAATGGTTTGGGGCCAAAATACATTACTGATTTGCTGATACGTTATGAGCCGCCCAGAGCCCTTAGGTCGTCTGGGACAGGTCTTTTAAAAGTCCCCAGAGCTAGGACTAAACAGGGAGAGGCGGCATTCAGCGTTTATGCGCCCAATGTCTGGAACGGACTGCCAGAGAGTCTGAGGTCCGCTGAGACTCTCAGCTCTTTTAAATCGGGTCTCAAAACGTTCTTGTTTCCCTTTTAACCTGTAATTTTTTTTTTTTTGGTAAAATGTTTTAATTCTTTTATTTAAATGTTGTATTTTTATCCATGTTTTAAATTTGTTCCTTTTTTTTTCTTTTTTTTGTATTCTTTATTTGATTTTAACCCTGTGAAGCACCCTGAGTGGCCCTGTGCCTGAAATGTGCTTTATAAATAAAATTGCCTTGCAAGTATGAGTAACTTGTTGCTATGAGAAAAAAAATAGGTTGTCTCAAAATGATATTGCCAGAGTAATTTAACCATTTGACAAATTTGCCCCAATCTTTTGGCAAATCAGTGATCTGTGATAGGGGCAGTAATTTAGTATTTCTTCCAGGAGGGACGTTGGATGTGGACTGACGGCACGAGGGCTGACTTCTTACCCTGGGCTCCTGGGCAGCCTGACAATGCGGGGGGAAAAGAACACTGTGGAGAGATTAACTTTAGAGGTAAAATGATTATTTCATGACTTCCTGAGGGTATTATGAATTGAAAAGAAACAAGCATACTTGAAAAATTGTGTCGTACTGTACTGCTCGAAATAATTATGCAGGGCTCTAGACTAACTTCTCCACTAATAGCACTGGTTTGGTGGCACAAGCTCATTATTTGGTGGCATGCATGTTGGATCAGTCTCTGAAGTGAATTTTTCACATTGATTTACGGTGTGTTTTTGAATCCAGCCTTCAATGGGTTGATGATTTTGGTTCTTGATTTCCACTTTGGTTCATGCGTTTGTCCTAATTTGACTTAATAACTATCAGAGACATTTAAATGCATAGTCTGATTGGCTGAACAAGACATTTACTGTTGACCTTTTAGCATTTGCACTCAGTGATTTTTTCTTCCTACAGGAAAACCCCAGTGGAATGATGGCCGATGTTACGAAAAGCAACCTTTTGTTTGTGCCAGGAGAAAGTGAAGCCTCCAGACATCTGCAACCACATTAACCATTACAATGTCACTTCCACCACGATAATGTAACTGTGATGTCAGTAAACTTGTTCTAATGATTCACTTGCTAAAAAATGAATTGCTTCCTAATCCAATTCCTCTGTAATCAGTAAACAATATCACTCTCTTGATTTTTCTTTAAATGTAACTAAACCGGAAATCAATAAATCTCAATCAATGCAAAAAAAAAAAGAAAAAAATGCATAGTGTGTTACTGTGATGAAATCCTCCATTTTACCACGAGACCTGAACATTATCATACAGAGTGTTGTGAAATGAAGTAGCTGATTACACACCAAGTTAAAGCGGACATGCCATTTAAACCTTACTGTGTGAACAATGCATTTCACCACAGGTTTTATCAGAATCGCCTTGTGGGCTCAGGTCACACATCAAAAAATAATCAAAACATAGCATCAGATTGTTACATGTCTCCCAACACAATCTGCAGCTAATTTCAATTCAGGCTCAAACTCAATATTACTTAAATCTTTAAAAAGGAGAACACATGTCATGACTGAACACAAAAGTCCAATAATAAAGGATGCAAGATGTACTGAATAAGACCAAAAAATTACTGTTATTATTCAGCTTTTCAGAGGACAAGATATTCAAACAGAATTGTAGTTATAATTTTGTCAAGTCAACGGCGTTGCTTGTTAGTCATAAGTGCAGCTATTTCAGCCAGTAAGGGAGACGGTATGAGCAGTATATAAACTTGAAGAATTGTGACACCCCACACACACACACACACGTTTACACCGCCATGAGGGGAACAGGGAATTGTTATGAATGATATAAATCAAATGCTACTGGTAGGTAAGGAAACTGTTATTATTCCTGTAATTTTGCCTTCCTAATTCTTGCCCTATTAATCCTCTTGTGACCCCTCAGATTGACTCCCTTAAGCCTAAACAACCAAACGCCGCTGTATAATGTGGTTAAAACTGGCTTAACTGTCTGCTCCTTGCATTGATTTATCGGTGTTAATAATCTTAAAATATATACTATGCACAAAAAGCACTTTTGATTATAATACCTCTGTCATACCGCTTTGCATTAGGCCAATCCCCCCAACTGTGATAGAATAAGCAGCCTGTCTACTCAAGTCTGATTGGCTGGAGGGTTTCCATTAACTTTTGATATACTGACACCTATGGAACTCCTCAAGTACTTCCAGTTTAACAATCTGTTCACTGTTCCAAATTAATGCACTGCAGCCTGTTTTTCAAGATGAGTAACCATAGCAGCAGGACATAGACATATCCTCTGTTTACAAGTTGACGAGCCCAATAGCCCATGACTGTAACATTAAAAAGACACAATAGCATACAACCAGTCAGCCTAATGTTGAAAAATATTATGCTAATTGGTTTATTGTTTTCTTCATGAAATGATCATGTTAATAAAAAGATAGCATACAAGAATGGTATATAACCCTACTGGTAAATTGAAGACCCTTATTTAAAGTTTGGATGGCAAGTTTTGGATCCTAATGAAACCTGAATTCAAAATCCATCCACCTAGATAAATTAAATTAAAAAGTCTGAATATCTTATTTCCAATAGTAGGTGTGGTTCTTCAGTGCAATATCCCCTTGAGCACCACATGATGGCACTCCTATCACACGAGCTGTAAGAAGCACACACGGTTCTAATGACAGTACTAAAATAAAGTGCTCAACTATCTAATGTTAAGCAAGGGTTATATCATGAGTAGGTGAGTAAGTCACGTGTTTGATTTGAAAATGTTAGTGACTTGCCTTTTAGCCACTACTGCCCTGTTTCACTGTCCAACTGAGTTTACTGGTATCAATCCACTATCTCAGTCACTCAGGCTGCAGCCCAATGATACAAATGTTTGAAAGTAATTTTCTTTGTAAAATTTGTTACTGATTTGGGGATAATGACATGGCTGATTGGCCAGCTAAGACATGTTGTATACCATGCAGGCCAATTGACAACTGGTCACATCCAACGGTTCAGGCCCCCACTTTGTCCATTCATTCCTGATAATGGACACCTTGCCTGGCATTATCCCTCACTACCAACAACTCTGCATCTTTAAGAACTGAACCAGTAAACTCAGAGTTCTCAGACCCAGTCAATAACTTGCTTCTTGATAAAAGATCAATGATGTCAGTTTTAGTGAAGCCAGGTAACCGAAAGGTATCTACAAATTTGAGTCAAAAGCCAAACTTAGGGAAAAGTAAGATAATTTCAGAGGATAAAATGAAATAACAATTTACACTGGATTTAGATTTTCAAAATGCTACTTTTCTGCAAAGCAGTTCTGAACAGCACAACAACATTTAATTCATGTTTGAGTTATGTTAGAAAAAAAATACATCAATGCAAGGTTTCCAATTTAGTAAGTACTCCTACAGAAAACGAACAGTCTGATACAATAGTCCTGCAACAAACCCCTTCACAAAGGATAAAAAGTTCAGTTTCTGTTAAGACTGTTTCTTTGATTATGTAGTTTGTGATCTCATAATACTATATACAGCACCATCGTGTGTTGAACTGAGTGTAGTGTATGTGTTATAGACTTTATTTGGAATTCACAGCTCCATCAGATCAGATAACATTAACAAGCAGAAGAATATACCTACTTTTACAACAGTTTACAGTATATTTTTAGAAAAGATGAGAATAAAAGAGAAATTAAAATGGTTTTAACTTCTTAATATCTCCCTGTTTAAAGGAGGCACACAAACCTGGCAACTCTGCTTAAACGTTACACCTCAGAAACAAAATTAGAAATTTAAATGACAATCATTGCAGAGCGTTAAAAAGCAAGTATAACAATTAACTAGGGTCCTAACATTGACAGAAAGACGTTCCAATTGTCCAAAACCAAAAACATCATCTATACTCTGTGAAGTGCACCAACCATAAAAAAGTAATTATGTCATCCTCACAGTCGCCTGTCAATAGAGACCCAACCTCCACAAGTGGAATAACAGCAAATGAACAAGGATGAGGAAGTTTTTTAATGGGACAATGGCACCATTATTGGTAGACAAGATCATCCTTAAGATAATTCCAGAGACAGTATGGTTCACAGGACAAACATACAGGGACAATGGCTCCATTATTGGTACTTAAAACACTTCCTCATGTGAAATGTAGGTTTCAACAATACTTCTAAATAAGCCACCACATGGCATCACTTAGGTGACGAACCCCAACTGACACTATCACAGCCTCCCAGGACCATTGTCCTTGTTTATATTTTATGCTCAATTTCAAGAATATGCAAGAAAAATGAAAGTGAATCAACTTATTTAGATTTTTTTTAATATACTGTAGCCTATACATTTTTACAATTTTCAACAGGCCAAGGTGCTGTCTGAACAGAAGTGTTTTCAGTGTGATGGAAGATTCATGAGTTTAACCCTCAGGGGTCTAGAGGTATTTTCTCGGATTTACATACTACTATGAATACCAATTTTAAATGTGCAAGAAGATAAATTATACCAAAGTTTTTTATATGGAAATGTTCAGAACACATTAGCCCTTTGCCTATGTCCTAGACCTAGTGTGAATTAATAATTGGCTTGAATGCTGAAATAATTAATTGCGTTTTTTGAAAAACCTGGAAATTTGTGTGAAAGAAGAACCTTTAGTCATCCTGTTGAATTGTTTTGGCTCTTGAAATTGCTTCTCCTAAGCCTTAGCTTCAAAAATGTATTGGAAATCTTCCAAAACACATTAGGGGAGTGAAAAAAACATGACCTCAGTAAACTGTAACATACCGTAGTAAGCGCAAGTTTTAGATTGTCGCCATAGCTTCCATGGAAAGAAAGCAGTAAAAAAGACAGGTAATACGGTAATGGGGGATGTCCTTAGTGTTTTACTTAGTGCTGATTGGTTGATTTCATTTCACAAATATTGATAGAAAAGCAGATCCAACCAATAGCGCAAGGAGTCACGCACAATGGGCTGGCTGGGGGAGGTGTTGCAATTTCTCAGCCGTATGTTCGCATTCATAAAAATATGCACGCACATGCAAGCCAGGACTCCTGAGGGTTTGATTATCTCACTCTCACTCCCATGTTTACAGGAAGCACACAGACCTGGCAAATCTGCTTAAACCTCAGAAACAAAGTTAGATATTTAAATGACAATCATTTCAGAGCGTAAAATTGACCACATGGCATCACTGAGGTGCCGGTTCCTAACTGACACTCTCAGCCTTGTTTAAATGTTTTGCTCAATTTCAAGAATATGCAAGAAAAAGTTAATCAACTTATTATTATTTTATTTTTTTATATATACTGTCATTTTTACAATTTTCAACAGGCCAAGGTGCTGTCTGCACAGAAGTGTTTTCAGTGTTTTTATTTGTAACTTTTGCATTTCTAGTGTTTTCTGTGTAACGGAAGATGCATGAGTTGTCCGATCTTGACGTGAATGAGATCTTCCCACTAATGTTTCGCAGGCAAATTAACAGTATTTTGTTTGTTTTGCAGTCAGGTTAATGTCAGGAATATAAACAAAATAGTAAAATAAAACCTATTCAGCTGTTTGAAAACCTTTGGTTATACATTTTCAAATATAAAATACCATTTATATTGTGGCTTGGCTGAATACGTGATTATTATTATTTACCAATCCATATTGCCCAGTATGCTAATTCTAATCAACATATTAAATTCAATAATACTCTCAAGACTAAATGTCAACTACGCCTGGCATTTCATTTAGTCAATGTGCAGAACTGACAGACTATCTGGTATTTGCTAACATCGAACTCGGAGGAAACAAAACTTTATCTGATGGTGTTCCCACGATATGATAGCAGGATGTGTTTTTTATTTCTCTCTCTTTCCGTGAGCTGGATATATCTTTCACCCCATCTTCTCATTGACACGTTCTTTCACATGAGGGGAGGGGCTGGGGGCGGGGGGTGGCCCTTCAGGTAATATGCCTGGCCCTACCCAACTGAGTTTAAGATCCGCCTGGCTCTGTGTGATACTACTAAAGTATATAAAGACACATTTCCCTTCCCTAAGACATACAGCTGTTCCCTCAACCTCTCTGCATCGGACATCACAGCAGCAAAGGTAACATTGAATAGGTTAACTTCTTTCAGATTTCACTTTAAATTCTATTTTGGCATGGAGTGGCTTTAGTAAAAGTACCACCACAAATTACAAGACTTTTTTTCAACAGATGACATCAGCGTTCCACTTTGCATTCTTCCTCTGTTTGACCAGTGGACTGTTGATTTCAGGAACTGTAAGTGCCATTTTTCTTTTAAGTAATTAACAGTTTGTTTAAAAAAATGTTGCTCAAAACTACCTTAAGACCTATGTGCACAGCATGTTGCTAACAACATTTATGAAAGGTTGCTACTTCCAAAATGCTGGGCTTTTATCCACTAGGATCAGACATGACCAAAGATAATGTTGTAATTTCAGTAAAACTTTAAAAAGATTTGTTGGTTCATTGAACACAATTATCACAATTCGTTATTATTTATCAGGGTAAACAAATTGATCAATCCTTAAAAATCACAAGTTGGATTATGCATAGCCAAAATATTAAGTGATTAATGAAAATAATGGCAAGTTGATAACAAAAACTAACTGGTAAGGTGGCCCAACCATGAGGTAGAGCGGTAAAGGTGATAGAAATATCTTAAAGCCATCTACTGTATTGAGATAGGGGAACTTTTACCAGTCTGGAAGAACTGGTGAAAATGCTAAAAGATGTTTAACATGAAGCTTTTCAAAGCTACAACTGAGAACCAATTCCCTTCTGTTACTGAGCTCCACTTAATGCCAATAATGAAGCTGTCACACTAAAATGAAACTGTTTAAAATAATAAAATGCTAAAACAAATCCTAATAAAACTTTACAAACTGATTAAATGTATGTGGTTATGTTCACAGCGGTCCAGCGGGATTATTGGCCCCTACTCAGGTTGGTGGTTTACGCATGCACGTTATATGTTCAATTACATCCAATGGCAGAAGTTCATACAGAAAACATTACATCTGATTTGGGGCGGCAGTGGCGAAGTGGGTAGGGAGTTCGCCTCCGGTGTGCAGGGTCGGAGGTTCGATCCCCCGTCTCCCCGCCACATGTCGAAGTGTCCCTGGGCAAGACACTGAACCCCGAATTGCTCCCGATAGTTAGCTTAGCACCCTAGTGCTAAGCCTACCCTGCGTGGTAGCTGCTGCTATCGGTGTATGAATGTGTGTGTGACTGGGTGAATGTGTACAAAAAAACAATGTAAAGCGCTTTGAGTCTGTGATAAACGGAGATATAGCGCTATACAAGTCCATTTACCATTTGCTCGATTACCTAAGTGCAAACCAAAGAAAGCAGGGAACAAACACACAATTAAAAATGGTGTTGTCTCCATGGGTGTTTATACTGAGCTGCACTAGATAACAATAACAATATTTTTGTGTAAGCTGAAACAAAGTTTGACAGTGATGTATCTTTTTCAGTGCTGGCCGCGACCTGCTTGCTCCTGACTGAATATATTGTGCATTAAAATGCTTACATACCGTATATAATTATTCCTTATACATATTTCAACTTATATGTTCAATTCTGTTTTTCTAGACGTTTCCACAGAGAAAGCTATCACCTGTGACAACGGCGGCAATGTTCAACGTATAAGCTGTGGTAAGAGTCAACACTTTACTCAACAAACGGTACGTTGAAGGTTTGAAGACCTTAATGAACAGGCTCAACCAATATCAAGATCACTTGAGAAACTGACATTTATTTTGTTTGATCATAAGGATAATTAAGGGGACGATATTGACCAAAACATTACTAAGCTAATGTGCAGAAAATAGTCTTTACATTTTTTTATTTTCTAACAGACACAAAGATAGGAATTATAGGTTATAATTAGGGCCGGCTCGAATCATTTGAAAGTCCTACTTTTCGTTCGTTAGGTTAGTATTCGAAGCAAAAAAAAATGTTATGCAACAAAGCTTGTACTAAGGAGTACTCACCCAAGGCATTTGTTCCGCCTCTAAGCACGATTGAAGGCTGAAGTGTAGCTATTTGCACTTGCACAATACACTTGCTTGCCCCAGGCATAGTTAGGACGGGTTGCCTTGGGCACGGTACAGATGCTTATAAGTACTAGCATAGGCACACAAATATAGTATTCAAATACTCGTTTTGAAAAACCAACGGGCATTGGAAGTCTGTAAAATAGTATTTGGGACAGCCCTAGTTAAAATAGCCTTTCTATTTTCCACTTAAAAATGTTTACATTATATAAATCAATAATGTTGTTTTTTCTTACTTTTATTCCCTGCTGAAACAGATAGTGGCGTGATCAGTGTCCAGGCAGCTCTGTATGGACGTGCAGACAACCAGACCTGCAGTCGGGGCAGACCTGCAAACCAGCTTACCAACACAACCTGCTCTCAGCAGGGCACGGTGGATGTCCTCAGGAGAAGGTACATCTGGAAAAATACAAAACATCAACTTTTGTAACAAATAATAATCATGATAAAAAATCTGATGTTAATTAAAAATGTTTATAGTCGATTTTCTCAGATTGTAGGGTTGTGCTCTCCTGGCACAGAAAAGAGTCAATGTACATGGTTCTTGCTGTTCGAATATATTCATGTCTCCTGTAGGTGCGATGGCAAGAGAGTGTGTGAACTAAACACAGTCATCGTTCGAACCTCGGATCCCTGCCCTGGCACATATAAATATTTGGAGACCACCTACATCTGCAACCCAGCAAGTCAGTCACATGTCTGCATGAAATGACCGTTGACAATTTATCAATAGCAAAGCTTAAAGACTTTTGAGGGAAAAGAGGGATGGAAAGTTCAAAACGCAGTAAACCATCGTAGTTTCTCAGATCTGTTGCAGTTATTGAATTGTACCAATATGTCTTTGAAAGGTGCAGTATGTAGAAATTATTTTAAGTTTCACAAGAGACAACCGTACCTTCTGAAATTATTTGGAAGGGAGGTGTTAAGGGAGAGTTGTAATCTAGAATTTCACAACTAGAAATAAATATTAAATAATACTTAATATTACTATATTAGTGGATTGAATGGAATGAAATGCAGTATAGACGAGTATGAAGAATATCTGAGAGCTACTGTGACTGATTAGCATGATGTTCCTAGCTGGCTACCATGTTAGAAGTAAGCTATCCTAGTGAGTATTTCCCATGTAACCCTAGCACAAAACGTTTAATCATGACAAGTTAAATTTGGAGACTTTACTTTAGAAAAATATTTAATTTCAAACCTTATTGACATTATGATTACCCATATTTTTCAAGCACTTGAACTCGCCCAGCGTGGTAAGTTAAATTTGAATAGAGGAATATCAAATCTAATATGATTAATTTTTCTTCAACAGTTCGCCGAATTATATGCGAGCACTCTTTGGCAAACCTTTTTTGTGGTAAGGTATTTGTACAATTATATATATATATATATATATATATATATATATATATATATATATATATATATATATATATATATATATATATATATTTTAATCTATAATTGCATTTCGACTGTTATTTAATATCATAATCGTTCATGTTTGTCAGATGACGGGCAGGTTATCTCTGTGTACGGCGCCGATTATGGACGCCGTGACCGAACCACGTGCTCTTACAAGCGTACGGCCCGTCAGACCCAAAATGTTGACTGCTATAACCCAACCAGCAAAGTGGCTGAAAGGTACAGCCACCCTCTCCTTTGTTGATTTTAACTTCATGTTGTTTATTGAGGAAGTAAAAGTCCATACTACTAGAATTGTACAATTGTACTCAAATGACTAAACCAAAGGGTGCTGTACTATGGCTGACCCTGCGCAATGATGTCACCCGTTTGGAGTGTGATTTCTAGAGAGGGGAATCAGGGGATATGCGAAAAAATACAAATTTCCATGTAGCTTTGTGTTAAATGACAATCAACACAAATTCACTAACTAAATATGTCTTTGTGCACATCTTAAGTCTTTCATGTTCACTCACATCCGTCTGCATCCACAGCTGTAACGGGAAAAATAGCTGTATCATCAGTTCAAGCAACTCAGTGTTTGGAGACCCCTGTGCAGGCACCTTCAAATACCTGGAGGTGGCCTACACATGTCAATGTAAGTAGCTCAAAGGCCCCATCAGGCTGTTTCACTTTACACAAGTGAATCTGTAATTATATTTTTAAAGGGAAGAGGTAAAGAAAAACTAATCTAGAGATATTTCTATATTACGCTGCAAATGCTGTAATAAAAAACAGCCAATACTCAGTAAATTGATAAGCATTCAGTGAAGTGAGGCCACATTCGTATACATTACTTTTAAAAGATTTTGGTATTTTTTATGCTTATTAGACAGTTTGGAGAGACAGAGATAAATAAAGGTGGAGTCAGCGATTTTTGAGAATGCTTGTTGTCAAAATCAGTGAATATCTCCTCAAGATCTGCTACCTTTCCGACCGTCCGTCCGTACTGTGTGTGTTGATGATTTAGACAACAAGCATTGTACAAAATCGCTGACTCCACCTTTTATTGTAGTTAATAACAATTATTCAACTATTTCAATGAAGTTATAGTAAATGGATATTTAATTTTCTGACATGAATTTGTTCTTTTTCAGATCCCGTTTGATCGCATTGAAATCACAATATTCTTTTAAGTGACTAACATTTATTCTCAAATCATAAAAATGTCACCTCAATAATCAAGAAACCAATTATTCATGATCAAATTCAAGTTTAAAATACTTTTTTTTTCCATTATTTTCCAATACTGAATTGACTTCTGTAATATGTTGTTTTGAGTTTGAAAGCATTCCTCTGCTTATACAGCACATGACTTGCCTCTGTGTTAGAAAAGCACTAATACACTTGCCTTTCTATGGGCAGAAATATGTTTCACTAGAACCTGAATTTGAATTGCTCAACTTGAAATGATTAATACATGAATTAGAATTGCTCTACTTGATTCCTGTTTGATCATATTGAAATCACAATATTCTTTCTAATAAATAATACTTAATCTCAAAATCATAAAAATGTATTTTATTTTCTGATACTGAATTGATTTTCTTGAGTTATAAAGCATTACTCTGCTTATGTACAGCACATGACTTGCCTCTGTGTTTGACAGGCACAAATAAACTTGCCTTTCCTGGTCTGGACTTGTCTTAATGAAGCACAATTGTATATGAATGTGGTTTATTTAGAAATTTCTGGTGTTTTGTATGATTTTGATGAGGATTTGAAAATGTAATGGCACAATCAAGAGTAGGAATAGATGGATAAACTTACATTATCACAATGATACTGTAACAATAGCTTTGTGAAGTGGGTGCACAGTTTTACTAAAAAAATCTAAAAATTATTAGTTGTTATTTAGTTGTCACATAACGACCCCTCTCCAAGTATTTAAAAGGGAACTCAAAAAGTTTAAAACCTATGTAAGGTACTTCAATACTTTGCAGTGAAATTCAATATTTCTTGTTTTGAGGTAATATTGGCTAATGCTTTTAAGACTTAACGGTAATAATTTATGATTGATTTAACATAGACTGTAAAACCTCCATAGAAGTTGCTTGTCCATTTCCTGTTTACATTTTCCAACACTAAATGTAAAATGGTTGATGCCCCACACAAGGCCTACTTATATTTTTTCATATGAAAACGCCAATGACAAAACACAGGCCTTACCTTTAGAGGAGCACCTTTCTTGACTGTTTGCCTTGATTTTTAACGTCCTCAGAGTCCGTTGAACTTGTATAGCAGCAGCGGGGCTTCATAGCTAGCATTCTCCAGTGGCAAACAAACCTCTTTCTCTGCTATTGAGGGGGAATCCGCACTCATAGGAATAAGAAAGATGTGTTGTTCTTCCAAAAACCCCGTCCAGGAATTGTCCTTTTTCAGTTCTATGAAAACTCCGGAGAGGTTTCAATCCTGTCGCTGACCAACGGCTGCCAGAAATGGTCCCACCGCCATCGCCATCTTTGTTATTCTCCGTCAAAATAACATTCGCGCCACCTCCTTTCTTCTCCATCAAGCTGGACTGATATTTTATTTTTCCCATCACTGTCAGGTGTCATTCATTAAGAAAAAAAAACTGTCACCAGCCAAACAGTAAATTGGTCCTTATGCCTATAAAGTTTTTGGACATAATGTACCGTGAAGTTACCATTGTCTTGCTTTGCCGCTGTTGCCGATGGCGATTGGATTGACGGTTGGCGGTCAGACTATTACGTTAGCTTATCTAGCCAGCTCTAGCTAGTTTGCTATGCCAAAAAAAATAAAGAAAACGTTGATATAATATTGCTACTAAAGGTAGTTTATGTCCAAATACGTCCACGGTAAAAAGCTAAAACTGTGGGGTACCTTTTGTAGTGATCCATTAACGACTGCAGGACCGGCCTGTCTGTTGTAGATCCCAAATGTAATGAGTAGAGTAGGCTAGCTAGTTACGGCACCGGGCGGGGTTAATAGGGTTATTCCTATCATACTATTTGCTGTAGTTTGGTCTGGCTTCGCGAGACTAGGTTATTCCTAAACTCGGCACTCTTTTCTGATTCGGCAGGTGAAAGTTTTAGGGAAAGTTAACTTGCAGTGCTTTTATAATATATATACAGCTCTGGAAAAAATTAAGAGACCAGTCTGGATTTTTCTTAAATCTTAATCTCTACATAACTTTTTAAAAATGCTCTTAATGACAGAAAATGTATTGGAATTGGATCGAAATGTAGTTTATATTATAAAACAAAAATGTCCATTCTACTCAAACATATGCCTGTTAATAGTAAAACGAGAGACACTGAACATTTGGAGTGGTCTCTTCATTTTTTCCAGAGCTGTATGAATATTTTTTAGCAGCTCTTCAAGCCTTTATTTGACCCACATTATCCCAGAGGCTAAATACTATTTAAAAAAACGGTTTATGATTTAGGAAACAATAGTGGAAATGCTGACATATTAAATATATGTATTTATTGCTATGCCACAAGCAATGCTGCAACATAATTTCAAATAATAATGATCAAATGTGTTTAAAATCAAAACTATACAAATTGCCATCATTATTATTACTGGTCCTTGTATTACGTTGTACAGCTTTATTATTCTTTTCATCTCTACCATTACCTACAATAAAGGTAAAAATAACAAAAGGAAACAGCAATAGGACTATATTAATTTGAAAAATGTATGAAAAAGTTCATCCCTTGTGTTGTGTGTAAAAAAAACTCTAGACAGGTTTTTTTTTTTAAATGGACAGCCAGTGATACAAAGACGAGAGGCAGTAGTCATATTTGTTTACTGTCATCACATACACATTGATACAAACAGGGAAATTAAACCAACACGGAGAAAAACAAACAGCAAAATGCTCTTCAACCAAGATATACAGACACAAAAAGAAAACATTAGAAACAATTGTTAGCTTTTACGCACCCAACTCCAATGTTACTTTCAGGTTGGCACATAGAGACACAAGCTAATAAAAAGATATTAATGAAAAACGTTATGCATCCTTCTTCAAATCATTCTCACAATGGGTAACTTAATAGAAAACGTTAAGGCCTTTAATGGGCCTTTAGTTCGGATGTATCACTCATTTTGACGAAGTTTTTCTGTTGTGAAATGTTGTATGTTATGTTGTATTTTCTAGCTCTGATAAACGGACGTCAACATGTATTGTTCTTTTTATTAGAACAGTATCATGATCCACACTTCCCTGCTTGATATGCAAAGAAGAGACTGTAGCTGAATGTCTTCTCCCAAACAAAAAAAAAAAAAAGAAGAAGTGATTTCACTAAATTCAAATCAAACATAATTACAGCCATTAGGGATTCAACTTTGGTACCTTATTTTAGTCAGAGACAACAGAGTAAAGTCACTTAAACATGAGAATTTTTTTTTTCCCTTTTCAACTTAAAGCCCTACTTCACCAGTGGGGAAATGAAGGTGTATTGAACTCTGAGATCCTATGTAGTATAAATGTGTAAACATTTTAGAAATCGGTTCATCCTAGCCTGAGAAAAGGCAGAAAGAGTGTTTTATGGTCTCACTGTCTAACCGTACATTTTGCACAGTTGTGATGTCACGATTTCTAAAATGTTTGCACATTTATACTACATAGGATCTCAGAGTTCAATACACCTTCATATTCCAACTGGTGAAGTAGGCCTTTAAGAACTGCAGCTGCGTTTGGGGTGCTTTTTGTGAGAGGAGCCGACTGGCCGTTTATTAAAAAAAAAAAAAAAAAAACATTTAGCTGAACTACACTTTTGCCAGTTTCTTAACAGACTAGCCAAAAAGCTGGATCAATTCCCTGCAACTTAAAAAAAGAATAGACAACAATACCTAGCACGCAGACACACAAACAAAAATACCCGACAAATCTTATGTTGGAATTCTTAAAAAACAACGGAAAAATTACAATTAGAAATAGAAATAATAGCTAATACAAAGGATGCGCTTACTCAGATGTTGTTAATCGTCGGTGTACGTAACAGTACTATGGCAACGAGCGAGGGGAAGAGACGACTTGTTGTTACAGGGCAGTTAAAAGGTAGCACGTCACAACAGCCTTATTCCAACTCATTGACAGGACTCTGTTGAAGTGCTATAATGCATAACTTTTGACCCGACACAAAGTTGATTATTAAGCCTATAAGCTCCACAAAACTCTCTCTGTATTTCTCAGTATGGCAGAGTTCACAAACTGGTGTCTTCCCCCCCCCCCACAAAGAGCCAAAAAAAATTTGCAGTTGTTGACTCTCCTGCAAAGAAAAAACCTGGATGTACAGCAGAAGGTGTACAATCCATGCGCCATCACCTAAGGGCCCGTGTACACCTACCGCCTTTTTCCCACCGCAAGCGCCTTTTTTCAATTGATTCCCAATGAGAAGCGGCCGCCTCGGCACAAGGCGGCCGCTCGGAGCGTTTTTGCCTTTTTGTGCGGCCGCTTCGAGATTTGCAAGTTGAAAAAAGTTCAACTTTTCAGAAAGGCGGTGGGGACGAAAATAGTGACTTAAAATGACCAGAACAGAGGGAGGAGAGCCCGTTTGTGGGAGTAGATTAGGCGAACTCTTGATTCGCTGTATTTTTTATCTCCTACGGATCGTTTCATGCGCACACGTCAGCCTACAACTTGCTCCGTGTGTGTTTGCAGGAGCCGCGATAACTCCTCATCCAAACAGAGGATGGTGGAAAGTATTCTGTTTCATAAGACTACTCATATTAAAATGTAACGATTTAAATAGAAAACAGCAAGCCTAAAGAGTTAAACCAGTGTTGATAGGTCTGACTGACAGGTGACGATCAGCTTTTTTTCTCCCCCGATCACAGCGCTCTCTCTCCCAGCTCATAAAACGCTTGAAAAAAGCGGTCGAAAAAAACGCTCAGTAGACACACTCCCCAGCGCACAGCCAGCGTTTAACGCTGGAAAAAGGCGTTAGGTGGACACGGGCCCTAAGGCTTACTTTATGTAGATGTTGTCATTACTTAGAATTCCTCATGGGGGCGACAGAAGTTACGCACTATAGCTTTAATCTGCAGACATTTGAAATCATCGGATAAACCAAGTGGAGTGTCACCAACACAGTTCAACTGCAGTACGGTCTTCCACAGCAAACAACCGCTTTTTAACATTAATCCCAAGAGACTTTTGTACTTACTGTGTTAAAGCTATAGTGCGTTCGTTCTGTCGCCCCCATTAAGGAATTCTGAGTAATTAAAACAAACGCTGTTGCTGCATCTTCATGTGTCAGGCAGATAGGCTTAATCAACTTTGTGTCAACTGATTTGGCGATCGCTCGAATTACCGACATAACCGACATTCCCCTTAACATGAAAAAGTTACACACTATAGCTTTAAATATCAGTAATACCCGCTATAGAAATGGTAAATAACAACCAGTTACTAGACAGTTGGGGGTCATGTTAAATGCAGACTCTGCTGCATGTTACTTTACAAGAGCTAAAGGTTGTTTATCATAACAAGACCTAGTTCATGGCATTTCTTCTTCTCCTCCTCCTACTTCTTATTCTTATTCTATGGTGGTGTTTATTGGCGGTATTCAGAGCCTCCCCATGAGGTTCCTGGGAGGGCAGTTCACACCGCCATGCTGCATCTGTTCTGGAAGAGTTGTTCCACCACCGATGAGTCGGCCAGCGTGGAGATATCCCCGAGGTCCCGCTCGTCACAGGCGATTTTGCGGAGAACCCGTCGCATGATTTTACCTGCAGAAAGAGTGGTTGATTGAATGATTAGGTAAATTATTTTAGGAACGGAGAATTTCTGCACTGTGGTATTCTTATTTCGTTCACAAATTTCGTCTCTCTCTCTCTCTCTCACTCTCTCTCTCTCTCTCTCTCTCTCGTTAATTTTTTTAACTCATAGATATCATTATGAAACTTTGCCAGTTGATGGGAAGATGTCTAGATGTTGGAAAAAGCCAGAGTTAAAATCTATATTAAATGTTTACAACATATTAGTGTAAAAAAATGTCAGAAAAACTAAAAAATACTGTGTACAGGTCTTGAAAAATGCTTAAAAAGTTTCTTAAAACAGTTTCTGCCCTTTATCAAATTAGAACTGCATTTTTCCGACCTTATCGATAACTAAAACTTTTTTGTAAATGTTGCATCTTTACCCGATCGTGTCTTTGGGAGTGCTGGAGCGTCCTGGATGTAGTCTGGTGTTGCTAGGGCGCCAATCTTCTCCCGTACTGTCAACACAAAATAAATAAATAAATTATTTAAAAAACACATTAGAGTTGTCAATGAAAAGGCCTTAGCTCCGGGGCGCCCTTAGCTCAGTAGGTTGGGTTCAATTCCAGCCCGCGGTCGTTCTCTGCATGTCACTCCCCTCTCTGCCCCATTTCAACTCTGTCTCTACACTATCAATAAAGGATAAAAATGCCCAAAAAATATCTAAAAAAAAAAAAAAAAAGGGGCCTTAGCCCATTAACGCACCCAAACATCTTTGGAAAAAAGCGGTAGTGTTTATATCACGCCAGCTGTTGTTCCTGGGTGAGCGTATACCCATGACAAAGGCATTAAGAAAAAAATATATAAAAATAGCATTCTTTGCACTGATGGTCTCGTTTGCTGTTACATGTAATTTATGATCATCAGAGGAAAAAATTTGAATGTTTCAGAAATAATTAAAAGTTCCTCGTAGCACCTTTAACGGACCCAAACATCCTTTTTAAACACTTTTTTTTTAACCTTTATTTATACAGGTAAATCCCATTGAGACCGGAGACTCTTATACAAGGGAGAACTGTTTACCCATTTACACGATACCATTCACACACACATTCATACAACGATAGCTGGCTAACTATCGACATTCACACGAGGCAAGGTGGGTGAAGTGTCTTGCCCAAAGACACAACAACCATGACACAAGTGGCAGGGCGGGGATCGAACCGCCAACCCTTCGATCAGTGGCCGACCCGCTCTACCACCTGAGCCACAGTCGCCCCGAATCCTTTCTGTGTGTATTTACCAACCTTTTTTCCTGAGTTCTGCCTCGATGGTGCGGTTATACTTCACTCCGTCGGTGAGCGTAACGAAGCAGTAGAGACTTTCCCCTTTAACCGGGTGAGGTCGCCCCACTACAGCGGCTTCTGCTACAGCCTCATGCTCCACTAAGGCAGACTCCACCTCCGCTGTGCTCAATAAGTGACCTGGAACGCAAAGAATACACGTTATTGATATAGCATTACAGATGAAAATATAAGATAAATGTACCTATTTTTTTTTTTGCATTTTTTAAATTAGTTGTTATATTTATTTGTGAAAAAAAAAGAAAAAAAAAATTCAGATCTGCGAAACTGCTTCATAAGGAAGACTATAGGGGTGTCAAAATCTCAAGTTAGTCAGAAATGTATTAAAATTACGTCACGATTGCGACCGTTGAATAAAAATGTTCATAGAAAAATGGTCCTTTAAAGTGAAGAAGAAAGTCGTTACCATTGGAAACACTGATTTCTTTATTGATACTCACAACAAAAATTTACTTTAAAATAGGAAGGAAAAAGAAAAGTTGTTGTGGATCAGAGGCAAGTTTTTTTATTTTGTTTTAATATATATATATATATACATATATATATATATATACATATATATATATATACATATATATATATATACATATATATATATACATATATATATATATATATATATACATATATATAGGCATTTGCAAGCTTTATTAGACAGTAGTGTACAGAGTTGAAATGTGGAGACAGAGAGAGAGAGAGAGAGGGGTGATGAAGTTTTTACCTGAGACGTTGAGCATGTCGTCTATCCTCCCGGTGATCCAATAGTAGCCATCTTTGTCCCTACGGCAACCTGGAAATTATAAAAATAATTAATGAAAATAGAAATTAAAGTTTAAAGTTTTGTAGATATAAAACTTCCAGCACAATTAAGCATCAGTGCATAGTACGACTTAAACTTAAAGGAGGGGATGTGATTTCTTTCAAACTTCAAATAAATAGTTTTAGGTTTAAAAATTATTACAAATATTAAAACATTTAGTGAAAAAAGAAAAGGAGACACTACAGCAGTCCAGGAAATGGATTCATTCTTATCTGAAATGATAAATCAAACTAAATTTAAAAAATAACAAAATATAAGGAAAGAAAGCAGGAGAAAGCTAAAATAAAAAGTATATTGTGATATATTTGATGTGGTGTCCGTCTCACCGTCTCCTGTGACGTAGTATCCCGGGAACTTCTTGAAGTACGTGTTTTCAAACCTCTGAGCGTTTCCGTAGATTGTCCTCATCAAACCGGGCCACGGCTGCTTGAACACCTGTCAATCACAATCACAAAATGCGTTTTTAACATATAAACAGTAAACAAACAATAGTAAGAATATGTTTGTTTTCTTAAAGATTATTTTTTGGCAGTTTCAAGCTTTATTAGACAGTACAGAGTTGAAATGGGGAGAGAGAGAGAGAGAGAGAGAGAGAGAGAGAGAGAGAGAGAGAGAGAGAGAGAGAGGGGGGGGATGACCTGCAGTAAAGGTCCACGGGTCAGATTTGAACCCGCGACCACTGCAACGAAGGCCGGAGCCAATATGGTACACGCTCTATCCACTACACCACCGGAGCGCCCTAGTAAGAATATGTTTAATAAAAAAAATATTAAATTAAAAAAGGTATAAAATATATTTGAAAAAATATATATATACATTTAAATGAAATTGAAATAAATAAGTAAAAGTCTGTCCCAATTGTAGCCGACTGCATGGCATGTTAACTAGATACTGTTTATGGTCAGTTGTAGTATGTAGAATAGATAAAGAAATAGTATGGTATAGTATAGTATTATTTTTAATTTTTTCATTTATACATATGTTTTTTTTTTTTTTTTTGTGTGTGTGCGCGCTTGTGTGCTGATCTGCTAATATTAATATGTAAATGTATTTTGTCTGTGGCTCTATATAAGCCTGTACAGGTTTCTGCCACACCCACACATGTATTTTTAATTTTTTTTTACCACGTTTTTTTTTAAATCTATTTTGTATGTGGAATAAAAAAAAAAAAAAAAAAAAAAAAAAAAAAAAAATAAGTAAGTAAGTAAGTAAGTAAGTAAGTAAGTAAGTAAGTAAGTAAGTAAGTAAGTAAGTAAGTAAGTAAGTAAGTAAGAGATTTGGAACGCAGGGCAATGTGTTGATAGGACTGACCAGGTATCCTTCACTCGGCCCCTCCAACTCCTCTCCAGACTCATTCAAGATGGCGGGAACCACGCCAAAGAACGGGAACGTCTATCAGGACAGAGAGAAAGACAAATTAGGGGTTTTTCCTTCATAACATTTGGTGTGTAAATGTTGAAGCTGTTTATGTAAAAAAAAAAAAAAAAAACTGAGAGTTGTTAGATGTTGAATCTCCTTAACAAAGAATAATACATTTTATTCTGCCCCTAGCTCTTCACAAAAAATTCTACAGGTGTTTTTTTTTTTTTTAACTTTATTTTTATTTATTTTGCATTTTTATGAAAAGAGACATGTAACAAAAAAACAAACAAAAAGCACAGCAATAAAATGGGTTGAAAAAAGGTCATAGAGTCACATTATTATCAAATAAATAGCTTGGGGGGGAGGGGGTCTACAGGTGTTTTAATGTAAAGATATATATATAAAGTTTCTAACAAGTGTTGCACTTTATGAATTTCTGTCATTTAATACATTTGTTTAAATAAAATAAATAATAAATAAATTGAATGTGTAACTTTTTGTAATTGCAGCGTTATGCCGATGTAATGCCTCTGTTTTGTAATCTTCACTACTGGTAGAATGAACAAAATAATCTAAATGGTCACTTTGTGTTGTCTATCATTACTTTGCAAGTGTGAATGGGTTGATACAACTTTTTAAGAGTAAAATTCGAGCACTTTTTCAGCACTTTCAAGTTGAACTTTTTCAAGGACCCTGAAGGTTTAAACCCATTCTGTCTATGTAAGATTTTGTTTTTGACTTTTCTTTGTACTTACGATAGGTAAGAACTATTGTGTCTCCCACAAAAAACAACAACATTACACCTGTGTCTATTCATTGATTAGAATGATTTGAACCACCATTACCTATATGATACTGCCCCCTTGTGGCGTGAAGTATTAACACCCACAATGACAAACCACAATTCTCACATAAAATATAAAGAAAAACACACCTGCTCCTATAAGTGCATTTTATTTACTTACAGCAGATCCAGGTTTCATCGGTGTGGCAGCAGGTAGAGGAGTCAACACATGTCCACCCTGAACAGCAAGAAAAAACATCAAGTTACAACATTTACTATTTATTATAATGTGTATTACTATAGAAATAAATAATCTCATGTACTTATATAGAAAATGTTCACTTCTGACACACCCAAAGTTACATAGTGCACCTTTAAAGTGTTATCTTTTGAAACAATCCAGTTTGTATAGAATGTTGTCCTTTTTTTGTCCATGAGCAAAATAATCAATCATCTCTAACACTAGACGGACAGACAGACAGACAGACAGACAGACAGACAGACAGACAGACAGACAGACAGACAGACAGACAGACAGACAGACAGACAGGCAGACAGACAGGCAGACAGACAGACAGACAGAGAGAGAGAGAGAGAGAGAGAGGGAGGGGGGAGGAAGGGAGTGTGGGACGGTGGGACGGTGGGAGGGAGGGAGGGATAGGGACAGACAGACACAGACACACACACACTTACCGTCTCAGTCTGCCAGAATGTGTCTACGATGGGGCAGCGTTTCTCTCCCACCACGTTGTAGTACCACTGCCAGGCCTCGGGGTTGATGGGCTCGCCGACTGTCCCCAACACCTTCAGGGAGTCTCGCTTATATCTGACAACACACACACAAGGGTTATTTAGTCAAAGTCAAAGTAAAATGTATTTCTATAGCACATTTAAAAACAGCATCAGTTGATCAAAGTGCTGTACAAGATACAATACAAAACAACATATAAGATACATGAGAAAAAAAAGAAAAAAAAAAAACTTGGTATCTTCTAACGATCCACTACCTGTCTGTACTGTTTGCGCACTGCAAAAAACTCTGGTGTTAATACAAAGCCTAGACTCTGTAAACGGGCCTGTTGTTAGCTACGATGGGCCCCCTTTGTTTACATACCCATTTACAGAGCCTAATCTATGCATTAACACCAGATTTCTTCAGCGCACACACACACACACAGTACAGACAGGTAGCGGATCATGAGGAGATATTCACTGATTTTGCCAACAAGCGTTCTCCAGAATCACTGACTCCACCTTTACATTATTTCAAAATAAAAGCATCAATAATAACACAATACAGACGACTCACTTCTGCACCGGTTCGCTGCCGTATTTCATGAGCAGTCTGATGGCGGTCGGGGCCGTGTAGAATTTGGTCACGCGATATTTATCAACTATCTCCCACATGCGACCGATGTCTGGGTAGGTAGGCAGGCCCTCGAACTGACACACAACAACAAACATAAAAAATATATATATTGTTTTTCTAATATGCAAAAGCAGTGATACAATGAGATTTTGGCATATTTCAGAGCACAGAACACATTGTTTTCAGTCTTGAGTTATAATTTTTTTTTAAATTGGCTATAACCCAGAATGATTAGGTCTAATAAAAAGTTGGATAATGGTAAATAAAGAAAAAAAGAAGAAAAAAAAAAGTCACTCTTAACTTTCATAATCCTTATTGGGTGTTTGATACAGAATACTGTCACTAAAAGCCATCATAGGAAGGAAATATGTTAAAGCTATAGAGTGCGTAACTTTTTCATGTCGTTTACATTCAAGCCATGGGGTGACAATAAGTTACACACTATAGCTTTTAATGCTAATATATTAAACCTGCACTCACCAATACGCAGGTTGCTCCGTTAGCTAGCGGGCCGTATGTGATGTAGGAGTGTCCCGTGATCCAACCGATATCCGCCGTGCACCAGTAAACGTCATCGGGCTGGTAGTCGAACACGAGCTTAAAGGTGAAGGCTGTGTAGAGCATGTAGCCGCTGACCGTGTGGAGAACGCCCTGAGGAGGAAGGGAGGGAAAAAATATTAAGAAAAGATGAGATGGGGCGCTCCGGTGGTGTAGTGGATAGAGCGTGTACCATATCGGCTCCGGCCTTCGTTGCAGTGGTCGCGGGTTCGAGTCCGACCCGTGGACCTTTACTGCAGGTCAACCCCCCCCCCTCTCTCTCTCTCTGTCTCCCCATTTCAACTCTGTACTGTCTAATAAAGCTTGAACATGCCCAAAAATAATCTTTAAAGATGAGATGAGATGAGATACACTTTATTCCTCCCAGCAGGTATATGTAGGTCTTCCAGCAGCCAGCATATATAGATACTAGGGCTGTAATGATATGTATTGCGGGTGGTTATCACAGGACCCCAGGAAATTAATGTAACTCTATGTAATGTCATTGGAAGCTATGAAAACACAACGTGTGTGTGTGTGTGTGTGTGTGTGTGTGTGTGTGTGTGTGTGTGTGTGTGTGTGTGTGTGGGGGGGGGGGGGGGGGGGGGGGGGGTAAGTGAGTGGGTAAGTGAGTGTGTGAGTGTGTGTGCGTGCGTGCGTGCGTGTGGGTAAGTGAGTGAAAAGAGAGAGGGAGACAGAGACAGAGACAGAAAGAGACAGAGAGAGAGACAGAGAGAGAGACAGAAAGAGAGAGAGAGACAGAGAGAGAGACAGAGACAGAGAGAGAGACAGAAAGAGACAGAGAGAGAGACAGAAAGAGAGAGACAGAGACAGACACAGAGAGAGAGAGGGAGAGAGAGACAGAGAGAGAGACCTACCTTTGGTTTCCCGGTAGAGCCGCTGGTGTAGAGGATGAATAGCGGATCTTCAGAATCGCACCATTCTGGTTCACACTCGTCAGACGCGTCACGTACCAGAGCGTGCCAACACAAGTCGACATCGGGGTTCCATGGGACCTGACACACACACACACACGCACACACACACACGCAGGCACACACACACACACACAAAGATAGACACACACACACACACACAAAGAGAGACAGACAGACAGACAGACAGACGCACAGACAGAGAGACAATTATACACACACACACACACACACGAGACAATCACATGCATACATACACACACACAGTAACACACACACACACAAAGAGAGACAGACAGACAGACAGACAGACACAGACACACACACACAGGCAGACAGACACACACGAAAAGTGAAAAAAAATTCCTGTTATTATTAAATCCCCTCTTGCAATCAGCCACTAAATATTTAAAACCACACACGTCTCTACGATCTAAAAACACAAAACAAAAGTGAAAGAAAGTTAGTTTGACAAGCCAGCAGACGAGCTGAGAAGCAAAACAAGAATATAAACACTGAAGATCTACGTTACAGTGATAAAAGAAAAGAGTTTAAAATTGTTGGTAACACTTTACAATAACAGTAACTTAAAGCTGCAGTGTGTAGAATTGTGGGTTTTATTTCCTAGCAGATTTTGTAGAAAGTAATTATAATATCCATAAGTACATTTAATTTAGTGCATAATAGCTGAAAATTTTTTTTGAATTATTTATTTTTCCCTTAGAAAGGGTCTCGTATATGTCCATATTTCTGCATATTTTGGACCAAGGCCTAGTGCCGCCATCTTGAAAGTGTCATAGTTGGAATGTCATCAGGAGCATTGTTTAAAATTTAGAATTGTTCTTGTCCTTGAAGGCCACTGTAGCTTCTGTTATTATACAAAAGGGGTGGGGTTACCCAGGGAGCGTTGCATTCTAGAACTTTGTAGAACTTTCTTGATGATGTCATATTACACACTGCACCTTTAAATAACGGTTAGCTAATGTGTAGTTAATGCTTATTACATTACATGTCATTTAGCAGACACTTTTATCAATAGCGACTTACAACTGGAGCACACATTCATACACGATAGCAGCAGCAGCTACCACGCAGGGTGCAAGCTAACTATCAGGAGCATCCCTCCCAACTAAACTAACTGTTAATGCTAAGTTATTAGCGGTTAGTTAATGGTTGGTTAAGCATTAAGTAATGGTTAGTTAATGCTTTGTTTATGATTAGTAAGCTGTTATTAACGTTTAGTTAATGCTTCGTAAATGATTATTGAGCCTTCACTAAGCATTTTATTTATTTATTTTATTTCAGACATATCAAAAACAATACAAAACAAAATTAAAAGCATAAACATACAATAAACAAAATGTATGTTTAAATGTATGTTTCACAAAAAGAAAAAAATATCTATTTATATCTGTATTGATGTGATATGCCTGAAAAGGAGCAGGAAGAAGTATACACTTAAGTATGCACTAACAGTTAATTAATGTACCCTTAATGTAAAGTGTTACCAACATTTCGATATATAATGTACAGCTCTATACACTACCAGTCAAAGGTTAAAGAGGAGAGAAGTTGTTAAGGCAGCGGATATATTAGTAAGAACAACAATAGCACACCCTTCAGGTCAGTTTGAGTAACAACCGCAAGAGTGAGTTGTGGACACAGGCAGTGGCTGTGTTCGAAAAAGCCCTACTAACGTCCTCCCTCCTACATACTCAACATGTATATACTACATACTAAAAGCCCTACTAACGTCCTCCCTCCTACATACTCAACATGTATATACTACATACTGTCTACTTAACCATCCATTGTGTATGCGGGGTTCGTCGGACCGTTTAGACTGAAGTATACAGAAGCAATAAAGAATTTAAGAAAAAAACTTCTGTGTCGTTTGAAAAGACGCAATGCATTGTGGGGCGGTTGAGTAGGAAATCGTATCGATCCATACACAAAATCTACCCGGAAGTAAGTACTCAACCGGGCATTTCTCGCCTACACAAACTCGCATACACAACCGTCACATACTCAAATTGACGTCAAAATGAGTATGAGTGGGACGTTAGTAGGGCTTTTAGAACACAGACACAGTCAGTGAGTTTATGTGAACAACAGCAACACAACAATTGTATTAACAGCACATTCAAAACAGAGAAAAACAATGTTAATCCAGATTCCACTTTTACAGAGAATTTTAAATTTTTTATTCCAATGATTTCAATTGGTCCATCAAACATTTGAGAACATGGGTAACCCTGTTTTATACAGTTCAATATCATCTCCGTTCCCTTTTTTTCCATTTTTGATGAAATACTGGTTTTAATTTACCTGGTTAAATAAAGGATAAAGGATATTGATTGATTTATAATTTAGAAAATGCATTTTTTTTAAAGACATGTACTTCATATTTTTGGATTCATAAAACAAAAAAAAACAAAAAAAATAGTTTAGACACTAATATGTAAAATGAAATAAAGATTTTAACTCTGGCTTTATCCAACATAATTGGTTAGATATATCTATATTTGCATATTAATTCAAACATGTATGTAAGTATTCAACTGGCAAAGTTTCATGTTCTCAAATGTTATCTGAAATCACAGGAATAGAACTGCTTTCGATGGGTAAAAACAAATTTCTGCAAAAATATTTTCTTCAATTTTTATAGATACAATTATAGACAAAAATACCATATATGGATTCATGTTAACAAGTTATTTTGATTGATTGATTGATTGATTGTAGGGCTGCAACTAACGATTATTTTGATAATCGATTAATCTGTCGATTATTTTCTCGATTAATCGATTAGTGTTTTGGTCCGTAAAATGTCAGAAAATTGTGAAAAATGTCGATCAATTTTCCAAAGCCCATGTTGACGTCCTCAAATGTATTATGTCCAAAACACACAGATATTTCAGTTTACTGTCATAATAGGATTAAAGAAACCAGAAAATATTCACATTTGAGAAGCTGAAATCAGAGAATTTGGAATTTTTTTATTAAAGAATTACTCGAAACGATTAATCGATTATCAAAATAGTTGCCGATTTTTTTAGTAATCGATTAATAATCGATTCGTCGATTAATCGTTGCAGCTCTAATTGATTGATTCAATTTATTTCAGACATATCAAAATGTACAAAACAAAATGAAAAGCATAAACAAAAATAAACAAATAACATATTGAATTGATATGCCTGAAAAGGAGCAGGAAGAAGTATGAACTTATTTAATCCTACCCCTTTTCCACAGCTCAATAATTCATATTTATATTAGCTTCCTGTGTTCCTTATAATCTGTTGTACAAATCTATACAATTTGTTATACTAAATTTGATAATTAAGACTCAAGAAACAATTTATTCAATTTATATATGTTTTTTTTTGTTTTTTGATAGTTGTCATTTTTTTTATTTTTTTATTATAGATAAAATACAGCGTACATGGATTTAAGTCATCAAGTTATCATGTCAATTTCAACAAATTCAATAACATTTTAGTTTTTTGCTCCTTGTTTTTACCCTGCAGCAGTTAAAATGTAAAATTCAAATGTGAGTGAAATTCCCCTTTGAACAAACAAAAGAAAAATGGTGTTATAAGTATGTTAGTATTATATGGGGGTTATAGTGGAGACGATATGGAAGGGGGAAGAGAGAGGGAGGGGGGAGGGAGGGGGGGGATAATACCTGTGGAACGGGGCGAATTTTCTTTGCTCTGCGCGTCTGTGTGTCCTGCCAAAACGGACCGAGAGCCGGAAGGAGGAAGAGTTAATGAGGGAGAGGGGTTAGCAGAATAAAAAATAATAGAAATTTAAAAGGTGTAGTCAGTGATTCTGGAGAATATTTGTTGTCAAAATCAGTGAATATCTCCTCATGATCCGCTACCTGTCTGTACTGTGTGTGAGCTGGAAAAAAAACAGTGTTAATACACAGCCTGGAATCTGTAAATGGGCATGTTGCGAGCTATGAGCATGTTTTTTTCAACACACACACAGTACAGACAGGTAGCAGATCATGAGGAGATATTCACTGATTTTGACGGAAAAGTGATTTTGACACACAAGCGTTCTCCAGAATCACTGACTGCACCTTTAAATAACATAAAGTTAAAAGAAAACACCACCACATTAAGATGAAACACTGAGAGATGATTTTAGGAATTTGTTAAAAATAAAAATAAATTAAATAAATGTGAATATTACACGGTCAGTTGAGGAAAAGTATCAACAAGTTCAGAGGAATCTTTGACTTAAAAGGTGGAGTCATGCTGATTGCAAAGAATGCTATTTTTATATAGATTTTCTAAATGCCTTTGTCATGGGTATACGCTCACCCAGGAACAACAGCTGGCGTGGTTAAAAAACACTACCACTTTTGACCAAAAGGGGGCCGCTAGAATGAACACAAAGTAAAAGTTCCTCGGAGCACCTTTAAAGTTTTTAGTTTTATATTGTACCTGTAGATCGGGACAGGAGCGTTTGGCAGGAGGAGACTGAGAACCGATGGAAGACTCTTCTGCTTCTTTGGATAAATGTTTCAGCATGATGCACCTCTGGACTGGGAAACCCCTAAAGACACGCAGGGACAAAGACAAAGAGTGTGTGAGAGTGTGTGTGAGTGAGTGAGTGTGTGTGTGTGTGTGTGTGTGTGTGTGTGTGTGTGTGAGTGAGTGAGTGAGTGAGTGAGTGAGTGAGTGAGTGAGTGAGTGAGTGAGTGAGTGAGTGAGTGAGTGAGTGAGTGAGTGAGTGAGTGAGTGAGTGAGTGAGTGAGTGAGTGAGTGAGTGAGTGAGTGAGTGAGTGAGTGAGTGAGTGAGTGAGTGAGTGAGTGAGTGAGTGAGTGAGTGTGTGTGTGTGTGTGTGTGTGTGTGTGTGTGTGTGAAAGAGAGTGAGTGAGTGAGAGAGTGAGTGAGTGAGTGAGTGAGTGAGTGAGTGAGTGAGTGAGTGAGTGAGTGAGTGAGTGAGTGAGTGAGTGAGTGAGTGAGTGAGTGAGTGAGTGAGTGAGTGAGTGAGTGAGTGAGAGAGAGAGAGAGAGAAAAAGAGTGTGTGTAACTGTGAGTGTGTGTGTTTGTGTGTGTGCGTGCGTGCGTGTGTGTGTGTGTGTGTGTGTGTGCGTGTGAGCGAGCGAGCGTGTGTCTGTGTGTTAGAGTGAGTGCATGTGTGTATATACAGCTTACTTGTCTATGCATTTCTTCAGTGCGTCGTCAGCCAACACCTTCAAGTTGATCAATTTATCTCCTCGGTAGAAGCCATCTGAAAAAATTATAAAAAAAAAATTCTTAAGCAAATGGAGTGACTTATAAGACTACATTTTATTATTCAATGACATAAGAATGTTAACAGTGTAGTTGTGCTTTTGTAAAGGGTATACAAACTAAGACTACATTTCCAACAAGTATCCCTCATCCTCTGTTAATGATTGATGTTTATTCGTTTTGGTTTTTAACAATGAATGAATTCTGGTATTGGGTGTTGTACATGGGACTGTCATTCTGCAGACAGACTTTATTTTTGAACTCATCAGACCTCATTGCAACTGATGACCAAGGTTGTTACTTTTTCATTTCTTAAAACACTAAAAAAAGGTATATTTTGTTGCACAGGAGAAATGTTAAATATGTGATTTTGTTATGATGATTGTGGCATAAGAATGAGTGTGTTACATTCGAAGGCAATTGAAGACGATCATTTATTTCATTTTATATAAAACCTAAAGTATTTAAAGTAGTAAAAACATAATACAAAAGGCAGGAATAAAATACATACTGAAGAGTATCTATACATCA
Source organism: Ammodytes marinus (assembly GCF_949987685.1). NCBI lineage: Eukaryota > Metazoa > Chordata > Actinopteri > Uranoscopiformes > Ammodytidae > Ammodytes > Ammodytes marinus. The sequence continues at coordinate 2,280,801 of NC_137211.1, read as the reverse complement.
AAATGTGTTTTTTTTTTTTTGCTCATTTATGCTAAACCTGGATATTTGACCTTCACTACTGTTTAAATGGGCTTTTATTTTGAAGTGACTCCTGTGTTCCCTGCTCTCCTGATACATGCAAAGTCATGTTGAAAAGTAGCCCTAGCTGACTGTTTGTGGACGTCTATCCATCAAATCTGTGACGTAGGTCCTTAGCGACGGTCATTAAATCCTTGACAGCGGTCTGTCTTGCTGGAAATAACAGACCTGTAGAATGCCGTGATTGACCAATCAGAACAGAGTATTTATCAGTGCCCTGTAATAATTCAAAATAAAAGCCTATTCTCACAATAATCTGCTGTTTGGTTCAATATGGAACTTATAAAAATGTAAAAATTGTTTGAGTGTGAGACTGACCTGCAGTGATGAGCAGAGAACACTGAGAGTCCATGATCCTCTCACACAACGAATCAGCAGAAAAACCTGCAAACTGGGAAACAGCAAGACCAACAAATTATAATATCTTTCACCTCATTTTTCATTTAACTTTTATTCATCCTCGAGAGACCAATTGAGGGGTGACCCTCATTTACAATGACGTCGAGTTCAAAACAAATTCAAAGAAAAACAACAATACATACACAATATTCAATGCAAATACATCAAATACACAAACAACAGGTGAAGAGAAAAAAACAAACAAACTCAAACTAAACATAGTCATAATGTAATACTGCCAATGCATTAGGGCTGCCACTGAAAGTAAATGATTCAAATCAACAGTCTCAACTAAGGTTGGGCAGTATACATTTTTTATATTTTTTAATAGATAATTTTTTGGCATAATTTTCAAGCTTTATTAGACAGTACAGAGTTGAAATGGGGAGACAGAGAGAGAGGGGGGATGACCTGCAGTAAAAGTCCACGGGTCGAATTTGAACCCGCGACCACTGCAACGAAGGCCGGAGCCAATATGGTACACGCTCTATCCACTACGCCACCGGAGCGCCTGGCATTATCAAATTTTATCATACCTTTAAACCTTCCCCAAATTCTCCCCCGGTACATGGTGTAACCTTTTTCTAGTTCAACGTAAGCCTATGTGTTAGTTTTTGGTCTAACTCTTCCTTTTAAAAGATTACATTAAACTAGATACCTTGTTCAACAAATACTCATTTTTACCAACAGCGCTTGAACACATCACAGTGTAACCTTGTGTGGGCCGATATTTAGTTTTTCTTGATGTGTTATGAAATCTAAAAATAGCGTTGTCCTTTTTTTTACCTAGCTTTACTACGACATTACTACGCAGAGTGGAAGGGAGAATCAATATATTGAACACAAACACATGAATCCACTTTGGTTATTGCTTTTGCCATTTCCAGATTGCTTTTGCCACTCGCTCAAGACACTCAATGTATGGGGCGCTCCAGGTGGCGTAGTGGATAGAGAGCAAATAAAATAAAAATGTAACTGGCGGTTCGAGTTGAAGAATCTATCTCGAATGTGGGGTTTGATTCAAATCATTGACTTTCAATGGGACAGCCCTAGAATGCATTCTTGTTCTATTAAAGGAATACTTCACCCATTCGGAACCGGCGTTCTCATTATAAAATCGCTATTAAAATATAATGAATGAGGTTTTTCTTCCCTCAGTCTTCCCTTGGCCCAGCTGTCCTGTTAATCCTAACCCTACATTTTTACAGAAGTGAAGTCACATCTATATAATGTATGGTTAGACAGTGAGACCATAAAACTCTCTTTCTGCCTTTTCTCAGGCTAGAATGAACCGATTTTTTTATTTATTTTTTTGCACATTTATACTACATAGGATCTCAGAGTTCAATACACCTTCATATTCCCACCGGTAAAGTAGGTATTTGAACCGTGTGTGTGTGTGTGTGTAACTCACCACTATGGAGTGAACGGCTCCGATACGAACACAGGCCAACATGGCCACCACCAGCTCCACCACCATGGGCATGTAGATGGACACACGGTCGCCCTTCTTCACCCCTACATACACATGCAAAGCAAGTTTAATTATAAAAATATAAAGAGCATAAAAGTCACAATGCATAGAGAAAAATAATATATAAAATCACATTGTAAAAGCAGGAGAACTGTTGTAAGGATGTGGAGCATTAATACTGTCTCTCTTTATTATCGAAACTATTTTCTAATTCAGTCCAGAAACAGCAACGTGGCCGTTAGCAGGTTTAAAACACGGCACTGGCTAGCGTGCTGCTATGTTTGGCCGCGCGCAGCTACTGATCCTGGGTCAGCCACAACGTTAGACTGACTTTAGTGCAGAACCGGTAGGATGCACGGGGCGGATCATTCTGCACATGCGTTAATTGCATTTTTTTTTTTTAAATTAACGCGTTAATTCCAAAAATTAATCACCCTGCGTTAACGCGTTAATTTTGACAGCCCTAACCTATGTAACTGTTTTAATTAGGCTATATTGTACTTTCACCCATTTCATTTTAATTGCTGCCACTCTTCACCACTGTGTAAATGTTTCAATTGTTTTTTCTCTTCACCTGTTGTTGTGTATTTGATGTATTTGCATTGAATATTGTTTATGTATTGTTGTTTTTCCTTGTCGAGTTCAAATTTTTTTGTACTCGACGTCATTGTAAATGAGGGTCACCCCTCAATTGGTCTCTCGAGGATAAATAAAAGTTAAATGAATAAATAATAAAAACAAAAATGCAGAAAACAATCATTAAAATATTGTTATTTTTACCCTGAGACTTGAGGACGTTGGCGAACTGACAGACTTTCTGCAGCAGCTCTCTGTAAGTCACTGTGAGGTCATCCCCCGGCTCATTGCCTTCCCTACGACACAAGAAATACATGGTTAGTGTGTGTGTGTTTGTGTGTGTGTGTGAGTGTGTGTGAGTGTGAGAGAGTGAGTGAGTGAGTGAGTGAGTGAGTGAGTGAGTGAGTGAGTGAGTGAGTGAGTGAGTGAGTGAGTGAGTGAGTGAGTGAGTGAAAGAGTGAGTGAGTGAGAGAGTGAGTGAGTGAGTGAGTGAGTAAGTGAGCGAGCGAGTGAGCCTTCCCTAAGACACAAGAAATACATGGTTAGTGTGTGTGTGTGTGTGTGTGTGTGTGTGTGTGAGTGAGTGAGTGAGTGAGTGAGCCTTCCCTAAGACACAAGAAATACAATGTTAGTATGAAGCTGTGTGTGTGTGTGTGTGTGAGTGTGTGAGTGAGTGAGTGAGTGAGTGAGTGAGTGAGTGAGTGAGTGAGTGAGTGAGTGAGTGAGTGAGTGAGTGAGTGTATCAAGATATATGTCAAAATACACGATGGTATGGGGGGGCATTTTGATTGAACTTATCTAATGCTTTCAAGTATAACTCTAAGACCTGTGGGAAAATCAACTGGTTGTAGCAGATGGACTTGTATCTAAATAGGTCATACAGGAGCATTCACATCCAACTAGAGCGATTATAGTATGTTTAAGAGCCATTTTAAGACTTTTAAGAAGCATTATTTGGAGCATATATGACACTGTAGGAGGTAGAATATTGCTATTATTGTTAGATTAGAGGAATAGATTAGATAGATTTTTAATGCCTGGATTTAAACAAATAAAAACTGGAAAATGTAGGTGTTCTAAAACGCAAGTAAAAAACAACATAGTCATTTTAAAAAGTTTGTTTGCAAATGCTCAGAGGGCAGTAGCATCTGAAAAACGATTGTTTTTGTCCAGGATAATCATACCAGGCCATTGCTTAAATAAGACATTGGTTGCGTTCCGAATCGCATACTCTTTCTTTTTTCTATTCTACATACTACATCCGACGATAAAAAGAATCTAGTTAGGATGCAGTAGGCATACTATTGGGACATACTTTACTCTCTTATTTCATCATAACATTGCGCCTTGATCTTGCCTCTTGCTTTTATATCCGTCGCATCCCCGTTTGTTTTCATATGGAGGCTTTGTCGATGTGACGTCACTTCACGTGCGCACTGGATTGTGGGTCAGAATCGCCCAAATAGGATGCACTTTTCAACACTAACAATCTTGGCCGCATGAAGTAGGACATCCGGGTACTTCTAACCATCCTAAATCTGGCCACAAGAATCGGGACATCCTAAATCTTTTTTCTACATGCTATATAGTAGAAAGTATGCAATTCGGAACGCAACCATTGTTTCTTAGCAATTTTTGCCTGTTTAAATAAAGGTTGATGATGATGATGATGATGATGATGATGATGATGATGATGATGATGATGATGATGATGACATGACATGAAAAGAGAAGTTAAAAAAAAAACTGTTGTTCAGTTGAAACTTCAGCTCTGTTGTGAAACACGACCATCTCAACTTTCCACTTTTTCACAACAGATCACCATCCTGGCCGTTTAAGGAACTTGCAAAAGCCTCATTTGAAGTCACATACACACACACACACACACACACACACACACACACAACACACACACACACACACACACACACACACACACACACACACACACACACACACACACACAGATATGAATGGGTTGTGACAGCGCTGCCTCTCCACATCATTATGTAACAGTCGAGTTGTCGAGCGAAAATAATCTACGTCTCAATCTGAAAACTATGAAACATCAACTGAAGCCGTGTCCCCATTCTGTCTCCAAAATATTACATCACACCGTTATTATACCTCCGAGATTTAAAAATATTAATTAAAACACACACACACACACACACACACACACACACACACACACACACACACACACACACACACACACACACACACACACACACACACACACACACACACACACACACACACACACACACACACACACACACACACACACACACACACACACACACACACACACACACACACACACACACACACACACACACACACACACACACACACACACACACACACACACAGGTAGCAGATCATGAGGAGATATTCACTGATTTTGACAAAGAAATATTTTGACAACAAGCGTTCTCCAGAATCGCTTCTGACTCCATCTTTACCTGACATATCTAGTATTGGGTTATAGCTTGTTTTCCCATGGTGTTTTAAAGGTGCAGTGTGTAATATGACATCATCAAGAAAGTTCTACAAAGTTCTAGAATGCAACGCTCCCTGGGTAACCCCAACTCTTTAGAATAATAACAGAAGCTACAGTGGCCTTCAAGGACAAGAACAATTCTACATTTTAAACAATGCACCTGATGACATTCCAACTATGACACTTTCAAGATGGCGGCACTAGGCCTTGGTCCAAAATATGCAGAAATATGGACATATATGAGACCCTTTCTAAGGGAAAAATAAATAATTCAAAACATTTTTTTCAGCTATTATGCACTAAATTAAATGTACTTATGGATATTATAATTATTTTCTACAAAATCTGCTAGGAAATAAAACCCACAATTCTACACACTGCAGGTTTAAAGAGTCCTCTTTCTTTTCCTTATAATACTTGCTGGAGCTTACATACAGTATCTCACAAAAGTGAGTACACCCCTCACATTTCTTCAAATATTTCATTATATCTTTTCATGGGACAACACTGAATAAATGACACTTTGATACAATCTAAAGTAGCGTGTTTACAGCTTATATAACAGTGTAAATTTACTGTCCCCTCAAAATAACTCGACACACAGCCATTAATGTCTAAACTGCCGGTTACAAAAGTGAGTACACCCCTGAGTTAAAATGTCCAAATTGGGCCCAAAGTGTCAATATTTTGTGTGGCCACCATTATTTTCCAGCACTACCTTAACCCTCATGGGCATGGAGTTCACCAGAGCTTCACAGGTTGCCACTGGAATCCTCTTCCACTCATTCATGACAACATCATGGAGCTGGTGGATACTGGAGACCTTGCGCTCCTCCATCTCCTGTTTTAAGAAGCCCCAAAAATGCTCAATAGGGTTTAGGTCTGGGGACATGCTTGGCCAGTCCATAACCTTTACCCTCAGCTTCTTTAGCAAGCCAGTGGTCGTTCGGAGGGGTGTTTGGGGTCATTATCATGTTGCAGTACTGCCCTGCGGCTCAGTTTATGAAGGGAGGGGATCATGTTCTGCTTCAGTATGTCACAGTACATGTTAGCATTCAATGAACTGTAGTTCCCCACTGCTGGCAGCACTCATGCATGCAGCCCCAGACCATGACACTCCAACCACCATGCTTGACTATAGGCAATACACACTTGTCTTTGTACTCCTCACCTGGTTGCCACCACACACACTTGACACCATCTGAACCAAATAAGTTTATCTTGGTCTCATCAGACCACAGGACATGGTTGCAGTGATCCATGTCCGTAGTCTGCTTGTCTTCAGCAAACTGTTTGTGGGCTTTCTTTTGCATCATCTTTAGAATAGGCTTCCTTCTGGGACGACAGCCATGCAGACCAGTATGATGCAGAGTGTGGCATATGGTCTGAGCATTGACAGGTTGACCCCCAACCCCTTCAAGACCTGCAGCAATGCTGGCAGTATTCATACGTCTATTTTCCAAAGCCAACCTCTTGGTATGACGCTGAAAACGTGCACTCAACCTTCTTAAACTGGGCCACAGGGCAGTATTGCAACATGATAATGACCCTAAACACACCTCCAAGACGACCAATGCCTTGCTAAAGAAGCTCAGGGTAAAGGTTATGGACTGGCCAAGCATGTCTCCAGCCATAAACCCTATTGAGCATCTTTGGGGCTTCTTAAAACGGGAGATGGAGGAGCGCAAGGTCTCTAATATCGACCAACTCTGTGATGTCGTCATGAATGGGTGGAAGAGGATTCCAGTGGGAACCTGTGAAGCTCTGGTGAACTCCATGCCCAAGAGGGTTAAGGTAGTGCTGGAAAATAATGGTGGCCACACAAAGTATTGACACTTTGGGCCCAATTTGGACATTTTTTCTTAGGGTGTACTCACTTTTGTTGCCTTCAGTTTAGACATTAATGGCTGTGTGTCGAGTTATTTTGAGGCGACAGTAAATTTACACTGTTATACAAGCTGTATACTGACTACTTTACATTATATCAAAGTGTCATTTCTTCAGTGTTGTCCCATGGAAAGATATAATGAAATATTTGAAGAAATGTTAGGGGTGTACTCACTTTTGTGAGATACTGTATATCAACCACACACACACACACTCTCTCACACACACACACACACACCTCTGTCCCCTTTCTATGTCGTTTTCCCTCCAAGCAATATCTTAATGCACTGACTCTGCAACTCTCTCATTCTAGTTGACCGCTCATCCATCTCCACCCTCAACAATAAATCTGTCCCCTCAAATGCACTCAAATTGATAGAGGGGTGTGTGTGTGTGTGTGTGTGTGTGTGTGTGTGTGTGTGTGTGTGTGTGTGTGTGTGTCAGTGTCTTAAATTTGTGTTAGAGACTGTTTGGTTTATTAAAAGGTAGGTGAATAGGGAAACATTTTTAACTTATAGATATCATCAGGAAACTTTGCCAGTTGATTACTGACATTAAAGGTGCAGTGTGTAATGTGACATCATCAAGAAAGTTCTACAAAGTTCTAGAATGCAACACTCCCTGGGTAACCCCAACCCTTTCGAATAATAACAGAAGCTACAGTGGCCTTCAAGGACAAGAACAATTCTAAATTTTAAACAATGCACCTGATGACATTCCAACTATGACACTTTCAAGATGGCGGCACTAGGCCTTGGTCCAAAATATGCAGAAATATGGACATATATGAGACCCTTTCTAAGGAAAAAATAAATAATAATAAAAAAAAAAATCAGCTATTATGCACTAAATTAAATGTACTTATGGATATTATAATTACTTTCTACAAAATCTGCTAGGAAATAAAACCCAAAATTCTACACACTGCAGGTTTAAGTAATAAAATAATAATTCATAAATGAAATGTTTCAACAACAGAGAAAAGTGAGTGTTTTTCAGCACAGTCCTTGATTGCCTCACCGGTTGCAGCCTCACCTAAAACTTTAAGTAATAAAACCAAGATTGCAAAATATTTTTCTTTCACAAACAAACAGTCAGTGAGTGATTGAGTGGAAATTTCCAAAAGCTCACAGTTGAGTAGAAGTGGTGAAGTAATCTAGAAACACACCAGCCAAGAGCCAACACTTGGTGGGGGTGTGTGTGCCTGTGTGTGTGTGTGTGTGTGTGTGTGTGTGTGTGTGTGTGTGTGTGTGTGTGTGTGTGTGTGTGTGTGTGCCTGTGTGTGTGTGTGTCTGTGTGTGTGTGTGTGTGTGTGTGTGTGTGCCTGAGTGTGTGTGTGTGTGTGTGATACAGTATAGTTTCCCAACATAAAGAAACACTGTAACTGGGTGTATGTTTTATGTGTGTGTACAGTTTTCCCAACAGTGCACACTGTATCTATCTCTGTGTGTGTGTGTGTGTGTGCTGCATAGCTAAAAGGTTTCTTTGACCCACTTGGCACTGACAGCTATTGGCAGTTGCATTCATTGGAATCACACACACACACACACACACACACACACACACACACACACACACACACACACACACACACACACACACACACACACACACACACACACACACACACACACACACACACACACACACACACACACACACACACACACACACACACACACACACACACACACACACACACACACACACACACACACACACACACACACACACACACACACACACACACTTCTTGGGCTCTTCTTGGGGATTTTTCTGAGCTCCTGCACCAGAATCAGGGGGGGAGACTAGTTTGTAAACGCTGCCATACTGAGAAATACAGAGAGTTTTGTGGAGCTGATAATAGGCTTAATCAACTTTGTGTCAACTCGTTTTAGCAATGGCTTGAATGTAACCGACAGTAATTTATATGAAAAGTTATGCACTATAGCTTTAATAATAATACAAGTTAAGTTTCAGCAGTGTTAATGTATAATCTCATTCCTGTCTCCTGTGTGTGTGTGTGTGTGTGTGCGTGTGTGTGTGAGAGTGTGTGTGTGCGTGTGTGTGTGTGTGTGTGTGGTCATTCCTGTCTGTGCTCGGACTGAGGTCAGACACTATAAAATGATATAAAAAATAAAACAGTATATGAGCACATTGACCTACTTTGATATGAAACCATGTGACACGCCCACAGAGTCGGCAAATTAATCAGATCTGATATGAACAAGGTCACGAAACTGGCAACAGCAGCCTCGTATAGTGCTGGGAAATGAGTCGTCGTGTACAGGTGAAACTCGAAAAATTAGAATATCGTGCAAAAGTTCATTTATTTCAGTAATTCAACTTAAAAGGTGAAACTAATATATTATATAGACTCATTACATGCAAAAGTGAGATATTCCAAGCCTTTATTTTTTATAATTTTGATAATTATGGCTTACAGCTTTTGAAAACCCCAAATTCAAAATCTCAGAACATTTAAATATTACATGAAATCAATAAAAAAGGGATTTTCAATACAGAAATGTCAGCCCTCTATAAAGTATAATCATCCATATGTACTCAGTACTTGGTTTGGGCCCCTTTTTGCATGAATTCTTGCCTCAATTCCAATTCATTTGATATGATATTCTAATAATACGAGTTTGACCTGTAGTAGACTGTCTAGTAAACTGTAGTGAACTCGATTCCTCGAAACCGTTTTATAAATAAATTTGACTTTATTTACAGGTTATGCTCTTGAAAGACACTGATCTATTACTGACTGTTACACAGGCTGGTGCAACACACAGTCTCTCTCTCTCTCGCTCACACACACACACAGTCTCTCTCTCTCTCTCTCTCTCGCTCACACACACACACAGTCTCTCTCTCTCTCTCTCTCTCTCTCACACACACACACACAGTCTCTCTCTCTCTCTCTCTCTCGCTCACACACACACACAGTCTCTCTCACACACACACACACACACACACACACACACACACACACACACACACACACACACACACACACACACACACACACACACACACACACACACACACACACACACACAACAGCAGGTTTGAATGTCAGGGACAAATGGGGAGATCAAAATACTAAACATGTCCCCTTTGAAACACAACATACATAGAGACAGCTGCTATTAGGGTATGAATGTACTAACCCTACATCTCATGCTAGGGTGAGTGAGAGTACATCAGATTCAGTACAATTTTAAATCAGGGCGCATCAGTAAACGAAGGCAATCCCACACAATGACAGAGAGCCAGCAAGCAGAAATGATTTAGGATGGTGCAGTTGAAGAAGAGTGCACTTTAGGAGAGAGAGGGAGAGGGAGGGAGGGAGAGGGAGAGAGAGAGAGAGAGGGAGAGGGAGAGGGAGAGAGAGAGAGAGAGAGGGAGAGAGAGAGAAAAGAACGAAAGAAGAATAATGGACAAAGGAGGGAGGACGAATGCTGCTTCATTCATCCAATCTGTTGGTATTCAGGCCGGTTATTGAGTTCAGAGAGCCAGCCCCCACACACACACACACACACACACACACACACACACACACACACACACACACACACACACACACACACACACACACACACACACACACACACACACACACACACACACACACACACACACACACACACACACACACACACACACACACACACACCAGCACTAACCAGTAGAAAGCCACTTTATCTCCCAGTTTCTTCTCGTTCACGTTGCGATCGAGCAGGTTGTAGCAGATGTTGCTGGTCGCTCCTTCCATGAACTTGGTGAAGATTTGTCCTTTCGTCACGTCAAAGTTGTAGTCGAGGAAACGGCCCGAGTGTTTGGTCTTCCAGAAGAAATCTTTGGCAACGTCGCCCCAGAACTCTAAGGGAATAAAGATAAAGGTTAAATTAGGGATTTTTCTGCAATTTATTTTAATTATTTATTTTCAGTAAGTGTCATTTTATTTTTTAGCTTTTTTTTCATTGTCCTATTTTATTCTAAGTTTATCCTAAATTCCTTCTATTATTATTATTATTATTATTATTATTATTATTATTATTATTATTATTATTATTATTATTATTATTTGTTTATTTAACTTATTATTTATTTATCTAAAACAATTAAATTTGCGTTTTTTGCATTTGTTGGAATATTTTTATGGCAATTTTTATGTATTTTGTTTTAATTTTGTATGGTTTATTGTCTTATTTATTTATTTTAAGTTTGTATTCCTGTGATGCATTTTGTGGAGTTAATTCTGTTTAAGGTGCTTCAATAAATACAATCTATTTTTTTTTTTTTTAGATATTTTTTTGGCATTTTTATGCTTTATTGATAGTGTAGAGACAGAGTTGAAATGGGGCAGAGAGGGGAGTGACATGCAGAGAACGACCGCGGGCTGGAATCGAACCCGGGTCCGCTGCTGGCCGAGGCCCATGGGGGGGACGCCCTACCAACTGAGCTAAGGGCACCCCCAATAAATAAAATTTGTATTACTTATGTATTGATCTAAAACAGAACATCCTAACATTGCAGGAGCCTTGACAAGATTATCTGATTTTTTTTTTTAAACGGATAAACAATAATACAAATTAAAATTATGGATCAAATAATTGCTTGTTTGTTTTTATTTTATCTCCAAAACTAGGCCAGACATACTGTAAGTAATAAAGTAAAATGATTCACCAGCTCATATCATAAACTTTGACACAGCTGAGTAAAGACATTGTACGGTGCGCGGGCTGTAACTTTCCCTTCTCGTTAAAGAAGGCGTTTCCAAGGATACCTCAAACTTATACTGTATATCACAACAGCCAGTCATCCTTGAGGCATGCTGCAGCTCCAGTGTAATAACTGGTATCAACGTCTGTCGTCTCTCTCTCTCTCTTTCCCTCCCTATCTATCCATCTATTTATCTATCATTTATCTCCCTCTTTCTTTCTCTCTCTCTCCCTCTATCTATCACCCCGACTAGATAAACTTGTTTGAATTCCTCCTAACTTGTTAAATTCTGAGGTAGCTGCCGCCACGCCCACCCAATATTACCTCTCTCTCTCTCTCTCTCTCTCTCTCTCTCTCTCTCTCTCTCTGCCACGCCCATCCAACATTACTTCCTTACTACTAGGATACAACTAAAACAAATCTTCAGTGTGGGCTGTATAAACGTCAATGTCCCATCTTATAAAAGCCCCAAATACTTCATCAATAATGTTTTTCTGAAAAACAATACTGGAAGATTATGCCTCAAGCCTCAAAATAATTCATTTTTTATTTTAGAATAATTTTATACTAAAAATTACTTGTAGAGTAATTTTTTTTTTAAAGGGTAACTGCACCCCCTGTTTGAGCTACTGCACGATTTTGAAAAATGCTTTCAGACCATGGATTCTGAATTCCGTTTGAGAACCATTGTTTTTAAACATTCCGACATCAGCCGGCCGACTTTCGGGAAGGGGGGGGGGCGCAGTGTCTGTGAAGGAGGGGGCTAGCTGCTAGCTATCACTCAGGAAGATCTGAATGACATGACTTCATTGAAATATCGAGTGACACAAAGTCTAACGGCCCTGTCGCTACACAGTGAGCTCATATATGCCACACAGATAGGTCGTCTGAGGTGGAGGACTTTCCTTATTCTAAATTGTTGGCGGGTGTTTCTATCGTAGTGTTAGGAGACCGAGTAGCGCAAGTGAACGAGCGGCAGTGTGTGTGTGTGTGTGTGTGTGTGTGTGTGTGTGTGTGTGTGTGTGTGAGTGAGGAGAGCGAGCGGTAGCGTGTGTCAATAAAGTGAAACAATGAACGAGTCCGGGTCTGTGTGTGTGTGTGTGTGTGTGTTCGCGCAAGCGAGATATTGCAGACACACTGTCGGTAGAAGTGAAGGGTGTTAACCCCCGAAATAACATCCTTGGAGGGACAGTATAACAGTAGTAGCTCACGGACCAGCCATGGACCAGGGCCCCAGGACACTGCCTTTTCCGAGCAACCAGCATGGACTAGTGGCCAACCCATTAGTACTGCATGCTGTGAATGGGAGCTTATTTTCCATGAAAGCCCTAAGGCAGATTTTCCCGTCCACACCAATACAAGCGGCGAACAAGATTGTGTCGCCGCAAAATTTTTCTGGATATCAATCATAGGCTCAAACTTATCTTTAGACCATATACTATTAAACCTGAAGTTTTTTCATTTCAAAACGCCACATCAAGCGTTTTATTAGCCCAACGGCTTTTAACGGCTTTCAGTTTGTTTTCGAGGGAGGAGGAGGGAGTGGGCAGCCCGCTACGCTTGCCGCCCGTTGCCGCCCCCTCTTTCTTGATAGGTCGATGGCGCCACTACGTCATACACTCGGGCGTGCCAGGGCTCTCATGAAAGCAATATGGCAGCTTCCTTGTTGCTTCTCTGCGCCAATGAGAAGCTTTCATAGGAATGAATGAGCGCCATTTTTCAATACGGTGTCCATTTCTTTATATGTCCATGCCATGGACCTGTGAAGAGCGTGCCTGGCTTTGCGGCGACGTGATGACGTACATGGGGTCAAAAAAGTCCCATGTACGTCATTTTTCGAATCCGAAGGAAAAAGTTTTTTTCAAATCTTAGTAAAGTTCTAAAATGATTTACAATACAAAACATTTCTTGAATTGCCGATATTTAACATATTGCATTTTTTTTCAATATTAACACCAGCATATATGTGTTCCTAAACAACATAGTGATTTAATTCAGCTTATATCTCAAAAAACAAGTAAAAGGGTGCAGTTACACTTTAAATAACTGCACATGTAAACAAATCCCCCTCCTCTGAAACTCTATATGAATTGAACAAACTTTTAAATATATTTAAGCGTCCGTACTAGGAACTCTCTATTTTCATTTTACACCAGTTGTTGATTTTGCTGTACTGCAGGCATAAAACAATTGATAGCTTTTTAACTGGAAGAAATCTTATGCATGAACAGTTGTTGCTTGGATAAAGAATATGGCACAATGTAGCCAATTGTTACTATAACATTACAAAGCAAACTTTTGTATTATAAAGTCTCAATAAGCATAATTTGTATGGGATGGTTATCGCTAAAAAAATTGATTCTTAAGGTTTGGGATAAGGAGATAGCCCCCTGCTTTGATATGTGGCTCATGGAGTTCTCTAGCACTCTATATATGGAGAAAATCTTTTTTTTTTTTTTTTTTTTTAACCTTTATTTATACAGGTATATCCCATTGAGTCCAAAGACTCTTTTGCAAGGGAGACCTGTTCCCATTTACACGTTACCATTCACACACACATTCATACACCGATAGCAGGCTAACTATCGACATTCACATGAGGCAAGGTGGGTGAAGTGTCTTTCCCAAGGACACAACAACTATGACACAGGTGGCAGGGCGGGGATCGAACCTCCAACCCTTTGATCATCGGCCGACCCGCTCTACCAACTGAGCCACAGTCGCCCCCAGAGAAAATCTGTTATGAGAATTTCAGGGAAAGCAGGAAAATGTAAACAGATATGTCAGCCTTTCCTGGACCATTTAACAGCGCTGCAGTTTTATTGTTATTTCTAAGTACAGTACAGTATTATATTTTGTCTAGAATTGACTTTATTTATTCTGCATTCTAAACTTACTGTATATTTCTAATATGGAGCACCTTACCTCTACGCTTTCTATCTGCACCGTGTCTTTGCTCTACTGTTGTGTTTATTTGTGTCTCAGGTGTTGCTCTCTTCACTTGTGTTTATTGCATTGTTGAAGGGAGCACACACACACAGGAGCCTGGGACTTAAGAATTGCATTGCCAATGACTGACTGCTGTATACACACACACACACACACACACACACACACACACACACACACACACACACACACTAAAACTCACCATCGGGATTCTCTATGGACTTCAGATAGAGTTCTTTATATTTATCGAAGCTTGGCACGTGAGCCTCTTTCTTCAAGTCTTTGGACCCGTGGAACACGTTCTCCTTCGGCGCCTTGTCCGGAATCATCTCGGAAACTGGTCGATTTCACCCGATTCAATCCAAAAATTAGGAGAGAAAAAACTGTACGAAAAAAAAAATTCCACAAAAAAAAAAGTATTGAGTAAAAATAACTGACCGACAACAGCTATTGCAAGGTCCCCGTGTGTGTCAGCTGCAGAGGCGCACTGACAGCAATGCAATGCACGCTCACTTCCTCGTTCTTTTGCAGGACGTTTGTTATGTTCTGTTGTTTATTTATTTCGTTTAATTGTTACTTTGCAACTCCGCCGCCCCCCTTCTATATCCAGCACTTGCGCAGATGCAGTTGTGTGCAAGGTTAAATCCTGGGTCGTTTGTTTTGGTTGCAATGATATCCTCGTTCTTGAAAGAAGTCCAGCAGCTAAGCTAACACACACACACACAAACAGATATGAATGTATTTTCTATGAGCTAACAAGGCTAATGCTAGCTCCACTTCAGAAGGAGACGAAGAAGAAAATCGAACGAGCTCACGTCACAAGCGCGCTTTAGTAAAACATTTCATTCCTGACGTAGCGACTTGTTTATAAGTGTTTTTGTTTGGTTTTAAGTGGTTAAAATGTCCTTCATAATGCCCGCGAACCAGTGGAGGTCAGTTCGGCGCTGTCAGTTTACCTGCTTTCTTCTTCGGGTGCTAACAGCGTGAGGGTGTGTGTGTGTGTGTGTGTGTGTGGCACTGAAACAGTGAAACATCCAGCCAATCACGTCAAGGTGCCTTCGCGTTCTACTAGAAAAAGTCAGAATTTATAAGACTCACGCTGTTAAAGTGGACAGCGCGTTGCGTTCAGGTGAGCTACAGAAGGCACAACATAACATCTGTTTTTTTCCAACATTCACTGGTCAATTTTTACTAAAGCACAAACAATGGAAGTAAGAACAAAAAGAACAAATACAAATTATTTATTTATACAAAAACAACTATACTTTACAACGTGAACGTACAGATACATTTAGGCATAATACAATTAAAGTAGAATGCATTTAAGTCTAAAGAAAGTATTAAACCTGCAGTGTGTAGAATTTTGGGTTTTTATTTCCTAGCAGATTTTGTAGAAAGTAATTATAATATCCATAAGTACATTTAATTTAGTGCATAATAGCTGAAACATTTGTATTGAATTATTATTTTTTCCCTTAGAAAGGGTCTCATATATGTCCATATGTCTGCATATTTTGGACCAAGGCCTAGTGCCGCCATCTTGAAAGTGTCATAGTTGGAATGTCATCAGGTGCATTGTTTAAAATGTAGAATTGTTCTTGTCCTTGAAGGCCACTGTAGCTTCTGTTATTATTCAAAGGGTTGGGGTTACCCAGGGAGTGTTGCATTCTAGAACTTTGTAGAACTTTCTTGATGATGTCATATTACACACTGCACCTTTAAATTAATATATATACATAGGAAATTGTATATGCATTTTCTTATCTGCCCGTTTATTATGTGTTATATTATGTACAAAAAGGGCTCATAGTGACATGTATGTTTTATTTTGAAAGAGCTGGACCTAATTTTATATGTTTCTGACTCTTCTGTTTGCAAAATAATTGTTTAGAATGTTTTTAGAATCATAGACAGGTCTGACGGTCGGTGTTTTGTTGAACACTGCCCTCTATGGTCGAAAACGTGCGTTGCATTTATATTTGATATAATATAAATCTATCGATCCACCTACCTATCTCCGACACAAACAGCAGGGGGCGATAAGGTTCTACTTTTAAAGAAAAAAAGACTGCAGTATTTAGGCGGATGGATGGATGGATGGATGGATGGATGGATGGATGGATGGATGGATGGATGGATGGATGGATGGATGGATGGATGGATGGATGGATGGATGGATGGATGGATGGATGGATGGATGGATGGATGGATGGATAGATAGATAGATAGATAGATAGATAGATAGATAGATAGATAGATAGATAGATAGATAGATAGATAGATAGATAGATAGATAGATAGATAGATAGATAGATAGATAGATAGATAGATAGATAGACAGCCAGATAGAAATCTGCACTGTCACCTGCCTAAATAAACATAATTTAATTGAACACACAAAAAAAAGTGTTGCCATGGAAATTCAGTTTTATTTTCTGTAACAGTAACTTGTAACTCATTGGGCCAGTTTCACAGACATGGATTAAGCCTAGTCCTGGACTAAATGGAATTTTGAATGGAGATTGTCCATTGAAAGTACAATTTAGTCCAGAACTAAGCTTAATCCATGTCTGCGAAACTGGCCCATTATATTATTATTATATTTATCATGATTATCAGTTGTTACCACAGTGAACTCTTGTGAATTATTATTACTAGTATTTTCTGAAAATTTAAAAATGACTAAATTAAAACATTCTGTCAGCTCTTTAATGTGATGTGTGATGTTGTAACATCTGTGTCACATGAACATTTTAAAGGTGAGAAAATGTAGGTGAAAACTGTTGTTCTTTCAAGCACTGGTTAATTTTGAGATTTTTTGGCTATTTTGCTTCGATTAACATGCGTTTTTCATAAATCAAAAGGTTCAAAATTAACATTTAGGTGTTTATTTGACCGTTTGCGTCTGTATATTCCTCCTATACAACCAACTTAAACGGCCATTATCTCAACATTAGTATTTTTCAATTCTCTGAACCAAAAATCTCAACTTCCAAAGCACTTACATCGACTAAACTTTCCATAATCATTCCCAGCACTATTCTGAAGGTTATTACAGAAGGATTTGTTCATATGTTGTTCATTGTCTGATTTGTGAGACATTTTTTTCTTCAAAACATATCAAAAACACATTTTGTACACCTGTACATATAGTATTTTTATTTTATTTATAAAATGGGAAATAAAGGCTGAATCCAAAATCTGTTCTGTAAAAGCTTTGGACAGTAATATTTGTCAGCCAGAGCGATAACCTCATAATCAAAGTTTGATTTTAAATCCACTGAGTTTGGAGGACGGAGACCAAACACAAAATAAGTTACTGCACTCGCCTCGCCCTTCACCACACCACAAAGCTCGACTGTGTCCAGAAACTACAAACTCACTATTTCAGAGATTTCCAGTGTAATAAAATAAAAAGTATGCATTCTGAAAAAAAGTTATTATTTTTATTTTACTGAAGGCTGAACCAGAAAATACAAAAATCCCGAGGCACCGTCTGATTGTGTGCAACATTGAAACATCTAATCATGAAGTTAAAACCGTGAGGCTACGACATTCAAACACTAAATAATT
The DNA here is from genome assembly GCF_949987685.1 of Ammodytes marinus. Lineage (NCBI taxonomy): Eukaryota > Metazoa > Chordata > Actinopteri > Uranoscopiformes > Ammodytidae > Ammodytes > Ammodytes marinus. The sequence continues at coordinate 2,262,631 of NC_137211.1, read as the reverse complement.
TCCTCAATCATCCGATCGCTTCGTAAAAGTCCATCCCTGCGTTCCAATCCTCATACTCCCATACCATCTAGAATGGCAGAAAATGATTTAAGATGTCCCAATACATGCAGATCAAATGCAGTATGCCAAAAATACCCGGTAGACCAAATACGTCCAATTGCATTTTGCAGTATGGAAACCAGCATGATTTAGTATGTAGTATAGTAAAAAGAATCAAGTGATTTGGTACGCAAGGCATATTTCATACATCACTGTGGAGACAAAGCTGCATCTTGAATTAAAACCATAAATATGTATTTTGTGTTTGAGTTTTTCTCCAAAATACCTCAAAGGTTTATTGTCCAGAACACATTTATAACATGACTAACATTACAGACATTCTCCCGCCACATACAGTAGACTTACATTAAACGGAAAGAAAAAAAATGAAACAGGTTTTATGAAACAAAATGTATTTTACAGAATAAGGCCATTGATTAAAGTTAAAGTTGCTGTGAAGAGTCTGTGTGTGTCGTTTCAAATTTGATACACAACATGTTTTACAGTAGAGTACAGAGGAGGAAAACTGGTCTCAAATAAGATGCACAATATCTATTAAAAATTAAAAATCAGGGAATTGCGGTGTTGGAAAAAATAAAAATAAAAAAAACTTTCAGAAATGTTCGAACGCATTGATCCCATATTTCATGAACAGCTTTGTGACAAATCAATCAGTCTGTGATGTTAGCAGAAGATGCTACATGTAGCTCAGTGTGTGTGTTCGAAAAGCCCTACTAACGTCCTCCCTCTTACATACTCTACATGTATATACTGCATACCGTCTACTTAACCATCCATTGTGCATGCGAGGTTCGTCGGACCGTTTACACTGAAGTATACAGAAGCAATTAAGAATTTTAAAAAAAAACTTCCATGCCGCTTGAAAAGACGCAATGCATTGTGGGGCGGTTGAGTTGGAAATGTAACCTATCGATCCATACACAAAATCTTCCCGGAAGTTAGTACTCATCCGGGCATTTCTCGCCTACACAACCGTCACATACTCAAATTGACGTCAAAATTAGTACGAGTAGGACGTTAGTAGGGCTTTTCGAACACAGTCTCTACGCTCTATCGTTTAAAGAGCCACTGGTATAAAACAGAGCATGTGCTTTTCAAAGAGACAAAAACTAATCACCTCTGAATCTGACTAATTGGGCCGTTTGTAACTTTCTTTTTGGCATGTTGACTCAAAAAGGCTGCGAAGGCTTTTAATACAGGAGAGTACTGCGAGACACTTTCCTAGAATTAAGAATCTCACATATTTTTTTATTAAAAACACACAAAGTCGAGTTTAAGAACAGGCACTTTCCATCTCCCAAAAAACCCCCACTTTTTTCTCTTTATTGTCGCAGCTCGAAAAAAAAAAAAAAATTGAAAATTGTATTTGCGCGATAAAGGAGAGAGAAAAAAACCTCAACCTAAATATAAAACTAATGTATAAAGTTGAGACCATGGCTGACAAGGAGCCCAAAAAAATAAATGGTGCAACATGACAAAATAAAATGGAGTGGAAGGGTGATGTGGTAGAACAGTTAACATACATTTACAAACGCTCGTGAAAAGCTGAACTAAATGAGCAAATTGTCCCAACCTTGGTTTTGGAAAAGAAGACCCGGCCATCACTGTCCCAAACTAAACTCTGAGCCCTTCAGTTACTTTAGAAAACATGGCGGCTACATCGGCTGGTCTGCGTAAAACTATAGTGCGTAAATTCTGTCGCCCCCCCCAATGAGGAATTCTGAGTAATTACAACAACACTGTGTCAGTGCATCGCCATCTACATGAGGTAAAAGCCTTCAGTGATGGTGCATGGATTTTATACCTTCTGCTGTACGTCCAGGTTTTTTTCTTATAGCAGTAGAATCAACAACTGAAACATTTCTGAAATACAGAGAGGGAGAGTTTTGTGGAGCTGATGGGCTTATTTAAACTTTGTGTCAATTCCACTTGGCGATGGCTTTTGCAACCGACATTCAATCAATATGAAAAGTGTACGCACTAAAGCTTTAAATTTGCTTTATTAAAAAATTAAATTAAAAATAAAAATCGCACAATTAACAGTTAACGGGACTAAAATTGAGACCAACGAGTGAAAATACAATAACACATCTGTTGGTTAAGAAAAATAAAAAATAAAAAGCAATGTTCCGTTTGTGGAATGTGTTCAAGATTCTAGAATCAGTTTAGAATGGGGAGCGGACAGCCGGGTCTTCACTGGAGGTTCTTCATATTTTTATTATGTTGCTAATTCATTTTTGCGCACACACACACACACACACACACACACACACACACACACACACACACACACACACACACACACACACACACACACACACACACACACACAAGTCCATTACATAAACCAGATATGTGGTGCACCATCTGATTAACAGGGGAAGGTTGTGTTTGCAGGAAGATTCGGCAGTGAGCGATATTATTGATTGATTATTGATAGAATATTGAGCTGAAGTCCGGCAGGTTTGGGGAGTTGGGTTCAGCCAGAGGTCAGAGTTTGAGGGTCCAGATACAGTTTGGTTGTTGGATATAAAAACCAAAATGGTGGATCTCATGTTGGGTTCGTTCATTCATTCGTTGGTAGACCAGAACATCTCAAGAGGAAAGATGATCGCAGTCTTGAATATTGAATATTAAAACTCTTCTTTTTCTACTCCACGTCGCCTTCAGCTTCCGCATCCGGTATCACGAAACCTTCCTGTGATGGAGAGGGGGGGGGGGGGAGGGGAGAGAGGGAGGGAGGGGAGGAAGGGAGGGAGAGAGAGGGAGTGGGAGAGAGAGGGTGGGGAGAGAGAGGGGGAGAAAAATGGGGGGAGAGAGAGAGAGGGGAATGGAGGGAGGGAGAGAAAGAGAGGGGGAGGGAGAGAGAGAGAGGGGGAGGGACAGGGAGGGAGAGAGAGAGAGGGAGGGACAGGGAGAGATAGAGAGGGAGGGAGAGGGAGGGAGAGGGAGGGAGAAAGAGAGAGGGAAGAGAGGGAGGGAGGGAGGGAGAGAGAATGAGATGTTAACACATTATCAGAGACAATAGGCCTGTCCCTAAGAAATCAAAACGAAAAAGCTCTTAAAAAAAATCTATATTTTGAAAAGCCTCAATGTGGGAGGGAGCCGTGTTGTCTGAAAGCCTTTCTGCTCTGTGTGCATCATTGTATTTTTAAATATAAATAACCACAGACAGACATTGAGGCGACACTCACTCAAACTGAACAAGACAAGATAAGACAAGAGCTGCAACTAACGGTTATTAAAATGTGTATTAATCTGAACATTATTTTCTTGAGCTATCATTCTGTCTATAAAATGTAAAAAAAAAAATTGTGAGAACAAGGAGTTTAATGTGTTCTAATGTCCTGTTTGTCTAAAAATATAGATTCCCCCAACCATTATTTTCTTGATTTATCATTTTCTCAATAACATTTTAAGATAATAGTGCGAAAAACCATTAAATAAAGTGGTCTTGTGTCCTGTTTTGTCCAACAAACAGTCTAAAACCTTACAGATATTGAGCCAGTGAAATCTGTGAGCCTCGGTGAGCGAGCTGCATGCCATTCCTCTGCAGGAATTCACAGAAAGGCATCAGCTGCTGTGAACAGCACATGGGCTGTAATCTGGAATTCAACTGAGAACATATTGTTTACGCAGCACATTTAGAAGAATTTGGCTTTAAAGGTTGAGTATGTAAAATATTCCTCATAGACAAAGTATAGAGTCACACAGAAATAACCCCTCTCAATGAGGACTTCTGCTCCACTAGAATGTGTGGTGGTGTGTTTATCCTACTTTTTATTAAATGGAATATACTGCGTAGAAAAAGCCTTAGATATGCTATATTAACTTGACGGTGCTTATGTGTGAATGTACTGTTGCATAACTGATCATGTAAAAAAAATTAATAGACAATTGCCCTGCTTTCCATTATATGTTAGCATTGAGCTAGCGTCTTAGCCAAACCTTTTTCCTTTAGAATTATGGCAAACTTCATAAAAAGGAAGAAAAAAAGTGATAATAAAAACGTATTAAACACTCACGTCTGTTGCATAGAGGATGTCTATGATTCCCTGCAGAGTGGGGTCACTCTCTCCGTCCTTCTCTTGACATAACAGCTCAATGTTCCGCAGCTTTGCAAAGTAAAAGTCTCGTTCCTTTTCTAGGTCCTGAACCGTGGTCTTCAGGTTCTCAATCTGTAGGAATAACAGGACCAAACAAAATTAAAGGCCTACTTCACCGGTGGAAATATGAAGGTGTATTGAACTCTGAGATCCTATGTAGCATAAATGTGCAAACATTTTAGAAATCGGTTCATCCTAGCCTGAGAAAGGGCAGAAAGAGTGTTTTATGGTCTCACTGTCTAACCCTACATTTTACTAGTGTGACATCAAACTAGTAAAAATGTAGGTTTAGGATTAACAGGACAGCTGGGCCAAGGGAAGACTGAGGGAAGAAAAACCTCATTCATTATATTATAATAGTTATTTTATAACGATAGAACGCCGGTTACGTATGAGAGAAGTATTCCTTTAACTTTAACATATGTTCTTCAAAAGGTTTAAAAAGGTGCTATAAGGAACTTTAAAATATTTCTGAAACCGTCTCATCTCTGATGATCATAAATTACATGTCACAGCAAACGAGACCATCAGTGTAAAGAATGCTATTTTTATATTGTTTTTCTTCATGCCTTTGTCATGGGTATATACGCTCACCCAGGAACAACAGCTGGCGTAGTAAAAACACTACCGCTTTTAGTCCAAAGGGGGCGCTAGAACTAACACACACAGAGTTCCTCAGAGCACCTTTAAAACAAGCTCATGTTATTATTTCACACACACACACACACACACACACACACACACACACACACACACACACACACACACACACACACACACACACACACACACACACCTCATTGATGATCTCAGCCTTCTCTTCGTCCCCTCCTCCTCTCGCCGGTTGCCTCGCGGCGACGTGAGTCTTGGGCGCTACCTTGGCAACGGGCGGCCTCTGGGTAGCTGATGGACAGGTTAGGGAAGGTTAATCACAGGAGGACAAAAAACTTTAATATCAAGTGAAATCTACAGTACTAAGTTTTATAACACCTACATTATTCAAATTTGTATTGCAATTTAATGTTTGTATGTGATGTGAAATTAGAATAATCTATGTGATCTATCCATCTATTGACTTAAAGGAATACTTCACCCATACGGAACCAGCGTTCTATCATTATAAAATCACTATTATGATATAATGAATGAGGTTTTTCTTCCCTCAGTCTTCCCTCAGTCTTCCCTTGGCGCAGCTGTCCTGTTAATCCTAACACTACATTGTTACTAGTGTGATGTCACACTATGTCAAACTTCTCTGCTTTCCCTGAAATCTCAAATCTAATTTTCTCCATAAATAAAGTACTGGAGAACTATATGAGCCAGATGTCAAAACAGGGGGGATGGAGGTGTATTTGACAGTAAACCAACCTTGCGCGGGTACCCTCTTCTGGGGCTTGTTGAAAGCCGATTGGCTGCTGGGTGCGATGCTTCCTTCCTGGCCCTGTCTCGCTTCAACGGGATCGTAATCTTTTCCGTCGTAGTTTGCGTCAAAGAACTTCTTAAACCACTGGACGTACTCAAAGTTATCCTGGAACTTTCCTTTTACCAACTTGTCGACTGGAATGATCTGGAGAAATAAGAGAGAAAGAGATAATTAAGACCTGGATGTTTGGAGAGGTGTGTGTTCGGTAGCTTCAGGTAAAGTTTGTTTTCATACGGAGGCTCCGTCGACGTCACTTCCGGTGCGCACTGGATTGTGGGTCAGAACCGCCCAAATAGGATGCTGTTTTCAAAACTAACAATGGCCGGATCTAGTTGGCATCCACGTATTTCTAACCATACTAAAATCTGAATCAGGACATCCTAAATCTTTTTTCTACCATACTAAAAAGTAGATAGTATGGGGATGGGAACACAGCCTTAGTGTGCAAAAGGAGTTAATAAACGTGTGTGTCAGTGGGAGCCCGGGGCCTTGTTTATGAGGCTGTTCTTGTGTTGGGAGGTTTTGTTCCCCCTGCCTGGGGGGGGGGGGGGGCAGTAAAGACCTGATGATGAGCAGGAATGGGGAAGGCCCTGCAGTAAACAATTACTAAGCAATGGAGGAAGCTGACATCATTACACAAACACTTCCATCTTTGTGAGGACATTCATTGACATAATGCATTCCCTAGCCCCTTACCCTAACCCTAACCATCAAAACTAAATGTCTAACCCCAACCCTTACACTAACCCTAACCATCAAAACTAAATGTCTAACCCCAGCCCTTACACTAACATAAACCTCATTCATAGCTGAACCTTAAAACCTAGTGTTAACCCTCAAACAGCCCTTTGAAGAATTGAGGACCAGGCGAAATGTCCTCACTTCAATGGTTAAAAGCTAAAACTGGTCTCCACAAAGATCCCTGTACACACACACACACACACACACACACACACACACACACACACACACACACACACACACACACACACACACACACACACACACACACACACACACACACACACACACACACACACACACACACACACACACACACACACACACACACACACACACACACACACACACACACACACACACACAATGAATTGAGGGCAAAGTGCACACACAATGCCTGGGCTTATATCCCCAGAACAGCCATGAACACAGTGATGTGTATCTGTTACAGTGGGCCGCTGTCCAGGCATCTCAAAGTGATTTACAGTAATGAGCTAATAGCAACGGAGGCAGGAAGGAAGCCGGCCTATGAATAAATGATGGGAGCTCTGTCAATACTCCTGCAAGCTGCTGCATGAACAGTACACAGACTTTGAACAACACGCAGCTGAGTCGGCCCTGCCCTTTATATTCTTTGGACTTTTTTTTATATATACTTTATCTATGGAGTTATTTCTTAACAACATACACACACACAACTTGAAAAGCGAACACACCAACTAAAGACAAAACAGAATTAACAACCAACATGGCGCACTCTACTCTACAGGTTTTTAAGACAAAAAAAGGTAAAAGTTAGACCAAACTTTTATTGGAATAGAATACACAGTTAAAAGACACACACACACACACACACTTACTTCTTTGGACTTGTGACAATATAAACATAATCTTAAGTGTCAGGATCAACATGACGTTCTTAAAGCCTCCGATAGAGAAAGGGGAAACTGACACTCAAGCAGATGGTGAAGTTCGTCTGCTGGAATACTGTACAATGAAAACATGGCCGTCTCTACAGCAGCTGAACAAAGCATTTCATCATGTCAAGGAAAACTAAGAGTGACACAAAAAAAAAAAAAAAAACTTAGAAAATACAGTTAAGAATTTCAACTGTACTCCTGACTCCTGCTTATGAGTGTCTTTTTTTTTTTTTAAGATATTTTTTTTTTGGCATTTTTATGCTTTATTGATAGTGTAGAGACAGAGTTGAAATGGGGCAGAGAGGGGAGTGACATGCAGAGAACGACCGCGGGCTGGAATCGAACCCGGGTCTGCTGCTGGGCCCGGCCCGGGGGGGAGTGACGCCCTACCAACTGAGCTAAGGGCGCCCCAATGAGTGTGTGTCTTACAAATTAAACAGATAATAAACAAACAAAAAAAATGAATAAATAGTATCAAACCAGTACGAGTGGTGCTGAACTAAAGCCTGATTTATACTTGTGCGGTGGCCTCAAGAGCCCTGCAGAGCCGCGTCGTGTACCAACTGAAAATTGTGACTACACGCCAGACGCCGCAGAGGTTTGATTGGGCATCAAAGCAACAAGGAGGGATTTCAACAGCACAGGAGCTCTTCCTCATTATCATCAAACTCAAAATCTTCCAGTTTTCATTTGTTTAGCAACGGATTTCAACCGATTTACATGAAAAGTGCGGCGTGCAATCTGAGACACGGGCGAAACTACTACCAACGGTTCATGAGAACGTTCGATGTCCGTGCTACCCAGCAGAGAACGCAGATAATAAAAATAGAAAATACAGTTTAGAATTTTAACTGTATTACTGCCTATGAATGAATGTCTTGCTACTGTAACATATCAAAACACTAAGAATAAATAGTATCCAACGAGTGAGATGCGAGTGAGAGGCAGACTTACAAAGCACTAAGAGAGACCTAAATGACTCATGAGCGGATCAGCAGCTCAGCTGGTGTGGAGACGATGACACATATCAGGCTGCAGTAGGAACAGCTGTGGAAGTTACTGTACATGTATTTATACGATGCGCTAAGTCTGGTCTAATAAAAAGGGACTAAACATTTAGTTTACGCTTCTCCAAGTAACAAGAACGTAAAGCAGTCTGGATTTAAAAACTCTGGACTTCAAGCAGCAGAAATGTGAACATTAACGTCTCTCAAGTTATTTTAATAGAGCACTTTACTAATGTTTAATGCTAAATTTAATTGTGTTTTAATCTGAAATGTATAACTACAGCTGTGTGTATTGACTCATGGTACCTATTAATTGTATTATTCACTGTATCTCTATCACTGCATTTATTGTATTTAGTATCTTTGATTGTATTTTAAAGCCTGACCCAGGGACAAAGACTGCAAATTAGCTGAAGCTAGACGTCTTATATGCATCACATTTTCCCATTTTTTTGTGGCAATGTTGTATGTATTGTCCCTGTCAAATAAACATTAAAAGAAAAAAAAATATCCTTAGATTTTGTGTGTGTTTTTTTCCCTTTCTGCGTTGTACTGTATAATATGTCTAAGTCATAGGGATGTAACGGTACACAAAAGTCACGGTTCAGTAAGTAGCTGACCTTAAAGGTGCAGTGTGTAATATGACATCATCAAGTAAGTTCTTGAAAGTTCTAGAATGCAACGTTCCCTGGGTAACCCCAACCCTTTTGAATAATAACAGAAGCTACAGTGGCCTTCAAGGACAAGAACAATTCTACATTTTAAACAATGCACCTGATGACATTCCAACTATGACACTTTCAAGATGGCGGCAACTAGGCCTTGGTCCAAAATATGCAGAAATATGGACATATATGAGACCCTTTCTAATAAAAATAAAAATAAATTTAAAAAAAAATTTCAGCTATTATGCACTAAATTAAATGTACTTATAGATATTATAATTATTTTCTACAAAATCTGCTAGGAAATAAAACCCTAAATTCTACACACTGCAGGTTTAAAGCCATGATCAGTAGCAGTGTGTGAGTCAGTGTCGTCTCATTGTGGAGGATTAGTGTGAACTTGTTGTAGATTACTGAGCAACACGCCCACTCTGTCCTGTGATCAGCGGAGAACTGAAGCTTTACTATTCTCCCCTCCCCTCTCACACTATAGGGAATTAGCACAATATTATGAGTATATTTTATTGATTTATACATATTATTGAGTGCAGAAAGGGGGGGGGGGGGAAATGTTTTCCTATGATTTTTCCCTTTCTGCATTCTGCTACTGGCTTTAAAGAAGTCTGCTGCTGTTCAGAAAAGGTCATTGTAATGTTAAACTTGATAAAATGGGTATTGCACTCTTATACTGGTAAACTTTTCTTAGATATCATATGTGAAAAATAGTCCAATATGCAATGGATCAAAAGCAGAAGTTGATATTGTTGTCAAACTTAAACCTCGAAAAAAAAAAAAAAAAGTGTTACACAACGTTTCCTGTTGTATATTAAAAAGAACTTTCTAGTTCCTGTATCACAGATTTCTATCACAGACATGACGCAGGAGTCTGACTGCATCAACACTTTGTTTAAGCGACTTTTGAGTTTCAAGAAAAGCCCTATAGGAATACTGGAAAAAATGGGATCGCTACAAACATAAAGACTCCTGATTCTATTTCACTCCATTCCAATGTGAGAAATATTTGTATTGTGTACTGCACCTATGCTTTTCTTTTTTGTACCTGCTTCCAAATGTGTGTACTGTCATGTCCTAGCCCTCTTTTGTTTGCTTGTTTGTTGTTTTATGCTCATATATAAAACGCCCCCATAGCATTCTCACTTCACACACGCTTCCACAAGTGAAGTCAAAGTGTCCTTTACGATCAGAAAATCCTTCATACATTTCCAGACCATCTGCGCTCATCTAGGATGCACCTTGTAATTTAAGGCTTGTACGCTTTTTTTTAACCTTTATTCAAAACAGGTAAATTCCATTGAGACTGGAGACTCTTTTGCAAGGGAAACCTGTTCCCACACACACACACACCGATAGCAGGCTAACTATACACACACACACACCAGGCTAACTATCGAAATTCACACAAGCCAAGGTGGGTGAAGTGTCTTGTAACTTACTTTGTCGACTCCCATCTTCTTGAATGAGACCTGCAGCAGTTTGTAGTTGTGGATGTATTCGTGCTCCAGCTTGGCTCCAAACTTTACTCTCTTCAGAGGCACTGAGTTGGGGAACAGCATGTCCATGAACTGGCAGTAGGCAGCACCTGGAACAAGAACAAATGACATACAATTTAAACATAGGAAAATAATTGGAAGGGGACACAGACAGACAGACAGACAGACAGACAGACAGACAGACAGACAGACAGACAGACAGACAGACAGACAGACAGACAGACAGACAGACAGACAGACAGACAGACAGACAGACAGACAGACAGACAGACAGACAGAGTCGCAAAACAGAAAAAAACACTCTCCAACAATGGCAGCCCTAATCTACGTGACCCACTTTCAACAATATGAAAAATAATGACGTATAAAACTCATATATAGTAACATTGACGTCACGGTCAACCGTGCCACTTGTTCAAAATCCACAAAAGATTGGAAACATTTTTTGAGGAGGAGTAAAAGAAAAGACTAAAAATAGAATTAGTTTTCCTTTTAAGTAAGAACAGAGAAAACTAACAGACAATTCTATATTTAAACACTGATGGCACATTCCTAAACAATCTCTAGCTCTATTTAAAAAAGACCTTCCACCCGTAGTGTAGTCTGCCTGGCTCAAGGGTTCACATTTACACCTTCACTACTCGAATTATTTGAACTAAAACAGCACAAATACTAGCCTGGAAATCCATACCCTGATATCTTGAACGATAGAGGGTCTGGCCACGATCAATAGTAATTTCCAACTCAAGGGGCGGCTCCTACTCGTGCATTTCAAATGCCACTGCACGCAGTTGGATAGCACTACAACCAATCAGAGCGATGCACAAAGTGACGTATTAAGCTCTGTTCGTTTAGCGAACAGCTGTTAAACTGTTAAATTAAACGTTTGCCGTTGTCTGTCGGCAAAACAGAACATTCCACTTACTTGCTAATGAAAGATTTGAGTGCCGTCTTCCAAATCGTTAAGGGTCGAGGCCAAAGCAGTCTCAAACTCACACAACATATCCGTACCATACAAAGGGCTCTGGCGCGCCCATATTAGATAGAACCAATTGAAACGCGAGACCCAGATTTCTGGTTTTCTTGATAAAGCTTCAACGGAGCGTGTCCAGACCAACAGGCGCAGCAAATTTAATTTGCCAGCGCCTAGCGGCAGGTCTGAGAATGCCAGGCTACACAAATACACATTAGGGCTGGGGATCAAACCGGTCATGTTATGAAAGTTGACAGTGAATGTTATGTAAGGTCAAATTCTTAGTTCTTGTAACTTCTTGTTTGTTTAGAATGAGTGTTTGTATGGAGGAACAAAACGCCCTGTTCAACCAGCCCTAGTCTATGTGACATTCTTTCTACAATATGACCATTACCCTACTAACACTACTGCCGTTTTGTCAGGTTTTAGTATTGAGTGCAGTGTTCATAATAACAAGGTGCCCACGATAAAATAAAATGACCATATTAGGACATCACTTCTTAAAATACAGATGGTCCAGATCATGCAGATGGTTATTCCTACGTTGGTTTTATTTTGTCAAAGTGTATAGAGCTTCTTTCTTTTTGGTTTAGGGCCAAAATACATTACTGATATGCTGATACGTTATGAACCGTCCAGAGCCCTTAGGTCGTCTGGGACAGGTCTACTTACAGTCCCTAGAGTTAGGACTAAACAAGGAGAAGCAGCTTTTAGTTATTATGCACCAACAATCTGGAACAAACTCCCAGAAAACTTGAGGTCTGCTGCAACTCTCAGTTCTTTTAAATCGAGTCTGAAGACATTTTTGTTTCCATTTTAACCTGCAATTTTCATTTTATTTGCTTCTTTTATTCGCTTTTAAATGTTTTATAATGTGTTTTATGTATTCTAATCTTGCCCCTGTAAAGCACTTTGAGTGGCCATGTGTCTGAATTGTGCTATATAAATAAACTTGCCTTGCTTTGCCAAATGATAACATCTTATTTTGAAATTCACTCTTATAGATGAAAATCCATCTGACTAATATACTAGTTCATCAGGGATTAGAACAGCTGTGGTGACATCATGCGCTGTCCTGACACGCCTTTTAATTACACACAAGCAAAATGAACAAGACAGACGACTAACAGGACAACACACACACACGCGCGCACACGCACACGCACACACACACACACACACACGTGACAAAGGCCTGAAGGGTTTAACAGTTCAAAGGGTTAGGCAAGAGAGAGAAAGATCTTACTATTGGCCTACATCACCTTTTGTTAAAACTGTTCTATGGAAGATTTTCAATTTAATAAAGAAATTTTAATTTTGTTTATATATAATTTTTCACTGCAGTTTGTCCACCATAACCATTCCATTTATACTAGACTGTGACTAGACTAGACTCTACGGTCTGCCCTTCTACATTTGCACCAGAAATACACAGGCAATCAAGAAGTAACGTGAAATTAGAAATGTATTACTAGTGACAGAAATGGAAAAATAAAAACATGATTTGTTTGATAACTGTTGGGTCATTATTTAGACGTGGCAGAGCAGTCAGTAAAGAGACCAAAAATCCCTGTTAAATAGTTACTTACTACAGCTTTAAGATTGTATATTCTACAGACAGGTAAACGCCAATTACTTACTGTTACTTTTATTTTGCAACAACGAAGTCTTAACCTAGGACATGGATATTTATTTAGACATAGAGCAGCTAATAAAGAGACCAAATATTTCTGTTAAAAAGTTACATATTATAGCTTTAAGATTGCACACGCAAGAGACAGATATTTACCACTTCCTTACTGCCAATTCCTATATTTTTATTTTGAAACAACAAAACCTAAACCTAGGACATGTTGTAATGACTCATGTGATGAAAACAGAAGCTTCACTATTCTACTTTCACATAGTCAAGAATTTCAGCTTCAGCAGCGACTGACCTATCGTTCCTCTAAACAACAAGTGAAGTCACACGGTCACGCAAAATGTCACCAGTGCTTTTACACGTACATTTCCCAACGTGAACACACACATCCTGGAAGAGATTCAGGTCTGACAACTGTCCGTTAATGAAATGTGTATTCGTGATTTCTATGGACGTGCCGGATACTATTTTACGGGCTTCAAAAACTCTGAACCAGGGGGGCGCCTTTAGCTCAGTTGGTAAGGCGTCTCTCCCCTCTCTGGCCCATTTCACCTCTGTCTCTCTGCACTATCAAATAAAGCATAAAAATGCCCAAAAAATATCTTAAAAAAAAAAAAAAACTCTGAACGAAAATTTGAATCCAAGTTCTAAAAAAAAAAAAAAAAACAAGAACAAACAAATTACAATATATATTTTTTTTTATTAAGTTTTTAAATTCTGAATTGAGCCTCGATTACTAACCTGACAAATGAATAGTAGAATATTAGAATGAATGCACTTTTCTTACCTGTACAGAGCATTTCTATCTTGCTGAGGTTCATGCTTAGAGACTCGTTGATCCAGGCCAACATGTCATGACGACTCAAGTTGTCGCTGCACACCGAGGTGGAGTAAACGTTCACAGCCATGTCGGTCACCTGGAGACACAGAGGAAGAATTTACATGAGGACTGGGTTATCTGACACAGTAAAAGCTCACTAACAAAGCGTAGCAGCAGATAGGTGGTGATAGAGAACTAATTTACACGTTATGTGCAATCATTACAACACAGGTTGCGTTCCGAATCGCATACTTTCTACTATATAGTATGTAGAAAAAAGATTTAGGATGTCGATTCTTGTGGCCAGATTTAGGATGGTTAGAAGTACCCGGATGGTCTACTTCATGCGGCCAAGATTGTTAGTGTTGAAAAGTGCATCCTATTTGGACGATTCTGACCCACAATCCAGTGCGCACGTGAAGTGACGTAACATCGACGAAGCCTATAGGTCCATGTTATGAAAACAAACGGGGATGCGACGGATATAAAAGCAAGAGGCAAGATCAAGGCGCAATGTTATGATGAAATAAGAGAGAAAAGTATGTCCCAATAGTATGTCTACTGCATCCTAACTAGATTCTTTTTATCGTTGGATGTAGTATGTAGAATAGAAAAAAGAAAGAGTATGCGATT
>NC_137211.1:2190630-2243130 GCF_949987685.1 Ammodytes marinus | reverse complement strand
ACACACACACACACACACACACACACACACACACACACACACACACACACACACACACACACACACACACACACACACACACACAGAGCCTTATCTCAGTAGGTCTGGGGAGTCAGGGGCAGAGGAGGAAGAGGAGGATAAGGCGTTAGCAGTGTTAATGTTGTTGGAGAGAGGAGGGAGCTCTTCACAGGAGAAATAATCCTTTAACGGAGCGAACAGGTGTCGGATCACCGGCACGCTCCAGGCTTTCCCCAAAACCTTCTGCCTCTGCTGCCGGTTCATGTTCCTCACGTCGGTGTAGTGTTTAGGAAAACCAAAGATCCTGCAGGAGGAGAAAGAAATAAAGGCACATAATCAGCAACTACTTTGATAATAATTTTTTGTCGTTTTTTGGGGCATTTACAAGCTTTACTAGACAGTGTGTAGAGACAGAGATGAAATGTGTCAGAGAGGGGAATGACATGCAGAGAACGACCTGGGCTGGATTCTAACCCGGGTCTGCTGTGAAGAGGACTGAGACTCTATGGGGGCTTGCTAACCCCTCCCTTTTGGAAAATTTACAGAAGCTATGGTGGCCTTCAAGGACAAGAAGCTATAGTTACTAAAAATGGCATCATCCACCACTGCCTCAAGCCTGTTCCACAATATCAAGTGATGAGGTGTGTCCATTCTGTGCTACTGTAGAAACATGGCGGTGCGCCCCGCTCCTATGTAGATATAAAAGGCTCATTCTCTTCTGAAAAATGCCAATACATTCTAAACACTAAACTCTTAATACACCTAAACACGCACACACACACACACACACACACACACACACACACACACACACACACCTTTCTAGTTCAGTGATCCAGAGGTTGTCCTCCTTGCCGTTCTGCAGTACAGGCAGCTGGGACATGCTTCCCTGCTTCAGAGAGTTTGGGTTGGTGGTGATGGTCCTCACCTTAGTTACCTGGAGGAAAACAACAATATGTTAGTGAGGGATTATTATGCACTTTAAAAGGTGGAGTCAGTGATTCTGGAGAACGCTTGTTGTCAAAACCACTTTTAGCCAAAATCAGTGAATATCTCCTCATGATCTACTACCTGTCTGTACTGTGTTTGTGCTGAAAAAAAATCTGATGCTAATACACAGCCTTGGCTCTGTTACCGGGCATGTCGCAAGCTGCAGTGGGCCCCCTTTGTTCACACAACAGTTTACAGAGCCTAGGCTGTGTATTAATAATGGATTTTTTTTCAGCACACACACACAGTACAGACACGTAGCGGATTGTGAGGAGACAGTTTTTTCTGATTTTATTTGATAACAGCTTTTTATCATTTTAATTTTTGTCTATATGTTGTGAGTGTATTATTGTGAGTGAACATGTAACTTGTTGCTGCCTCTTGGCCTGGACTCCCTTGAAAAAGAGGTTTTTAATCTCAATGGGACTTTCCTGGTTAAATAAAGGTTAAATAAAAAATAAATAAAAAATTCATTTATTTGGACAAAAAACTGATTTTGACAACAAGTGTTCTCCAGCATCACTGAATTCACCTTTATTGAATATGGTAAACAGAACAGTTTGAAAGTGAAAGTGAATATAATTGAGCGTCACTGACCCTGGCTTCTCTGCCGATCTCCAAACATTCCTGCAGAGTCAGCTTGTCTGTCTGGGAGGCGGTAATGGGCCTGATGGGGGAAATGGAACATTATTTATATCGGATTTAAAACAAAAACACACAAGTTAAAAAGTTCTTTACAGGACGAAGAAACACAAGAGGAAAACAAAAGAAAATATATAAAAACAAGACAGTAAAAAAGCAACACAAATGTTCACATTAATCCCCATGGAAAGCTTCAAATTTTTTTGCAAAACAAGAACAGTAGATAATCATTTTCAATATTCAAGAGCCTTTTAACATACACATGTATCTCTTGCCTGTATTAATCAATCAATAAATAAACATTTCTGGGAATTTACTTTTAACTTTCAACCTGCGGTCCCTTTATTATAATTCCTGGTTGTCTGCGGGTCTTACCTGCTCATTCCCGGGATGTTTCCCCAGAAGCAGCGCGCTCTGTGGGCTGGACTCACTTTGACAGCATTCACCAACACTGGGTTACACTGAGGGAGAAACAGAGTTTAGCAGTTATTATCTGGGACTATAAATACTCCCTGCGTTCCAAATCACATACTTTTTCTTTTTACACTACATACTAAAGTACAGAAGAGTTTTAGTCTTTTTACTACACGACATACTAAAGTACAGAAGAGTTTTAGTCTTTTTACTACACTTCATACTAAAGTACAGAAGAGTTTTAGTCTTTTTACTACACTGCATACTAAAGTACAGAAGAGTTTTAGTCTTTTTACTACACTTCATACTAAAGTACAGAAGAGTTTTAGGGCCACAGACAGGAGAGAAAAAAAATCAGATAACGAAGATTTTTTTTCATTATGTCGAGAAATGTCAAGAATAAAGACGAATACTCCAAAATGCTATTGGAGTTAGTGGGGCCATTTATGTATTTTTAGCTTTCTACAATACACGTGCGTGTATTGGGACATCCTAAATCTTTTTCTGGCGTATTAAATAGTAGGGAAGTATGGTGATTGGAACGCAGGGACTGTGTGTTGGTTCAACAATGCTGCTAGGAAGGAAGAAATAACTGGGCAAGGGAAACGGAAGGACAATAAACTAGGGTTGGACAGTAGTAGTTTAATGTCATAAATATCGTAGGTCATAATATTTAGTATATTTTGCACAGTGAGAAGGAGAGAGAGAGATGTATCCTCACCTCTAGGAAGCGACAGATGTTGACTTTGTCGTGTGTGTTCATGAAGACCACGTTCTCAAAGAGCCAGAAGAAGGGTCGAGGGTCTTCCTCTTTGGGCTTCAGCAGCTGCAGGATGCGGTAGTACTCAAAGAACAGTCTGCCGGTGCCCTCTAGAGGAGAGAGGGGGAATTACATGATTAATTTTTTTGTTTATTTCATAGGTTGCGTTCCGAATCACATACTCTTTGTTTTTTCTATTCTACATACTACATCCGACGATAAAAATAATCTAGTTAGGATGCAGTAGGCATACTATTGGGACATACTTTTCTCTCTTATTTCATCATAACATTGCGCCTTGATCTCGCCTCTTGCTTTTATATCCGTCGCATCCGCGTTTGTTTTCATATGGAGGCTTCGTCGATGTTACGTCACTTCACGTGCGCACTGGATTGTGGGTCAGAATCGCCCAAATAGGATGCACTTTTCAACACTAACAATATTGGCCGCATGAAGTAGGACATCCGGGTACTTCTAACCATCCTAAATCTGGCCACAAGAATCGGGACATCCTAAATCTTTTTTCTACATACTATATAGTAGAAAGTATGCGATTCGGAACGCAACCATATTGTTTCGTTTTCATATTCATATTGTTTCAGATTTCATATTTTAAAGCACAGAGTAAAAGATTGAAACACTCGAAACGGCCTACTAACGTCCTCCCTCCTACATACTCAACCTGAATATACAACATACTGTCTGACTGTGTTAACCCGGTTTAATGTGTTAATATAGTAAAACATATTGTATCGTATAATGAGGAGAGAGATGTGGTAGTACTCAAAGAACAGTCTGCCAGTGCCCTCTAGAGGAGAGAGGGGGAATTACAAGATTCATTTTTTCACCTAACTTTAATTTATACTTAATTATACTTATACTATATTCAACTCATTTGTCATATGCACATTAACAATCACAGCAGCAGTGGTTGACAATATCTAAAAGTTTTCTATTTACAAACATGTCACCGTAGCACCTTTCAGAGCGAGAATCAACCGCTTTTCCTTTCTTTTTAAGATTATATTTTGGCGTTTTTCACGTTATTAGACCGATTTGGAGAGAATAAAATCCTTTTGAAAGGTTGACAGTGAGTCCTGTATAGAGCATCCATGCACACAGCGTGGGTACTTACCATAGAGGCCTTTCCTTATGGGGTTGACGATGGAGAGGTCGTTACAGGGGCTGCCTCCGATCAGCAAGTCAAACGGACCCCACTCCTCAAGCTGGGGTGGAGAAAGAAAACAAGGAAATGGTTTTAATTCAGTAGGGAACTAAATGTCATTTGATTTACAATAGGTGAGGTATGGTGCACACCTGCAGTGTGTAGAATTTTGGGTTTTATTTCCTTGCAGATTTTGTAGAAAGTAATTATAATATCCATAAGTACATTTAATTTAGTGCATAATAGCTGAAAAAAATGTTTTGAATTATTATTTTTTTCCTTAGAAAGGGTCTCATATATGTCCATATTTCTGCATATTTTGGACCAAGGCCTAGTGCCGCCATCTTGAAAGTGTCATAGTTGGAATGTCATCAGGTGCATTGTTTAAAATTTAGAATTGTTCTTGTCCTTGAAGGCCACTGTAGCTTCTGTTATTATTCGAAAGGGTTGGGGTTACCCAGGGAGTGTTGCATTCTAGAACTTTGTAGAACTTTCTTGATGATGTCATATTACACACTGCACCTTTAAAATGAATCAAAATAACACAACAATGCTTCAAATAAAATCAGAATCTAAATCTCTTTAATGCCATTGCAGAAGTACAATGAACTCGAGGTAAAAGGTCTCAAATTCAGTGCCATTTTTTTCATTAAACAAAACAATGTAAGAAAAAGGTAATAGTAAAAAAATAAGACTGTAAAGTGTTTCATGTGATTAATTGTGAAGAAATTTAGTGCGGTAACCAAGAAAAAAAAAACATAGTTGCTGCACTAACTAAAAAACTAAGGATTCAAATGCATAAGAAAAAGAAAAGGAACTTTAAAGGGGCAGTGTGTAATATGACATCATCAAGAAAGTTCTACAAAGTTCTAGAATGCAACGCTCCCTGGGTAACCCCAACCCTTTAGAATAATAACAGAAGCTACAGTGGCCTTCAAGGACAAGAACAATTCTAAATTTTAAACAATGCACCTGATGACATTCCAACTATGACACTGTCAAGATGGCGGCACTAGGCCTTGGTCCAAAATATGCAGAAATATGGACATATGAGAGACCCTTTCTAAGGGAAAAAATAATAATTCCAAAAAAATAATTCAGCTATTATGCACCAAATTAAATGTACGTATGGATATTATTATTACTTTTTACAAAATCTGCTAGGAAATAAAACCCAAAATTCTACACACTGCAGGTTTAACATTTTTCAACTTTGTAAAAACCTGAATGTAAGGAAGTAAAAAAATAAGGAAGTCTTTGTAAACGTACGAGGTCCAGGGTGATGCGTCTGACGTCTCCAACATGGATGATCTTTCCATCGTGGTTGATTGTTGCCACGGCGAGAGAATCATCGCACACTTCTGAAGCGACGTACTTCTCTACTTTGAACCCCAGCTCCTTCAGCACCACTAAGCCTGAAGGGAAACATACACACACAGAAATATACATGTTATAAGCTTATGGCAGATATAAGGGAGGAACAGCTTGTTTTTAGACCAAAATACTGTGAATTTATCATTAGAATTGTTTAGTTTAGAGGAATAAGACCAGAGCAGCTGGAGATCAAACACTGCTTAAAAAGGTGGAGTCAGTGATTCTGGAGAACGCTTGTATGCTTGCCCCATGATCTGCAACCTGCCTGTACTGTGTGTGCGATTTTGACAACGAGCATTTGTACGCAACCATAATACAACCTGGAACAGCGTGTGTGTGTGTGTGTGTGTGTGTGTGTGTGTGTGTGTGTGTGTGTGTGAGAGAGAGTGAGTGAGAGCGTGTGTGTGTGTACTTGCCTGTTGCTATGCCATCAAACAGTGATAGAACTCTGAGTGGTCTGCGCATGTTAGCAGGGATAGACGGGTAAACCCGGTGTGGCTCCTAGAGAGTAAAAACAAAACAGATTATTAATGAGAAAGTGGGATTCCTGTATTTTCGAATAAATGTATGGTATATTTAAAAAGTCAGTGGAGTCAGTGATTCTGGAGAACACTTGTTTTTTTTGTCAAAATCAGTGAATATCTCCTCATGATCCGTTACCTGTCTGTACTGTTTTTGCACTGAAAAATCCAGTGTTAATACAACAGCCTAGGCTCTGTTAACGTTGTTCTGTTGCTAGCTACAGTGGGCCTTTTGTTTACATACCAGTTTACAGAGCCTAGGCTGTGTATTAACAAAATATTTTTTTTTCTGCGCACACACAGTACAGACAGGTAGCAGATCGTAGGAGATTAGGGGGTGTGAACGCTTACAAAAATGTCTTAACGGTTACACGGCGAATATTTTTTCGTGACGTCATTGTCCTTTAGAGATCTGTCAATGACTTACAAACTCCATGGCGCTGTTGTTGGCGAACAGATTCTGCACGCGGATGCTCCAGTCCTCTCTGGGAGTGAGCGCTCCGTGGGCCCGGTGAGGCTGACACAGGTAGCAGATCCACGGGTCCAACACCTTCAGGGAATCAAACATCCCCGGAGCTACAAGGACGTTTAGACAGTCCTCACAGTAAGACCTGGAAAATGTAGAGGATGAGAAATGGTGAATATTCTCCACTTTTCTCTGTTTTTTCACAGACTTAAAGCGATTTACATTGTTTTGTACACATTCTCCCAATCACACACACATTCATACACCGATAGCAGCAGCAGCAGCTACCACGCAGGGTGCAAGCTAACTATCAGGAGACATTTTGGGTTCAGTGTCTCTTTGCCCAGGGACACTTGGACATGTGGCGGGGAGACGGGGGGGTCGAACCACCGACCCTGTAACCTAGTGGACGACCGCCCTACACACTCCCAAAGACTAGTAAAATCTACAACTACAAATATTCATTCCCCTCTCTGCCCCAGTTCAACTCTGTCTCTACAAACTGTCTAATAATAAGAAAAAAATAATATTGAAAAAAAAAATTAACAGAGAGATATAAAGGGACGAACCTGCAGCAGCTGTCGTTGCCACAGAGAATGACCTCCATGCCGTAGCAGCAGATGGTGCAGTACGACTGATATCCGTCTTCATCGTATCGGTAAAGAGTCTCTGTTAAGTTATCCTGAAGGGGCAAGAGACACAAGCACACAATTACAAGACACTCAACCAATTCCACCTTTCAAGACACTTCACCCACCTTGCCTCGTGTGAATGTCGATAGTTAGCCTGCTATCGGTGTATGAATGTGTGTGTGAATGGGAACAGACAGACAGACAGACAGACAGACAGACAGACAGTCAGTCAGTCAGTCAGTCAGTCAGTCAGTCAGTCAGTCAGTCAGTCAGTCAGTCAGTCAGTCAGTCAGTCAGTCAGTCAGTCAGTGAGTGAGTGAGTGAGTGAGTGAGTGAGTGAGTGAGTGAGTGAGTGAGTGAGTGAGTGAGTGAGTGAGTGAGTGACAGTGTGTGTTAACATATAGAGACATGTCCTTACTTTGCACTTCGAGCAGAGGCTGCCTTTGAACAGCGGGTGGAATATCTCAACATCTTCAGTCCCACAACACAAACAGAAGCCTGCGGACACAACACAGAGAAAATTAGATTATCTGTTAAAAATAAACATTATTTACACATTAAAAACACATAATATTTGAAACTACACACTAAAATATTCAGGTGTAAACTCACCGTCGATGTCCAGTTTCATGTCCATGATTCTACGAATGATTTCATCTGTAAGGAAAGAAATCGATTATTACTGACTAGTAAAGAGTAAACGCACTTAACGCAAATAGTTTTTATGAATAAAGGTGGAGTCAGTGATTCTGGAGAATGCCTAGGCTGTGAATGAACACTGGGATTCTTTTCAGCGCACACACAGTACAGACAGAAAGCGGATCATGAGGAGATATTCAGTGCGTTTCCATGGGACAACTACATGGCTGACTCCGCTATGCTAGGTGGCTCTGAACGAGTTATCTAGGTGTTCTCATCCGACTTCTCTTGTCCGTTAATGTGCCGATTTGTGTGCAAAGTAGATTGGATAAAGGAGTTACCATGCATTTTAAAAGTCCTGTTGAGGTGTTATTCGTCTTATTTACCTGATTATGAGTCTGCATGTAAACGCACTAAGTGACTGCACCTTTAAATCCCGTCCCTTACCTCTGAGATGTTGATCCGGCTGTCTGTAAACATTCTCCTTGTCGGCCATCTTGTTATAGACTTTGTTGTAGTTTCTTTTCTTGGCCGGGACAAAGTCTGGAGACACGTCGTTATCGTATCTGTCCGACAGACTGATTTTCTTCTTCTTCTTCCATCCTCCGCCTTTAGCCTTAGCACTGTCCCACCCCGAATGCCTATACTCCTTCTCCCTGTCCCAAGCTGGCTTAGCTGGCTTCTCCTTGGCTAATTTTGGGACTTTTGGCGCTAATTTAAAGGGTTGTTCCCATGTGTTTTTGCCGCCATAGTTGATATTGTTTAATTTCACTGTAGGCTGCAGTCTGAGTTTGTCTTGCAGTTCGGGGTGGATGGGTTTGTTCACCGGCGCGGTGGAGTTGAGGCCGTGTGGGGAGGAGTTAGCTTTCAGGAAGGATTTCTTCTTCACCTTCGGTCGGCTGTGTGGTTTACGAACAAAACCTGGACACAAGGAAGTGATCATTATAAACATGGGACCTTCAGATGTTGGGCATTTAAAGCTGCTCCAAGGAACTTTCAGTTTGTGTTCATTCTAGCGCCCTCTTTGGACAAAAGCGGTAGTGTTTTTACTACGCCAGCTGTTGTTCCTGGGTGAGCGTACCCATGACAAAGGCATTAACTATATAAAAATAGCATTCTTTGCACTGATGGTCTTGTTTGCCGTTACATGTAATTCATGATCATCAGAGGAAAAATTTGTAACCTTTGACCTCCAAAATCGAACCAGTTTATCCTTGAATTAGTGTCAATATTTGTGCAAAGTTTGGAGTTAATCCCTCAAAGCGTTGCTGAGATATTGCTCATTAATGTCCATAATGTTCCTACCGTTAGTATCAGCAGCTTGCTTGAGCCCCTCCGGCCCTGAGGGGTTGAACCCTCCGAACGCCCAGTCCAACATCTCTTTGACCAGCTCTTCTCTGTCCTCATCAAACGCTGAGAACTCTTTCCTACAGCGGAGAGACGCCTCCTGATAGACAGACAGACAGACAGACAGACAGACAGACAGACAGACAGACAGACAGACAGACAGACAGACAGACAGACAGACAGACAGACAGACAGACAGACATACAGACAGACAGACAGACAGACAGACAGACAGACAGACAGAGAGAGAGAGAGAGAGAGAGAGAGAGAGAGAGAGAGAGAGACACACACACACACACACACACACACACGTCAGTTAAAGGACAAATAAGCATACCTACAAACACTTCTAGAGTTGAGAAGTTATTTTGATATACAGACCTAAACAGCGCCATGAAGAAGAAAAAAAAAAAGGTTTCTTAGAAGTTTCACAATAAAGGGATTATTTTTGTATGAATTTTTTTGTAGCCGTCATTAGCATTTTTGCCCAAGACTAATTTATTTGGTGACAATAAAATATATCTTATCTCATTTTACTTAATCTTGGACCAACTGCTAACAGGCACCAAAACTAGAACTAGGTTCACTCATTTTGATCTGAATGTTTTAATAGTTCTTGTCTCTTTGTCAGCTTGTTGTGTATTTGCATTGTATTTTTACTCGACACATCATTGTTAATGAGGGTTTAGTTTAGTTTAGTTTAGTTTTATTTGTGCAGATTAACAAGATTAAAATGGCAAGAAGATGCACATAGACATACATAAATGCACGGGTGGGACAAAAGAAACCCCGAAGGGCTTATAAAGGATGTCCACCTGACATTAAAATACAATAAGGTAAAGAAATAAAGTAAAAGAAAAAAGACAAACAAAAATAAAATTAAAGAGCTGAAACAGCTACACAGGGTCACACCTTAGTTGATCTTTCGAGGACAAATAAAGGAAAAATAAGTAAAAAGCAGTGAGAGACACAGACCTGTAGGGACATGTAGATTGCCTCTCGGTACGTGGCGAGGATGGCGAAGGAGTTGGAGCAGAAGTGTCGGCTGAAGGTAGAGAACGGTTTCATAGTCTGAATGCTGACCTGGGAACAGAGATTATATTATTAGTTTAATTATATATCTCAGTAAATAAACAGGTGAAAAATACATGTGGTCAATGGAAACATTCCATCCAAAAGTCAAAAAGATACTGTGTAATGACTCAGTAAAAAAAAATTTTTTTATTAAAATTAAAACTAATATTTTACCAATTAGTTGTTTGATAACTGAAACATTTAAAAACACATTGTTGCGGATGGGCAAGTTATGTTATCAGAGAGTGACTCAACACCATGTAACACCAACTATCGCGGCACCACTACTCTACCATCTTGAACCAAACACAGGATGCAGTGGTGAAAATGTGGGTATTTTCCTGTAATGTCACCATTTATTTAAAGAATTTTTTTTTTCAATGATGTTTAATTGATTTTTTTGTTAACAAACACAGAACAGATCTTGCAAAGTTACATATTTGAAGCAGTTATATAAAAGAATATATCCTGTAATAACTCAATGATAATCCTTTGTCACCATTTTGAATGGAACTAACCTGTGAGGACATGTTCTGTCCGTACCAGTCGACCATTTTCTTCCCTGGAGCTTCAGTCCCTCCATCGATCACGACGGCCGGCCAGGGAGAGAAGCCTTCTACCTGGGCCCACACCAGGTCACCTTTGGTCACCTGGAACACAGACAGAGTCAGACACACAGACACATACAGTACAGACAGACAGACACAAACACACAGTAGAGACAGACAGACACACACACATGGAGCCGAGAAGCAGAGACACAGACACACACAGATACAGACACACACACAGTACAGACAAACAGATAAACACACACACATGGAGCAGAGACGCAGACACACACACACACACACAAGCAAAAAAACACACACACAAATAAACCCGAACCCAGAAAGTTCTTGTTTAGTTTGGTTGAACAAAGATTGTTCACCAACTTTCATAAATGAAAAGAAGGTGAAAAAAAACTCACATTTGACATTCTAGAAGGAGATGTTTGGATTTTCCGTTTCTGAAAAAATAACAAATGGTAAATGGTAAATGGACTTGACTTATATAGCGCCTTTTAGCCGATTTTCTCAGCCCCAAAGCGCTTTACATTTCTTACCACATTCACCCATTCATACACACACTCATACACCGATAGCAGCAGCTGCCATGCAAGGCGCTCTCTGAACCATCGGGAGCAATTTGGGGTTCAGTGTCTTGCTCAGAAGACAAGAAGGATTATTGAAAAAAAATCTAAAAAGTGGACGATTACATTTCTATCAACTAACTGATTCATTGACTCATCGTTGTAGCCCTGAATATATTTTCTGAACAGTTCATGAAACCAATTTTTTTTTTCTTTTTAATTTATTAAATTGAGAATGAAGAAGAAATAAAAGTTTGATTTGCTAGCCAACACAAAATATTAACCTTTGTAAACATTTGCTTACTAGATTTACTACTAGACTTTATGTATATATTAAATTAGGCTATTACTAGTACAAATGACAGGTTCTAACATTCTCCATATTATCTGAATACAATTGATTTTACCAGTGTTTCTGTTGAGCGTGGAGGAGTGCTTGCTGAAACCATTTCTTCATCACTGTCATCTTCACCGACAACGTAAACAGACTCGGCCTGGGGCGTCTTTGTAGCAGTTTGACCTGCAAAACAGTGAAAATGAGCAACTGTATCTACTGCGCTATAAATCCTGAATATGCATATACAGCGGGGGCAAAAAATGAAGAGACCAGTCTGGATTTTTCTTAAATCTTTATCTCTACATTACTTATTGAAAATGCTCTAAATGACAATATATTTTTTATCGTGAATTTGGTAGAAATGTTGTCAGTAGTCTTTATTAGAAAACCAAAATGTTTATTCTACTCAAACATATGCCTCTAAAGAGTAAAACAAGAGACACTGAACATTTGGAGTGGTCCCTTCATTTTTTCCGGCGCTATATAAAAGTGAACCCCTGGCCCTGTTAAAACGTTGCTTATACTGTCAGAACATTTTAATTTAAATTCTAAAAAAAGCGGCATCTACTCGTGAGATTCTAGATGTCTACGCTCCCTTGCTAACCCCTCCACTTTGGGAGAATTAACAGAAGCTACGGTGGCCTTCAAGGACAAGAAGCTAGTTACTAAAGATGGCATCATGCACCACTGCCTCAAGTCTTTCCACAATATCAAGTGATCATATTGAATAGATAAGGGTTGGCTATTGGATGCAGACATTATGAGGTTTGGACCTTTTGGTAACTGGACCCGTTTCAATTTTATCTGAAGAACCCTGTCGAATGTCGTCTCCTCCTGTCTCCCCATTTCCTCTCTCTCTCTCACTGCTGTCAAAAAAAAAGGTTAAAAGACCTTAAAACTTTTAACCTTTTTAAAACTTTAAATATAAAAATAATTAAAATATATACAGTTGAGGACAAAATTATTCTTCACTTTTTTAATTGTTATAATTATTTTGCTTTCAAAGAGAGCAGGGGATTTGTAACACAGCTTTTCGAAAAATCCTACTTTTTTTTTAGGGGGCTAATCATTTTGTCCTCAACTGTATGTCTTACTATTGGCCTTTCTTATTGGCTATTGGGTGCAGACATTATGAGGTTTGGACCTTTTGGTAACTGGACCCGTTTTAATTTTATTTGCAGAGCCCTGCTGAACGGGCTTGACTCTGGGCCGGGACCTTCTCTGCATATCGTCTCCTTCTCTCCCTCCATTTCCACTCTCTCTCTCACTGCTGTCAAATTAGAAAAAAAAGTTGAAAGACCTAAAAAGAATATATCTTTAAAAATAAAATATTGTTTTGAAGTGGCATAAGTTGTTTTTTTATCTGTTCTTTTCACTTCAACCTGTGTGTAACAAAGTAACAACCTGGCACTTGTCATACTATAAAACCAAATAAAGAAATTTTGATTAAAAAATAATAATAATAATAATTAAAATATATATTTTTTTTATATTTAAAATAAATAAATATCAAAAATAGTTTAAATTAAATTACAATAAAAATGTTAATAATTTAATAAACAATAAATGATGATTCAAACTTACCCTTTTCTCTTTCTTTTACTTGACTGTGAGCAGAACCTGGAAGTCTTCTGATCTGACACATCTTGGACTTTTGAACGACTTCGATCACGTCTGGCAGAAAACAGAAAGAACACAGACACAATGGTTATTATCAACAGCTTGAAGCATTAAAGGTGCAGTCAGTGATTCTGGAGAACGCTCGTTGTCAAAATCGCTTTTATCTAGTGTTACTATACAGCCTAGGCTCTGTAAACGGGAATGTTGCTAGCTACGATGGCCCCACTTTGTTAACATACCAGTTTACAGAGCCTAGGCTGTGAAATAAATTTAACACTGGCCTTTTTTCAGTACGGACAGGTAGCAGATCATGAGGAGCTATCCATTGATTTTGACAAAAAATAGTTTTTACAAAAACATTCTTCATAATCACTGACTACACCTTCAACATAACATAATTTAAAGCATTACTCCCCCCCCCCCCCCACACACACACACACACACACACACACACACACACACACACACACACACACACACACACACACACACACACACACACACACACACACACACACACACACACACACACACACACACACAGAGGACAATCTCACCAGAGGAATTATCCGTGTCGTTTGATTCGTCCGTGCTGCCGTAGCGTTTTCTACGACTAATTTGGGGATTAAAATCTTCACTGTCTTCAGTAGCAGAAGAATCATCCTCATCCGTCTCGTCTTCCATCTTGTCTTCGCGATAACGTGATTGGTTGTTCAACGGTCGCTTGGTTACGGCCTGTACCGGTCCTTTGGTTACGGTTGGGTAGTTACGGGGTGTTGCAGCGGTTGGGATGTTGTCTTTGGGAGGTGTTACTTCCGGCTTGTCATGTACAGCAGGCGCCTTAGGGGATACTTTGTAGCTGAACATCTAGAGACAGGAACAGACAGACAGACAGACAGACAGACAGACAGACATACAGACAGACAGACAGACAGACAGACAGACAGACAGACAGACAGACAGACAGACAGACAGACAGACAAATGTCTTTATTGAACTATAAACTCAAGAAGTAAGCAAAGAAACTGTGCCTAGACCGGCCGAAAATGACAAAATTTAGCTGATATTACAAAATCCAAGCAGTGGCACTAGCATGTCTTGAACGGGCCTGACCACATTAAATTAATGAAAGGTTCACACATCTGAAACTAAAAAAAATGATAAGATCCTTTATAATACATCAAGACCAATAGTTAGTCCGGACTGGTAGAGAATTTACAACCAGAATGTTCATTTGTCAACCCTCACCTTGTCAAAGACTTGTGTCTGTCGCAGAGTGTCGGGTAGAGCCAGCAGGATGAGGAGGAGTCTGCGCAGGTTAGAGTACGGTCTGATGCCCTGCAACATCTGGACCACACACACAGAGAACACACACACACACACAGAGAACACACACACACACACACACAGAGAACACACACACACACAGAGAACACACACACACAGAGAACACACACAACACACACACAGAGAACACACACACACACACACACACACACACAGAGAATGACATTTCATTTTCAGTATCAGTACTTTTCCCTGCACTGACTCTACTGCAGTTAAAAGATCATAATGAACACAAAATGGAAAAATAAATATATTTTTTTAAACACAGGGTAGAAACATTTATAATTCTGTGATTGCAGGGAGAATAATTTTTTTTTATTTTTGACTGTTGATATCAACTGTGAAATCGTGTCAGGCGTACACATGTATTCATTCAAGTAACCACAGCTCAAACTATCTTTAAATAACCCTCTTTCATTGCATGTTGTTGTTACCAAGCCCCAACCTCAGCGATGTTTACCAGCATCCAATAAGGAAGTGACCCACAACTGTAGTAACCGGAAGTGCCACTAGGGGGGTGGTACCAAGACTGAGCCATTTTTCCTTTGACTCACTTGTTAGACAGGCCGTTTTCAAAGTCTTATTAAACCTATTTACAGCCTGGTCCACAAAACAATTTTAGTCTGTATGTTTAGGTCATATCTCCATGACAACACTGAGGGGGGTAAAAATTTTCAGACCACGCTAGTTTTTATTTTATCTGAGGTTAAAATGTATTGGCGCGATCTCTTGAGTGACAGCTCTCCGCCCGTTGTCCCTCACTTTGCCTCGGAGGTATACTTCAGCTATCTCCCTCCCCCCTCACAAAATGGCGACGCGCACAAACCAGGATTATTGGATGCCGTGTGAATAACTGAGGTCAGCCCGGATGCTACATCCATATTATTTACTATCTATGGTTGTTACCTTTCCCCAGCTGAGGTCTTTCCCTGTCCTGTTGGTCTGTTTCATCTTCTCTATGAAGTACTTGTAGTCCTGGTACAGCTGCATTCTGTCATGTGAACGCGCCTCAAACAGGCCCAGGTTCACCCCCAGCTGACCCACCATTTCATAGTGGGGTTTAGTGCTCTGTAAGGGACACAGAGAGACAGAGACAGAGAGAGAGAGAGAGAGAGAGAGAGAGAGAGAGAGAGAGAGAGAGAGAGAGAGAGAGAGAGAGAGAGAGAGAGAGAGAGAGACAGACAGACAGACAGACAGACAGATAGAGAGACAGACAGAGACACACACATATTAATATTTGTATTTCCAAATGGGGACAGCAGACCCGGGTTAGAATCCAGCCCGGGTCGTTCTCTGCATGTCATTCCCCTCTCTGCCCCATTTCATCTCTGTCTCTACAAAACTGTCTAACAAAAGCAAAAAAATGCAAACAAAAAAATATATTATAAAAAATAAATCTTCATTCTTACGTCGATCTTAACCGGGTTTTTCAGCACTTTTCCGATGTTCCTCATTGCCAAGTCTCCCAGCTGCTTGGGAATGCTTTCCACCAGATTGCTCAGGGCGACTTTATAGAAGGTAACTGCGTTCTGCTGGAAGTCCCTCCTATCCTTCTCCCCCAGATCAGCGACAGACGAGGCCCAGAGAAAGTCTCTGGCAGCGGGGCCGATGTTACGCTCCGTCATGGGTAGCACCTGGAATGGATCCATTTGATAAGCACAATTAAAACAACTCCTCACAATGAATATTGAATATATCTCCTCACAATCTGCTTTCTGTCCTTACTGTGTGTGTGTGTGTGTGTGGACATATAAAACACATAGACAAACCAGATCAATATTGTAAATAAGAAACTGTTCTTAATGTTTTATCTAAGAAAATAAAGGTTACATTTTTTTTTTATTAAAATTCTAAAATAAATTACACTGAACCCCAAATTGCTCCTGATAGTTAGCCTGCTATCGGTGTATGAATGTGTGTGTGAATGGTAACGTGGGAATGGGAACAGGTCTCCCTTGAAAAAGAGTCTCCGGTCTCAATGGGATTTACCTGTATAAATAAAGGTTAAAAAAAAAAAAAAAAAGACCTCTTACCTGCTTGATGAGTGGCAGCACACGTGGGTTTAGTTCCCTCAGAAAGCGCTCAGCCACCTCGGGCGTCAGCAGGCTGGTGGCGTAGCAGTTCAGCAGCATGGAGATCAGCTGTAGCTCCATGGTCAGCTCCACTCTGCCATACTGCTGCAGCTCCTGAAGCGCTCTGAGAGGCTCCAGCGTGTGCGACAGAAAGAGGAAATGCAGCCTGACTTTATAGCACATTAGCTGGGCTCTGATTCGCTCGCCATCCGCCCCCAAAGACTTAAAATAATCCACCAACTCCCTCCACGTCGAGACCATCTTTTGAACTGTGTTGATGATGAAGAGACACTGTGTAGCGATGGGTTGGGATGGCTTATACGCCTCCTGTGGGGAAAACAATGCCTTCAAAGTGCCATTACCAAAAGAGGACGTTGAGTAGTGTCGGTGGATACTTTGAATCAAGTCCACGACGCTAGGAAAGGCGGCAGTGAGACCGGCTTGGCACGCTCTTGCTGCCATGCCCGGGACCCCGCACAGAGAAATAAGCCTGGGATTGAAGGCTCGAAGCTGGGCCATAAACACCCTGCCCACCTGTTGGTCAGTGGCGTTGCAGTAGAACACAGCCAGGTTGTTCAACGGGAAATAATTCATCTTGAGCATGTCGATTAAGAATTGCGCGTCGGTGCTAGCGCCCGCGACAATGTCCACGCCCATGTCAAGGCTCATTTGTAGTGTGTTGAGTAGCCGTACAACAGTAACGCCCGAGCTGAGATCCAAGTAGCCTATTAGGACGACGCTAGTGCTATCCCCTCCGACCACTTCCACTCCCATGTACAGATACAGGCAGTACGGGGAGCGGTAGCAACCTTCAACAATGTCCTTAGGCACGGTCTGACCCAAAATGGTGGCCATTGAATCCGAGTCTGTGTCCCCATTGTTAGTACAGTATCTTTTGACAAAACTCAACATGTTATCACCACTTCGACTGTCCCTTTGAGTTGTATTGTCTACTGCAGCTGCTGTAACTACTAACGCTGCGGGCTGTGGCATATTGTTTACCACCAGTACGCGAGTTTCAACGTTAACTGTTGGTGTTGTATTTGTTGTTGTTGTTGTCGTCTCCATGGTAACAGTGTTCTCCTCTGATGTCACATCCACAAAGTCGTCATCATCATCAGATATCAATACTATGACATCATCGTTCTTGGACACATTCTCCTTTGGCGTGTGTTTGTCTTTGATTGGCGTTTCTTCACTTTTAACTGGTGATTCCATTTCTATATTTAGCATTTCTTTTTCTTTACTTGGTACTTCTATGTTTTCTACCTCGACTGGCTTTGGTGTCTGGGAGGGAACACAACCTACGGTCAGAGGTGGAGAGTAAAGAGACACATCTTCTTAAAACCAATTATGACATTTTAAGATTGTTTTTGAGATGCCCATGTGAAAGTGCTTGGACCAAAATTAAAAAACTGATGTATTTGTTGTGTGTCATTGTACAATTAGATAATCAAGCACTGACCTTGCAAATTCTCCTTCGGCATTTCTTTCTCTTGATTTGATTCCTCCATGTTTTCTACCTCCACTGGCTTAAGTGTCTGGGCAGGAACACCACCTATGATGGGACGAAAAGAGACATATTTTATATACAATGAAGACCTTTTCTTTCTTTCAAAGGTTTTTTTATTGAATGTTAGTAACAAAGTTGTAGCACAATGAATACAAATTTTTTTCCCGAACATACCCCACCCACATCCCACCCAACAACACAAAATATCCACTACAAGAAGTAAAGAGACATATTTTAAATGCAAATAAGACCTTTCAACATGTTTTTGAGATAGCCATGTAAAAGTGCAATAAAACATTTGCTTGGACCAAAATGAAAAACTGATACATATTCGTAATGTGTTGCATCATGTCTGAATGAGCATGTAAATGGTCAAGCACTGACCTTGAAAATTCTCCTTTGGCGTTTGTATTTCTATACTTGGTTCCTCCATTTTTTCTTTTCTTTTTTAACCTTTATTGATACAGGTAAATCCCATTGAGACCGAAGACTCTTTTTTAAGGGAGACCTGTTTTCCTTTCCCACGTTACCATTCACACACACATTCATACACCGATAGCAGCAGGCTAACTATCGACATTCACACTTTTTAAGAATATTGTTGTTACTTCTTCATTAATAGTATTGTTGTTTGTTTTTATTATAACTTATAAAATATCAAAATCAATACGCAGATGTTAAAAAAAAAACTGTTATTGTTTATGGGACGAGCTAGTCTTCCTGGGGTCCACAAAAAAAAATCACTTAAAAATGATAAACTAAAAACTAGTGGTGGGCCGTTATCGGCGTTAACGTGCTGCGTTAATGCAAGACTCTTATCGGCGATAAAAAAAATATCGCCGTTAATCTCTTATTCCACCTCCTGTTCGGCTCAGGGGAGATAATAATAGCCGGGGGCCGTTGTTGACACTTGAGGAGCCTTTATTCTCTCACACACCCGCCGCTCTCTCTCCATCACTTGCCCACGACACAATCGGGTATTGGAACGCAGGGTGGGTGTGTGTGGCCACCGGTCACCACGTGACTATAAGTTTCCAAGTTTTAAACACTTCTATCTCTTCAACGTCAACGTCACCGTACCCGAATCCTAAATATCCCCATAGCAGACGCTATATTTCATCGGGGGGGAAACTTTGTTTTGCGCCACAGTTCGGCCGTAATGCTGCTGCACACATACACACACACACAGACACAGGCGCACACACACACGCTGCATGACAGAGACGAGGGGCGCTACCAAAAAGACGAGAGGAGCGGTTGGAGCAGTTGGAGCGTTTAGAGACACATGCGTGCACATTTATTTACATAAAATCGCAATCGCAGTCATTTGTGCAGTTATGTAAAATGTTTCACTAAGGAAAATTACAGAAAAAGTAACGCACAGTGACTTTGATGAGTAATTTTAATCTGATTACTGGTTTGGAGATAGTAACGCGTTAGATTACTCGTTACTGAAAAAAGAGGTCCGATGCCGGTTACTCGTTACTAAGTAACATCTTGTTGAACATTATTTATTTTCATCACCAATTATCATAGTAGAACAGCTTCCTCAAGCAGTTTGTGATGCATGTTGGAAACAGGAGATGAGCCCCTGGTCTGATGCGCCACCTGGCTTGAGAAACACGTTCTCAAAGACTTACTTTGAGTCATTATTTAGGAGCACACACATATTATGAATGAATTCAAATGAGACATTTTAATCTAGATTAATCTAGATTAATTCCAAAATTAATCTAGATTAACAGGGTTCGTACAGCTTTTTAAGAGTAAAATTCAAGCACTTTTCCAGCACTTTCAAGATACAATGTCAACTTTTTCAAGGAAGCCGAAGCTTTAAATATATACAGTATATAAATAAATGCTTATGATTTCATACATTGCCTTATCTGTAAAATGGGAGTGTTCATAATATAATGTGTATGGACAATCACCAAATTGCAGTATGGCCCTAAGGAGACCTTTATCAGTTTAGTTCATATGCCAAAAATGACCATCTATCAGGTTAATAACAACATGACTATACTTGAGCAATATCACATGAGATGGAGCATATTGTCACTCTATATCAGTGCTGCTGCAGTGTCCTCTCTCCCAGCCAATTATTTTTGCTAGTGTCCTGCAAGTTTACATATTGTTTATAATAAATCAGAAATAAAGACAATTGGAAAATGTGATAAAACATCAAAAATCTTATTAAAATAAACTAATTCATGAATTGCAAAGTCGTAGGACAAGTTTTAAGTAAACATTGGGTGTGGACACATTAGAAGTGGAGGTCTGGGGGTCCCCCCCAAAAATCTTTGAGCATTAAACACTTAATTTCCTGCATTCTGGTGAATTTTTATGAAGCAATGTGTGCCTTTTCTGCATTCATTTTAATGAAAAAAAGGAGAACATTCACGGTTCCGCTGACACAAATTTAATTGAATAGCCTACAATGCATGTGTAGTGCTTTCAAATATCTCCTGTAGCCTATTGTTAAAACATTTGGTTAAACTGTAATAAAGGTAATTATTCTATATCATGTCTACTATTGAGGGTTGAGTGGCTGGTGGTATTTTACTAGCAGCATTAGGCTTTATTCAAAGAAGAAAACAAGTAGGGAACAGTTCAACACCAATGCAAACCAACCTAGTAAAATAAAAACATCTGGGGACCAACCCAGATATTTTATTTTAGTAGGCTCCCTCCTCTATGCTACCTTAATTTGTGTTATGAAAAGTGCTATAAATGTGCAATACATAGGATACAGTTAATTACACAGAAGAATAAAAGCATTTTTATTGGCGGATGAGCCATTAATAACTTTGCAAACCTAATTTTCAAACAAATGTACCAAAAACAATGTACAAAACGATCCAAAGAACTTCTGAATTTACTTGAGTGAAATTGAAGCGTTAATATGTTTGATGCATGCGCGATTGCGCGCTCACCGGCCGGCGGGGACACAATTCTTATCAGCGGAAACTTGGCACGCTATCAACACACATAGAGAAGGTGCAGGGAGGGGGCTCGCCTCACGCTTCGAATGCACAGTGCACATCAAAGTATAACGTTAATGCGCGTTCAGAAAGAGGAAGTCACGGCACTCATGTCTGTTAAGCCCGTATCTCACTGGGCTGCGACAGTTTGCGACAAGTTGGAGACTGCAGTCGCGAGGGAGTCTCTAAACTGTCTCCAAACGTTCGCGGAGGTCTCAATTTCCTCGCATGAGTGTAACATCACGTTACAATGAAGTAACCCCCAAGCTTACGTTATCTAGCTAACAACATGAATTTGGAGCAATACATTATTGAAAACTAGCTGGTCAGCTAATTGCTAACGGTGTTGAGCATCAATTTAGCATGCTATTTATTTGTATCAACAAGTCAATTACACATACAAACTCGGGATTTGGTGTAACTTGCAAAGAAGAACATGATTGAACAGTCAACCAGAGTGACATAGTCCGATACGTTTTAACGAAAAAAAATTCTCAACTGATTTACCTTTGGCAGGAACTCTAAGTGCCGATTCCCCCATTGTGTACAGCTGGAGGTACTTTAAGCAGACCGTACAGTAGCCTATGCCTGTCGGTTATTAGGGCCTCGTCATAACCAAATGGAAACGGATATCTGATATGGAAGTATCGGGAGCAATAGGTCCATGAGCAGCGACTCGTGGTTCTGGATAATTCCTGGAGCGATCGCCAGGTGTGGCGCGTGTCCCAGGAAAGAAAACACGGGGAGCAACTGCACTCGTGCATACAAGACGGCGGCGAAGAAAACATTGCGACAGTTTTTTTTTAATTTACAGAATAAAAAAATGAAATAATTTGATGAATTACGACACTGGTCAATAAAGAGAAAATCCAGCATTTTCCAGCACAGTGTTCAGATTTCAAGCACATTTCAAACCTTGAAAACACTCGATTGAAAATCAAGCATTTTCCAGACTTTCAAGCATCTGTACGAACCCTGGATTAATCTAGATTAAAAAAAATAATCTATGCCCACCTCTACTAAAAACACATTAACCACATTATACAGATCATCAGAAAATATTCAGAATAAGTTAAGAGTTAAGAGTGTGTTATCCCCTCTCTGCCACATTTCACCTCTGTCTCTTCACTCTATCAATAAAGCATGAAAAATTTAAAAAAAAAATAATAATCATAAAAAAAAATTAAAAAAAATGTGTGTTAACCCACCTGTGTCATCTGTAGCTATGGTCTGTCCCTCTGTGTTCCTAGGCGCTTTGTACTGCCCTCCGTTGTGGTTGTTCTGGTCAAAGAAAAGTTTGAACCACTGAAGGAAAGCCAGAGACATGGCCGGGTTACTCTGCATTAAGGCCTCCGTCGGGACGTACTGGGGAGGGAGGGAGAGGGAGAGGGAGAGGGAGAGGGAGAGGGAGAGAGAGAGAGAGAGAGAGAGAGAGAGAGAGAGAGAGAGGGAGAGGGAGAGGGAGAGGGAGAGGGAGAGGGAGAGAGAGAAAGATAGATAGAGAGAGAGAGAGAGAGAGAGAATGGATTCAAGTCTCATACATTTTTTTATTTAATTTTTTTTAACCTTTTATTTATTTATACAGGTAAATTCCTTTATTTGAACTCAGAGACAGCTGTTTCTTGTTTGTGTGTTTTTGTGGTGTTAAAAAAAGTAAGAATAAAAAGCAATAATAAAAGCAAAAACAAAAAATGCCGATTTTTTTTGTTGAAAAAAACAAAACAAAAACGCATTGATTTGATACTCACTCGCAGCACTCCCACTGTCCTGAACGCATCTTCCAGTAAACTGAAGTTGTAGATGGAGTCTGTTGTGTTGTTGCTGCGGGAACGGACCTCTGAAAGATCCAGGATCCCGGGAAACAACCGGTCCATAAGCAGGCAATACGTCACACCTGGACACACACACAGTTAGACAGACAGATAGTTAGACAAACAGACAGACAGACAGACAGACAGTTAGACAGACAGACAGACAGACGCACAACGTTCTTAATTCCAAAACACAATCTTAAAAGGTGCTCATAGGAACTTTCAGATTTTGTTCATACTTGCCCCCCTTTGGACAAAAGCGGTAGTGCTTTTACTAGGACAGCTGTTGTTCCTGGGTGAGCGTATACCCATGACAAAGGCATTAAGAAAAACTAGATAAAAATAGCATTCTTTGCACTGATGGTCTCGTTTGCTGTTACAGGATGTTGCTTTTGAAGGACACTCAAAAGACACTTTAAGAAAAACACATATAGTGCTGAGGTGCCTACCTGTGCATAGCTGCTCCACCTTGGTGAGGCTTGTGCGCAGACATTTATTGAGCCACGCCAGCAGTTTGTCAGGAACCCCGATGCATCTCGTATTCACAGGGACATTCACTGCCACGTACATCTCCTACAGGGCCGGACCTGCACAAACACCCCACAAAATATGGCTTTACATCGGGCCAAACAAAGACAAATATTAAACAAATCAAATAGGCCAAAACGTAGACAAGACAATCAATATACAAAATCAACAACTTTGGTTAGAGGTGGAAGCCAGCGATATTGGAGCATGATTGTTGTAAATAAAATCTCCCCACGATACTATGCTTTAAAAACATATGTACTGTTTGTGCACTGAAAAAAGTGTTGATACACTGCTTAGGCATAGGGCTGGGCAATATGACCATATATATAGAAATGTCTTATCCCGATAACGATACATTTGACGATATAGCATATTTTTTGTAAATTAAATTAATAAATATTTAATATAAATAATTAAATATTCAACAAATAAAGTATTTACCCATATTTGATTATTTTCAGCTTTTATTAAAACGCAAATGTTCAAGCGTTCAACATAATAGAAAATTGCAATGTGACATTTGAGTAGTTTTGTGCCGTTCTGACAGGTTGAGTTGAAATGAATGTGAGTTGAATTTGTGTGTTGGACTGCTGTGTTTGTCTATTTATGTTATTTTCTACCTCGTACTGCTTTTTATAGTATTTATTCAAATGATTTTTTACTGCGAACTGGAACTGTAAACTAAATTGCCCTTCTTGGGATAAATAAAGCTTTTTCTGATTCTGATTCTGGGGTTTCGGGGCACAGAATTGACTGAATTGGTGGATTCCTCCTTAGCTTAGCTCATTAGCCTAATGGAGCTATCCTCTTTAGCTGAGGCTGTGGCCTGTAAATTCACCCTGCAGAGAGGGTGACCGCCCCGGGGAGCGCGCAGGAGCTTCTCACCGCTGAGAGAGCAGCTGAGCCGCGCATTACTGCGAGCCGGGAAGCGCGCGACAGCCCGCGGGGATAACAGCTCGCTAGCTCGGCTGCTATCCCCCCGCGAGCCGGTCGAGCGCTGCCCGGGTGACGTCGGTTCGACTGCTCTGTCAGTGGGGATATATGATCCTCTGAATACTCGTCTACACGTGTGCAATCACAGACAGGTCTGTTACCGATGGATTTCAGTGTCCAAAATGAACTTTGATTATCACGCAAGCGAGAAAAGCCTGGTGTGGTCGGGCGGAAGTAGTGTGATGGAAACGCAGCGGGGTTAAGAAGCGCTAAGTGTTTCTGCTTCAAAATAAAAGTCAAAGTTGACTTTGATTTCTCACATTTCACCAGTTAAAGGCTTTTAATGTGAAGTTACGCTGTAGGAAATCTTCGGTTTAATTAACAGTAGCTTCACTGCGAGCTACATGTATAGTTTGTGTCATAAAGAGTGGAATTTGCAACATAACGAAATAAACGAATCATCCTTTTTAAATATTAATGTGACAAAAACAAAGGAGATGTTGATTGATTTTAGGAAAGCTCCATCCCCCATCTCCCCTGTTTTAATGCATGATCAGCCTGTTGAAGTGGTGCAGCAATACAAATACCTTGGGACTGTGATTGATGAAAAATTAAGCTTTGAGCCCCATGTCGATGCTGTGTGCAAGAAAGCACATCAGCGTATGTACTTTTATCGGAAGCTCCGCAGTTTTAATGTTGACTCCACTTTTATGAAAATGTTTTATTCTTGTTTCATTGAATCTGTTCTCACTTTTTGTTTTGTCTGCTGGCACGGGTCACTTTCTGTAAAGCAGAAAAATCGGCTGCAGGCACTTGTTAAACTGTGCAGCAAGATTGCTGGAACCCAATTGAGCAACCTCAATGACCTGTATAAGGTCAGGTCACTGAGGAAGGCCCGCTCAATCATGGCTGACTCGACCCATCCCCTGTACCCTGAGTTTACCCTGCTGCCATCAGGGCGCAGATACAGGCTTCCACCTTGCCGAACTAACCGGTGGAAGAAATCATTTATGCCTGCTGCCATCAGTCTGGTCAATGACCACATGTAAATATGTGATCTGTTTGTGTTATTTGTTGTCTTATATGTTATATGTTTGCCATCTTTCTCTACTGCTGGCTGTACAACAAATTGCCCCTCGGGGATAATAAAGATACCTTGAACCTTGAACCTTAAACGATATTGCATAAAATGAAACGATAGACGTTTTTGTTTCGTCAGACGATATATATCGCCATATCGCACAGCCCTACTTAGGCATGTTGCTAATGTCGGCTATGGTGGACACATTTGTTTACATCAGTTTAAAGATTCTAGTCTGGGTAGATTAACACTAGATTTTTTTCCAGGATACACAGTATCGACAGGTATCGGAATCGACAACAAGCATTCCACAGAATCGCTGACTCAACCTTTAAGAAGTCACATTTCTAAACACAATAATGTAGCATAAATATTTCAAAACATTTTAATAGGAAGTTGACTGTCCCAAAGCAAACTGCCAAACATCCAGGTACAATATCAGCTTGTGATATTGCAGACACATGTTTTTGTATGGCTTTTTAGGTATGTCCTACACAGTTCACAAACATGTTATGACCTCTTGGGGGGCATTTTCATGCAAGAAATGTTGCATTCAAGTAACATCAAAGTGCCGTTCATTTCAGATTCCACAGATAAAACGCAAGCTACTGCAATCTTAATGAGACGTGCTCCAACGGATTTGACTCCTTTAAGTTCACAACAAGTTATCATTTTGATAACAATGACAACTATAAGTTAAATGAGCTAAAAACGTTTTCTCGCAGCTCTTAAAATAATTTGTAGTAGACCACAGAATGTTTTCATAGCTTACTAACACACGACCAGTTGAAACTACGTACGAAGCATAACATCTTCGAAATGCGTTTTCATAATTAACCGAAGTACATTTGTTACGTTATTTTTGACTCAACATTTGTGCATAACATTGCATTACATTCCTAGAACCATTTATCGTTTGTATCCAATGAAGGAAAATGTTACTTGTT
This sequence comes from Ammodytes marinus, assembly GCF_949987685.1. Classification (NCBI taxonomy): domain Eukaryota; kingdom Metazoa; phylum Chordata; class Actinopteri; order Uranoscopiformes; family Ammodytidae; genus Ammodytes; species Ammodytes marinus. Next base: position 2,216,783 of record NC_137211.1, on the reverse strand, counting down.
TTTAAACCAATCACATTAAAGCGGGATAGCGTCTTAACCAATGAAATCAACGGATTCTGATCACATGATTTTTAGAACACAGGTCATTCGCGTAAACCCGATTTAAAAATAAGAGTGAAATTCTTACAACCGAACTCAGTTCGGCTCAGATCAGCTGTTTATAGCCACTTTAAAACAACAACATTGGCTGAAAGTGAAGCCAATGGTGGAAAGTTAACCAACAATCGTCAACAGGCTATGGGTCTGTGTAAGGTCCAATTCAAACAACATCACGTAAACAATGAGCCATGTGTAAAAGAGCAATATAACATCACGTCCAATCTGATTCACTCACAAATCCGTCGCTGCGAATTGACTACGTAATAAAAAACAAACTAAACAAGTGTAATCACTGTATGTGATTTAGCTAAATGTATGTGTTTATGTGACGTTGTTTTGAATGAAGAATTGAAAGACGTTAGCCGTTGATTGTGGCTAGTCAACGCAGCTAGCTAACCGTGAATTCTTTAGCGCTGAATCTAAACGTTGACGTTAAAATAGGACATATTCAAAGCGCGACTCAGCTTAAACGCACATTTTACAAACAGTGTTCTATCAAATGAATAAATAACCGAAACGTTGAGTTGTAACATGAAGTTAACACATTTAGAATGGGATGAAGGACCGTCGCGTACTCACCTTCTCCGTGTGGCTCTTCACGGCTCTCAAACTCCGCGGCGACTGCCCCCTCCAGCCCCCGAGTCACGCCCTCATTCCGGGCTCATCCAATGTCACCGCCCTATCAAACTCAAATGTTTTGTAAAACGAAATATCAGCAATATAATGTTGTATAAACTAACATAAATAGTAAGTCTACTATCATTAATGTGATATTGATATGAAAATAACCTCATATAACAGCCAACTTACGTATTTTACGAACAACCACAGTTTAACTGTTGTGTTTAAACGGCTCTGTTAGCATGCTAAGCTAAGTAGGGTACCATTAGCTTCCATAGCTAATCTTATAATAGCTATAGCTGACACATTGCCAGCCCCTTACCAGCGGTAAAGCTTAATTTATATATGTAGCTAAACTTATTATGTTACTTTGTATTTTTTAGTGTGTAATATTTGACTTCAACAAAAAACAACACCAAAATGAAAAGTTTCATGAACCCAACTGCCCTGCCCTCAGCAATACATCAAACAGAACAAACAAGTACTAAAAGAAAGTTTTTTTAAAACAAAATGACTGTTAATGAATACGTCAATTCAATTTTTACAAATCTACTTTTTTAATTAAATTAATTGTTATAAACAACACAAGCTGGAGGGCTAGGAACTCCCACTAAGTGCAAGCTTTTCTCAGCAAGCACTCACAACTGAGTCGGCACAACATCAACTGAAAGTTGCTCCAAAATGAAGAAACTTTTGGAATATGTAGGATAATATAAAATCATGTGTAAAATACATAGACTAAAATGATATCATATGGATAATTGACAGAGACGTGAACAGCAAACAGTAGGGGGCAGAAGGCAGCAAGACGCCGTAGATGTGTCTGGTCTGCCAAATAAAATAAGCAGAAGAAGAAACTCAACTGCCCTTAAAACCGCCAAAATATCTCTCAAAGAAGAAGAACCTCACTTGTCTAGAAGGAGAAGAGAAATAGGGAGTAAAAAAAGGAAAAGCATCAAAACAACTACAGGCAAGGATTTCATTTTGAGAACAAGACGTTTAATTACGAGAAAATAAGCCATTGTGTAAAGGCGCTTTTGTGTGTATATGAACGCGGACTTGTTTTACGTTATTTTAGCGGGCTAAGCACCTTTAGCTCAAATGTAGCATCACCGTGAGAAGCGCTTGTTCGAGGCCGGGCTACACCTCACCGTTCTGGGCGAGGCCTCTGCTGTAGACCGCCTATTTAGCTGCTAGTGGACGGAATAACGGTCATAAGCTAACCCAAGCTAGCGATGCTGCTTGGTGTATTTTGGGGCGGGGGAAAGCCGGTGACAGCAAAAATAGCAATTGTAATAGCTGCATGTTAGCCCCAAATGCAAGGAAAATAGCCCAGAAATGGTCAATTATCCACCAATATCTTGTTAGTTTCAATTTATTGGTTAGCTGCTTTGCCACACTAGACATTTTGGTTGTTTAGTGAATTTACCGCTTGGCTAACTGCAGCTAACGGTCACCCCATGATTGTAATCGGCGCCTCGTTGCTTCTAAATGCTACTTTATGTATAAGAAAATAACTATGGAAATGATAATACTGCTGCCATCATCCATTAAAAATATGTAGTGTCAGTTATTTAATGGTGGACTGGACATCTTAAATTGTTGTTTTGTTTGCTAGCTTTAGCATATTTGGGTGTGCCTACAGTATTGTCGTCAGTGTAAATTAATGTGTTATTGACTGATGGGTGCCACCGGCTAGCTAGTGCAACACTGTGTAAGGAAGACGTCATGTTTGTTGTACTTGGAGCTGTAATTAGTTGACTGAATATTACTTATAATTTGGAACTGTTGTATGATATATTAATTGCTTTTTAAATGTATTTTTAAAGCAAATATTCCAAGTTTAAACTGCTTACAGCTTTTGAAATGTGAAATTTTATGAATATTTCTTTTGTTTTCTTGGGAGTCTTGGTCCAAAAAAGGAATTTGAAGACATTAACTTGAGCTTTTTGATATAGTGATGGTGACTATAAAAATATTTGATATGATGGTGTATCAAAATATGAATCGAGGATATACTCAGCAGATAAATTGAGAACTAAAAACAATGATTGCTTGCAATTCTGTGTTGCTAAGTTAAAAAGCAAATTATGTGTAAGAACTGTTTTTATTAGAATTTGCCTCCACACAGATTAAATCTAAATAAACAACTACATTTGCGTTGTGTGTGTCGGCGCAACCAGTTTATTAAGTAACATTCCTTGTACGGTAATAATAATAATGCCACAACACATGTGAATTTAACATTGTATCACCACCTATCTGCTGCTATGTTTTGCTTGTGAGCAGTTAGTTTGTCTATTCTTTTTAAAGATTATTTTTTGACATTCTTCAAGCTTCATTAGACAGTACAGAGTTGAAATGGGGAGACAGAGAGAGAGAGAGGGGGGATGACCTGCAGTAAAGGTCCACGGGTCAGATTTTAACACGCGACCACTGCAACGAAGGCCTGAGCCAATATGGTACACGCTCTATCCACTACACCACTGGAGCACCCCTAGTTTGTATATTCTGTCAGATAACCCAGTCCTCATGTAAATTCTTCCTTTGTTTCATCAGGTGACCGACATGGCTGTGAACGTTTACTCCACCTCAGTGTGCAGCGACAACTTGAGTCGTCATGAGATGTTGGCCTGGATCAACGAGTCTCTGTGCATGAACTTCAACGAAATAGAAATGCTGTGTACAGGTAAGACATCTGTATAAACTAAAGGCTAGCCGGAGTAATAAGAATATTCTACTATTCGTTCAATAGAGTTGGTATTCAAGGCTCAATTCAGTATTCGGACCCTTCATTTAAATGTATTTTATTTTATTATTAGGGGACATACAGTCTAGTCACAGTCCAATGTAAGTAGAAAAAATGCTACTGAAAAATATTTAAAACCCCTGATTTTTTTTATTTATTTTTTTTTAAATAGAAAATATTCCATAGTACAGCTTTAACAAAAGGTGATGTAGGCCAACTGTCTGTCACTGGCCTAACCCTTTCAACTGCGTGTGTGTGTGTGTGTGTGTGTGTGTGTGTGTGTGTGTGTGTGTGTGTGTGTGTGTGTGTGTGTGTGTGTGTGTGTGTGTGTGTGTGTGTGTGTGTGTGTGTGTGTGTGTGTGTGTGTGTGTGTGTGTGTGTGTGTGTGTGTGTGTGTGTGTGTGTGTGTGTGTGTGTGTGTGTGTGTGTGTGTGTGTTATATAAAAGGTGTGTGTGAGTTCCCGTCTATCTTGTTCATTTTGCTTGTGTGTAATTAAAAGGCGTGTCAGGACAGCGCATGATGTCACCACAGCTGTTCCAATCCCTGATGAACTAGTATATTAGTCAGATGGATTTTCATCTATAAGAGTTAAAGGTGGAGTCATCGATTATGAGCATTGCACTCGATACTAAAACCTGTTGTTTTATCACTTTTAAAGCCTCTGCAAACCTGGTCTAAGCATTGTTAATTAATGTGGATGTCTTGCGTTGTTTAGGCGGCCATCTTAGGCTATAATGCGCTGCGGGAAACACTGTTTTATACTGAAATATTGTGATCTGTACTATTGTCATTAAAATGGTCTATTTGTCCACTTTCTTTTTGCCTGGAGACGCAGACTAGTTTTCTGCCAACACAACATAATTTTTTTTCATATTGTAGAAATTTAGTTCACGTAGATTAGGGCTTCTGTTGTTAAAGTATTTTTTTTGGCACACAACCTGTCCTTTTAACCATTTTACTATAGATAATTATATGTCATTTTCATTCTTCCAGGTTCTGCCTACTGCCAGTTCATGGACATGCTGTTCCCTAACTCAGTGCCTCTGAAGAGAGTAAAGTTTGGTGCCAAGCTGGAGACTGAATACATCCACAACTTCAAGCTTCTGCAGGTTTCCTTCAAGAAGATGGGAGTCGACAAAGTAAGTATCAACACTAGACACACCTACTGTCTAGGGCCAGCCTCAAAATGAAGCACAGTAAAGGTGAAGTCAGCGATTCTGGAGAACGCTTGTTGTCAAAATCACTTTTTTCTTTAAAAATCAGTTAACATATCCTTTTTCCTACCTGTCCGTACTGTGTGTATTTGTGTGCTGTAAACTGGTATGCAAACAAAAAGGGGTCCACAGTAGCTACTAGCTAGCAAGATGCCAGCTTACAGAGCCATGGCTTTGTATTAACACTGGATTTTTTTTCAGCACACAGTACAGACAGGTAGTGTATCATGAGGAGATATTCACTGATTTTGCCAACAAGCGTTCTCCAGAATCACTGACTCCACCTTTAAACCCAAAGCTACTAAGCAATTACCTGTCCAAATATTCAAATCAAATCAGTTTTATTTGTATAGCCCAAAATCACAAATACATTTGTCTCAGTGGGCTTTACATTTCATACAATATGATACAATATGACACCCTGCCCTTACACCCTTAGCTCGGCTGAGAAAAAACTCCCAGTAAAAACCCTTTACCGGGATTAAAAAAAAATTGAAGAAATCTCAGGGAGAGTCGACAAAGTAAGGGATCCCTCTCCCAGGACGGACATGCTGCAATAGATGTCATAAGTAGAGAAAATCATGAAGGAATTTGATCATTGACCAGGTGATTACATGGTAACACTAAAGTAAAGTGCGAATAGTGTGGATGCAGGAAGACTTCAGATGCTGCCAGAGGATCCACACCGTCTCGTCTCCACCAGGGAATCCACATCTTTATTCTCTCAATCTCCATGGTTGCGTTCCGAATCGCATACTTTCTACTATATAGTATGTAGAAAAAAGATTTAGGATGTCCCGATTCTTGTGGCCAGATTTAGGATGGTTAGAAGTACCCGGATGTCCTACTTCATGCGGCCAAGATTGTTAGTGTTGAAAAGTGCATCCTATTTGGGCGATTCTGACCCACAATCCAGTGCGCACGTGAAGTGACGTAACATCGACGAAGCCTCCATATGAAAACAAACGGGGATGCGACGGATATAAAAGCAAGAGGCAAGATCAAGGCGCAATGTTATGATGAAATAAGAGAGAAAAGTATGTCCCAATAGTATGCCTACTGCATCCCAACTAGATTCTTTTTATCGTCGGATGTAGTATGTAGAATAGAGAAAAGAAAGAGTATAGTTTTCTTTCTCTCTTAGATCATTCCATCTTTACTCTCTCTATCTCCATGTTTTCTTTCTCTTTTAGATCATTCCAGTGGACAAACTGATCAAGGGAAAGTTCCAGGATAACTTTGAGTTCGTCCAGTGGTTCAAGAAGTTATTTGACGCCAACTACGACGGGAGAGATTACGACCCAGTGGAAGCCAGACAGGGCCAGGAAGGGAACGCCCCACAAACCCAGTCTGCTTTCAACAAGGCTCCCAAGAGGGTCCCACCCCAAGGTCGGTTTAAGTTAAGTTACTTTATTAGTCAATGGATGGTTACATTGAAATTTGTCTTTTCGCATATCCCCTCTCAAGTTACCACACTCCAGAGGGGGTCAGAGCTCAGGGTCAGCCGCAGTACAGCGCCCCTGGAGCAGTTTGGGGTTAAGTGTCTTGCTCAAGGACACAATGGTAGAGATGGTGGGCACCGTAGACGTAATACCAGCCTCTGCTAGTTTTACAACTAACACCCTCCTGTCTGGTGCCAGGGATCGAACCAGCGAGCTCATGGTTACTGGTCGCCCACCTTTCCTCTAGGCCATCCTACCACCCCACTTGGTTAGAAATTGTGATTTCTAATGTCTAATCTGGATGTATTTCTTGCCCCTGTAAAGCACTTTGAATGGCCTTGTGTCTGAATTGTGCTATATAAATAAACTTGCCTTGCCTTAGTCAAACAGAGTTAAATTCATATGAAGTTATTCTCATGTTAAATCGAGACACTGCAGGGGAATAGAGTAACATTTTTAACATCTAGATATCATCATGAGATTTTCCCAGTTGATTGCTGACTTTAACACAATTTTTTTCTGAAATGTTTAAATATGATAATTTGATTAATTATGTGTTCATTTGCGATCTGTAATAACCTCAAATTAATGCTTCTAACGATTACGTAAAGTTAAATTGATGTAAATTCTCTAGAAGTTGAGATTTCAGGTTCAGTTTATTGAAGAAAAAAAAAATTAGTGTTGCGATAATGGCCTTTAAAGATGGTTGTTTAGGAGAAATATACAGACAAGGTTTAGTCCAATAAATATTTACATTCTCATTATTATTTTTTTATACTAGTTTAAAAGAAGACATGTAATAGAAGCCAAATAGCCAAACATCTCAAATGTACCAGAGCTTGAAAAACAATATTCGTACCTGCAATATCTAGCCATAATAACCTTCCCTTACTTGTCTTTGCAGCTACCCAGAGGCCGCCTGTCGCCAAGGTAGCGCCCAAGCTGACTCACGTCGCTGCACGGAAGCCATCGAGGGGAGGAGTCGGTGAAGAGGAGAAGGCTGAGCTCCTCAATGAGGTCAGAACAACTATAATACTTACATCAGCCCGATGTCTAGTCTTTATAGTGGGGCGGCACGGGCTTACATTTATGTCACTTGAAGTATAGACGATCACAGTTTATCATGGTATATTCATTTATCTTAAAATGAATGCTTGCAGGGTTTAACAACATAACCCTTGACCCGCTGGCCCGAGGCCAGTAAAATGATAATCAGGGCAAGTTGATATGCCAGACCCTGGCTTGTGAAGGGGTTAGTATGGCAGCTTACTGTACTCTTGTAGTAATAGGACATCTTACATTGCTTGTAAAATAAATACAATTTGTGTTTACAAGTTGAGCACAATAACAAACTGCTTAGTATAAATCACACAGCACACATACCTTCTATACCGTACACCACACATTTGCAGTAGGGCTGCACAATTAATTGTAAAAAACAAACATGTTTTTAGGGTCATTCAATGTTTTTGTATGATAAACAAACAAGAATTGTATGAGCGAATCGAGATATAAAATCTTGACGGGGAAAAATGTAAACAAGATTTGTGCGGCTCTACTTTGAAAAGGATGTGTAAAAGTAGAGTATAAAATAAAACCTAAAACTTGTTGTTTTTGTTCCGTCTTGTTTCCAATAGCTGGAGTTGCTGAAAACCACGGTCCAGGACATAGAGAAGGAGAGGGACTTTTATTTTGGAAAGCTGCGGAACATTGAGCTGATCTGTCAAGAGAAGGACGGAGAGAGTGACCCCACTCTGCAGGGAATCATAGACATCCTCTATGCAACAGACGTGAGTTTATTTAATACGTTTTTATTATTATTATATATTTTTTTTCTGTCATTTTCAAGCTTTATTAGACAGTACAGAGTTGAAATAGGGAGACAGAGAGAGCGAGGGGGGTTGACATGTAGTGAAGGTCCACGGGTCGGATTTGAACCCGCGACCACTGCAACGAAGGCCGGAGCCAATATGGTACGCGCTCTATCCACTACACCACTGGAGCACCTCCGTTATTTCTCCTTTCAAAAGGTGCTGTGTGTAGAATTTATTGACATTTTAAATACATCTTCACCTCATCACTTGATATTGTGTCAACTTGAGGCAGTGGTGGATGCTGCCATCTTTAGTGACTAGTAGGGCTGCAACTAACGATTATTTTGATAATCGATTAATCTGACGATTATTTTCTCGATTAATCGATTAGGGTTTTGGCCCGTAAAATGTCAGAAAATGGTGAACATTTTTGATAAATTTTCCAAAGCCCATGTTGACGTCCTCAAATGTATTCTTATGTCCAAAACACGAAGATATTTCAGTTTACTGTCATAATAGGGTTAAAGAAACCAGAAAATATTCACATTTGAGAAGCTGAAATCAGAGAATTTAGAAATGTTTTATTAAAAAATTACTTGAAACGATTAATCGATTATCAAAATAGTTGGCGATTATTTTAATAATCGATTTGTTGATTAAGCGTTGCAGCTCTAGTGACTAGCTTCTGGTCCTTGAAGGCCACCGTATGAATAAAGAGCGATTTAACACTTATATTAACATAAATAAACCGCTTACTTCACCTTTAAGGCTTCGGATCCAAAAAAACCATCAGGATCTCAGGTAATTGTAAGTCACTCAATAATTCTTTTTCATGGAGAATCAAATTGGTGACATTCACATAAAAGGGTGTTAGGATTAGTACAGGTCAGGCACAGTTGGTGCTAATGCTAAAATCACAGGTTAAACATATTGAATATTTGTCTATATAACTATAAAAAAAAATGGTCAGTCTAGAAACCATCTTCAGTGCTAAGAGGGTCTGTCTGTGTGTGTGTGTGTGTGTGTGTGTGTGTGTGTGTGTGTGTGTGTGTGTGTGTGTGTGTGTGTGTGTGTGTGTGTGTGTGTGTGTGTGTGTGTGTGTGTGTGTGTGTGTGTGTGTGTGTGTGTGTGCGTGTGCGTGTGCGTGTGCGTGTGCGTGTGCGTGTGCGTGTGCGTGTGCGTGTGTGTGATAATAGTTCTCTCACTCACACACACATTCTCACACACACTCTCTCTCTGTCTGTCAGTCAGTTACTCACTCACTCACACAGACACTCACTCACTCACTCACTCACTCAGGCCCTTTCTAGAACCACCCCCTACACCCTATCCCTATCCACTATCCCTCCGTTTGCGCGTTCGCGAGGAGGGCCCGCCATATTGAGTGTCATCCCAAACCACAGAGCCTCGAGTGTGACTGGGTTATAAAGCCCTCGATCACCGAGTCTGCATCGATGGTGGCTTAGCCCTACGTTTGACACAGGTGTCCGCCAATCAATTAAGTCCGGAATGGAGGAGCCAAACCTACAAATGAGAGTTCCATGGAGTTTGTTTCCCGAATTATAAATGAAACATTCTCTTACCTCAAACAGACATTTGATTGATTGTTTTTATGCATAGCCCTATATGACGGAACCGGAGGGTAGCCTACAATATCGGAATTAACATGTTGTTTTACACTTGTTGATTTGATTATGCCACTTGTCTACCGTTAGTGTATTTTCAAGGCGTGGATAAAAGATAAAACGAAGCAGATGAAGAAAATGCCCACAAGTTAATAAGGGACAGTGATTATTATTTCCTTAAATTGTTAGTAAGATTTGTGTTACTGTTAAAGCCGATGAGGGGTAGGCCTAGTAATAGCGGCGGTGACGTCAGTCAGCTGGAGCGCATGACTTTTCTTATTTATGACCACCCACCCTTGCAGTGCATTATAATTTATGCACGCTAATTAACTGCCGCGATTCGTGGGTCGAAATGGCAGATTAACGTATCATGACAAGTGGAATACATGCTTTAGCAGACTATTGTTCTTTTCCCTGGTTGTGTATGCTGCTGCGCATGTAAACTAAAAGGATAATTAAACAGCGGATAAAAACACCCACCCGTTTTCTCCACTACAGACTGAGCTGGTAAAATTAAGAATATGCAGTTACAAAATGTTTAACAAAAAATTAATTATGCAGCCAAAAAATCATGGGAGTGTTTGTTTTTATTCAATGCTACATTTTACTCTCACATGCGTAGCTGAATATGAATGTAAAGAGTGTTTCAGGTCAAATATAAATGTGGTGGAATTTTATTTTAGGGTGAGAAATAAAGACTTAACAGTTTAACTAGTGTTAGTTAGTCTTCCTGTTTCCGTCTGACAGAGGCGAGGGCTTGCCAAAGCCGCACCGTTGTTATACCCTCGCCCTTAATGATCGAGTGGCACTTCACAGCCGCGAGGGTGACTCCACAGCAAGTCACACTCGCTCACGGAGTGGGAGTGCCTAGGGAGTCGTTTGGGAAAGGGCCTCACTCTCTCACACAGACACTCACTCTCTCACTCACTCTCTCACACAGACACTCACTCTTTGGGGATTTGGACACTTGTATAAATCGCTTGTCTGTTTTACTGTTGAAAATGACTAAACGATGGTAAACAGTTGGTTTCAGTAGTTTTTTTTTCCCTCTTTACAGGAAGGCTTCGTGATACCGGACGCAGAGGAACAAGAAGAATTTTAATACTCAAGATTCAAGACTGCAATCATCTTTCCTCTGAGATATTCAGCTCCACAAACCCCTTCCTCAAGCCACGGCGACCATATTTGAATTTGTATTGAACACCAAACTTTCCCTGCGTTCCAAATCGCATACTTTCTCTACTTTAGTACATACTAAAGCGTGCGGGTTTTGAATACTGCAAAATGTAATTGGATGTGATTTTAAAAATTTGGTATTTTTGGCATACTTGCATGTATTGGGACATCCTAACCCTGTTTTCCAATCCCCAAACTTTCTGCTGTTTAGTACGGTAGAAAAAAGATTTAGGATGTCCCAATTTTCGCGGTTAGATTTAGTATGGTTAGAAATACCGAGATACCTACTACAACCGGTCAAAATTTTTAGTGTGGAAAACAGCATCCTATTTGGGCAATTCTGACCCATAATCCAGTGCGCACCTGAAGTGACGTCACATCGACGGAGCCTCTGTATAAAAACCACCAGTGATGAGACGGATATATAAGCAAGAGGCAAGATTAAGACGCCATGTTATGATGAAATAAGTCAAAGTATGTCCCAATTGTAGCATACTGCATGTTAACTAGATTATTTGAATAATCAGCTTTAGTATGTAGAATAGAAAAAAGAAATAGTATGCGATATGGAACGCAGGGTATAGTAAATCTTTTTCTGGCATACTAAATAGTATGGAAGTATTTGGTATTCTTGCGCAGGGCCGATGTGGACTTCCCCAACTTGCCCTAAACTAGATGGTGCACTACATATCTGGTTTTTGTAATAGACTTCACTGTGAAGAACACGGTGATGTACTATATGTGTGTGTCTGTTTATATATGTGTGTGTGTGTGTGTGTGTTTATATATGTGTGTGTGTGGCTGTTTTAAGTGTGTGTGTGTGTGTGTGTCTTTAAAAATCAATTAGAAACATAATAAAGATATGAAGAACCTCCAGTGAAGACCCGGCTGTCCGCTCCCCTTTCTAAACTGATTCTAGAATCTTGAACACATTCCACAAACGGAATGTTATGTTTTCTTTCTTCTTTTTTTTTCTTTTTTTTCATATAATTTATTAGACAAAGTGTTCAACTTACAATTGTTTTTTTTTACAGAGTTCAAGGGACATTTATTTCTTGTAGCATTTTGACCAAACAGATGTGTTTTGTATTTTCACTCATTGGTCTGTATTTAAAACCATGCTCATTTTGAATTGTGAATTTTTTTCTAAATTATAAAAATTTGAAGGTTCTGTCAGTGATTCTGGAGAACGTTTGTTGTCAAAATCAGTGAAATACCTCCTCACGATCCGCTACCTGTCCGTACTGTCTGAGAGCTGGACAAAACCAATATCCAGTGTTAATACACAGCCTAGGATCTGTAAACTGCCATGTCAACAAAGGGGACCACGGTAGCTAGCAACATGTAGCCGCCATGTTTTCTGAAGTAAATTCCGCCTGTTTTATCACTGAAGGGCTCATAGTTTAGTCTGGGACAGTGACAGTCGGGTCTTCTGTCCAAACCAAGGTCGGGACAATTCCTCATTTAGTTCTTTCTGCTTTTCTCAAGCGTTTGTAAATGTATGTTACTGTTCTAACCCCTTATTTCTTGTTAGCATGTATGTAGCACCTGTCAATCATGCTCTCAACGTTATACTTTTCTATTTAGGAAGAGTGCTTACTAAGTGTGTACTAAGTTTTTTTATTTTTGCTCAATTCAACTCATGCAAACTAACAAGACATACATACATACAGACAACCCGATAAACATTATGCCTTCAGCTCACCGGTGCATACAAGGGTTTTGAGGGAGAAGGAAAGTGCTCGCCTGGAAATCCAGACCCATAGAACGAAGCAAATTTAAATTGCCATCTGAGTATGTAGGATGGAGGACGTTAGGGCGTAGGGCTTTTACAACACAGCCTGAGCCAACCAGTCTGGATTTCCAGGCTAGGAAAGTGCCTGTTCCTACTGCTCTCTGACAAGACTTCTGCATCTAATTTGTGCCATTTTCTTAATTCTAGAAAAGTGTCTCTCTCTCTTGTATTTGAAAGCCTTCGCAGCCTTTTGATCAACATCTCAAACGGTGCAAAAAAAAAAAAAAGGTCTCACTCTCTTGCCAAAAAAAGTTAAACTGCCCATTGAACGATTGTTTTTTGTCTTATGGAGCGTCTATTTCAAGGCACAAGTATTGTTTTATATCAGTGTGTTTCTTAAACAAACAGTAAAGCTAGTGATGTAACTAAAATCTTGCTTTATGTAGCGATCACTTTGATATTTGGTTTTTCACAAAGCTGTTAAATGTAGCATTGATGAGTTAGAAAATACAATACACTGAAAGATCACTCCTTTCTCCTCCCACTCCCCGATTTAAGATTTGTACTAATATTATGGATGTAATATGGGACCAGTTTTTTTTTCGATTGTGCTTTGTAACTTTTTGTATCTAATTTTGGAACGAAACAAACGAACTGTTCACAGCAACTTTAACTTTATCAATGGCCTTAGTCTGAAAATAACATTTTGTTTAAAATACTTTAAAATATGTTTCATTCATTTTTTATTTACGTTAATGTAAGTCTCTGCTGTTTTTTTTTGGGGGCGAATGTTTGTAATGTTAGTCATGTTATCAATGTGTTCTGGAAATAAAACCTTGGAGGTATTTTGGAGAAAAGCTCAGATTGTGACATTTCTATTAAGAATTGTAATAAAAAGAAAACACTTATAAAAGGTGCTACGAGGAACTTTCAGTTTTTGTTCATTCTTGCGCCCCCCTTTGAATAAAAAGCGTTAGTGTTTTTACCACGCCAGCTGTTGTTCCTGGGTGAGCGTATACCCATGACAAAGGCGTTAAGAAAAACTATATAAAAATAGCATTCTTTGCATTGATGGTTTCGTTTGCTGTTACATGTAATTTATGATCATCAGAGGAAAAATTAGACTGTTTCAGAAATATTTAAAAGTTCCTCATAGCACAATACGTGTCCCCTGAAATCAACATTCAGACAAAATATAAATTCACTGATATAGAATAAAATTTCAAACAGAGATAGCCGTGGTTTTCAGCAGCCGAACTGCGTTTTATTAAGTAAACATTATATATAGTTGCTATAGTAAGTACACAAACATAAAAAAATACACCAAACAGTATAAAAATAGCAAAGAATCTGTTCTTTTGAAATGCGTTTGCACCGTTCTGTAGATTCAAAAAAAAGGCACAACAAAAAATAATCCTAAAAATGTTTCCTTAAAAAAACATGTTTTACACTCAAACCTACAGATACACACTCAAATGGTTAGGCATCTAAACAACAGGAAATATCAAAAAGCTATGGATTAATAAGCTCTATATCGTCTATAACATTACAAGCTTTACACTGTGCTAGTATCATACAAACTGTATGTGTTCTCAATTCTCAAAAAGTCTTAAAAACGAAAAAACTAGAACTTTTTTACGCTGTTTTCAAGCAAAACTATTCAACAAAGTCAGCAGTTTAGTTGTTAATGAAGCATGTAAACAAATACTTTTTTTTAAAGGACTTGAATGTTCCTGGTGGCACTTTAAGAGCACGTTTTAGCACCATATAGTCAGACATTTTGACATTAACTGCTAATTCTAACAACAACAAAAATAACAAAAAAAAAACTTATAGGCTTGTGCATTTGGTGTTCAAAAGAAATGCAGTTTTTGGTCACTTTAAACCTTTTTATCCATACATTACGCAAAATATCGTGTCAGAAAAAAAATGAAAAAAATCCAGTGATAAAATGCTATTCTATATATATATCTATATTTGGGCATATTTTGGTAGCAGGAAGATACAGTCTATATCCACAGAACAGGAACAGCGAGTGAGGCCCCTTTGTCTGACGTCATAATGCCCAGTTTACTAGGATTTGGTGACAGCTTTTTAAAATATTTAAAGGCAGCGAATGTGTAGTAAGTTTTTTTTTAAATTTACCCTGGGAGAATTAGAACCAAAATTGTCTACAAAAAAACGATAAAAAAACAAAAAAAAAAGTTTACTGTGCTAGTTTACCCAAAGAAATCTGAACGGTCATAATGTCTGTTTACTAGGATTTGGTGACAGCATTTAAAAATATTTAAAGGTGGACAGTAAGGAGTAGTTTTTTGGGGATTTCCCTTGGGACAATTTGAACCAAAAACAAATTTTGAAAACTAAAAGAATATGTTTACAGTGCTCTTTTGCGAGAATAAAAATCAAATAAAAAAATACTGCGTGTTCACCAGTGTTACACTCACACACACACACATGGAGACACTGCCTGGCCGTATATCCATTACAGTAAAATTAAAACCGTTCCATTTCTAATATCTAAACATCTACAGAAGGATATAAACGCCACCACTCGTTTTACTCTTGTGTGTGTGAAAAATAAAAACTCCCCCAAAAAATCTCTGTGTGTTTTCGCATTGGCTTTATTCAAGTATTTGTACGTAGCTAACAGGGTGATGTCGATGTGACATTAAAATGGTTTTATAACTCACACTATATCTATATAAAAACGTTATAAAATCTTTATTATAAGGTGTTTTTTTTAGAAAGCTATTTTGCCTATTATGAACTTTAAAAAAAGGCAAAATTTAAAATAGTTTTTCCATTTTTAAAAACTACGGATACGGACTCTCAATCTTTATAAAAAAAAAGCTAAAAACTCCTGCATGATTTCTAGGTTTGTTTGAGGTCCACACTAGCTCCCCATCGTTTGAATTATCTGTTGTTCTGGTCAACTTTAAAAACAGAAAATATAGAAAAGATTTAAGCCTTCTAAGTGAGTTTTAACAGAAACAAAACCTCCTATTACAGTCACACTGTTCAGGGTTAAGGTTAGTGAACTGAGCAGAAGAGTCAAGTGTTGTCAACCTGGTTCCCTTTTTCTCTCTTTGCCTGCGCTTTTACAGTATGTGTATCCCAGTATGTTAGTGTGTGTTACATGTGTGTAGGTCACAGTGTGTGTGTGTCTAACAGTGTGTGTGTATGTGTGTGTTTGTGTACCTCTTACAGTGTGTGTGTGTGTGTGTGTGTTTGCGTGTGTGACCTCGCAGTGCAGAAAAAGGGTCCGAAATCAAACTAAAATTATTTCCCAGTTGCAATGATCCGTAGTAAAATCGTCTTCTTGTCCGCCAAAATGTCCAAAAAAACTTCCAACTCTTAACACACTTTTGTCTGTTGGTAGCCCGCGTCCAAAAAAAAAAAAAAAAAAAAAACGTAAAAATATGATGAAGAAAAAAAAATCTGGTGTGTATTGCTAAGTGTTAAGTAGCGTCCATCTTTGTTTTAAGGCCTTTTTTATTCACTGGCGTAGATTATGTGTTTGTAGGAAAAATATTAAACTTCCAACTCTTAACACAGTTTTGCTGATGTCTGTTGATAGCCGGCGTCAAAAAAAAATAATAATAAAAAAAAAAAAAAAAATCTGGTGTGTATTGCTAAGTGTTAAATGGCGTCCATCTTTGTTTTAAGGCCTGTTTTCTTCACAGGCCTAGTTTGTTTTGGTCTGTCTATTCACAGGCGTAGTAGTCTTTGAGGGGAGCGAAGAGATGCCTGATAACGGGCACGCTCCAGGATCGACCCAGCAGCTTCTGTCTGGCCCCGCGGCCCATGTTAGAGACGTCTGTGTAGTGGACAGGGAAACCAAAGATCCTACAGACAGACAGACAGAGAGGGAGAGAGAGAGAGAGAGACAGAGAGAGAGAGAAAGTCAGACAGAGAGAGAGAGAGAGACAGACAGAGAGGGAGAGAGAGAGAAAGACAGACAGAGAGAGAGAGAGGGAGAGAGAGAAAGACAGACAGACAGAGAGGGAGAGAGAGAGAGAGAGAGAGAGAGAGAAAGACAGACAGAGAGAGAGAGAGAGAGAGAGACAGACAGGCAGGGAGAGAGAGAAATACAATCAGTGTTATTAAGGTTAGGTAGTGAGAAGTACCATAATATATATAATCTTCTTGACAAACGATGCTGCTATTGGTATTTAAAGAGAGAGAGAGAGAGAGAGAGAGACAGAGATAGAGAGAGATAGAGAGAGGGAGAGAGAGACAGAGAGACAGAGATAGAGAGAGAGAGAGAGAGAGAGAGAGAACCAACTTCACAATAGGCAAGTAATAGGGGGGACTGTAATAGGATTTTTTAGGATTTCAGTTTTTAAATTGCACAAAAAAGTAAAATAAATCGCGCCCACCTCTCCAGCTCGGTGAGTGACTGAGTGTGTCTCTGTCTCTGTGTGTGTGTCTGTCTCTGTGTGTGTGTCTGTCTCTGTGTGTGTGTGTCTGTCTCTGTGTGTGTGTCTGTCTCTGTGTGTGTGTCTGTCTCTGTGTGTGTGTGTCTGTCTCTGTGTGTGTGTGTGTCTGTCTCTGTGTGTGTGTGTCTGTGTGAGTGAGTGTGTGTCTGTCTCTGTGTGTGTGTGTGTGTCTGTCTCTGTGTGTGTGTGTGTCTGTCTCTGTCTGTGTGTGTGTCTGTGTGTGTGTGTATGTCTGTCTGTGTGTGTCTGTCTCTCTGTGTGTGTGTGTGTGTGTGTGTGTCTGTCTCTGTCTGTGTGTGTGTGTGTGTCTGTCTGTGTGTCTGTCTGTCTGTCTGTCTGTCTGTCTGTCTGTCTGTCAGTGTGTGTCTCACCTCTCCAGCTCAGTGCACCACAGAATGTCTTCCTTGCCGTTCATGAGAACAGGGAAGTGTTGGTCCTTCCCCTGTTTGATCGAGTTGGAACGAGTCGTGATGGTGCGAACTTTACCGAACTGTAAAACCAAACAACACAACACAATACACATTTAAACAAGTTCAACCAGGTCATTATAATGGCCTTACCTGACCCAAGACAAAGTCAAACTATTTACTGCTCATATTTTTGGAAAAATTGGAACAAATGCCTATTATGTGATTTGTGTGAGTGTGTGTGTGAGTGAATGTGTGTGTGTGTGTGTGTTTTTGTGTATGTGTCTGTACATTATGTCTGTCTGTGTATGTGAATGTGTGTTTCTGTGTCCCTGCCTGTCTGTCTGTGTGTGTGTGTGAGTCTGTGTGTGTTTCTGTGTCTGTGTGTGCGTGCGTGCGTGCGTAGGTGAGTGTGTGTGTGTGTGAGTGAGTGAGTGAGTGTATCTGTCTGTCTGTCTGTCTGTCTGTCTGTCTGTCTGTCTGTCTGCCTG
Source organism: Ammodytes marinus (assembly GCF_949987685.1). Classification (NCBI taxonomy): domain Eukaryota; kingdom Metazoa; phylum Chordata; class Actinopteri; order Uranoscopiformes; family Ammodytidae; genus Ammodytes; species Ammodytes marinus. The sequence continues at coordinate 2,198,967 of NC_137211.1, read as the reverse complement.
TCTGTCTGTCTGTGTGTAATAAAGTTATATAAAGTTGACTCTTCACCTTAGCCAGCCTGCCGTGATCCAGACAGTCCTGCAGTTCCAGTTTGTCCATCCCAGACGCACACAGAGGCCTGAAGACGAGAACACACACACACACACACACACACACACACACACACACACACGTTAATACTGAGTCAATATATCTTAATACTATAGTAATAATATATATATTTATCTGCTGTCAGAATGGATCCAAAGATTCTTTCACTAAGTCTATACAGTTCCGGAAAAAATGAAGAGACCACTTCAAATGTTCAGTGTCTCTCGTTTTACTATTTATAGGCGTATGTTTGAGTAGAATGAACATTTTGGTTTCATAATATAAACTACTGACAACATTTCAACCAAATTCCAATAATTTTTTTTGTCATTTAAGAGCATTTCCATTAAGTACAGTAGAAACAAAGATTTAAGAAAAATCCAGACTGGTCTCTTCATTTTTTCCAGAGCTGTTTTTCTGCTGTCAGAATAGATCCAATGATCATTTCAGTCTAAACATAAAAAATAAACCTACACAGCCATGCGCCCTAAATACATGTCTGACATGCTGGGGAGATACAGTGCATACGGAAAGTATTCATAGCGCCTCTTCACATTTGAATTTACCAAAAGTTGACTCCAATTAAGGACCTTGTATAGACAGGTGTGTGCCTTTCCAAATCATGTCCAAACAACTGAATTTACCAAAGGTGGACTCCAATTAAGCTGTGGAAACATCTCAATGATGATCAATGGAACCAGAATGCTCCTGAGCTCAATTTAAAGCTTGATGAAGGCTGTGAATACTTATCTACAAGTGATTTCTTTGTTTTTTCTTTTTTTTTTAATACATTTGCAATAAATAAAGACCTACACACCGGGTAGGTCCCTGGGACGGTCTGACACTGAGGGTTCTACTGTCCCAGAAGCGACTTGGACTAAAGAGAAATGGGGAGGCAGCCTTCAGTTAGTATGTATGCCGCCTGTCTGTGGAACACCTTTGAAATCTTGCCTTTTAAAGGACCTACAATTAACTTTTTTAATATTTCTGAAACAGTGTAGTTGTTCCTCTGATGATCATGAATGACATGTTACAGCAAACGAAACCATCAGTGCAAAGAGAATGTTATTTCTATATAGTTTTTCTTAATGCCTTTGTCATGGGTATACGCTCACCCAGGAACAACAGCTGGCGTAGTAAAACCACTACCGCTTTTGGGCCGCTAGAATGAAAACAAACTGAAAGTTCCTCGGTGGACCTTTAATGTATTTTCTGTGTTGCCTTCAAATGTGTATTCTCACTGTATTGCTTCCTGTTGTTGTCTGTAAAGCGCATTGTGTCGCTTGTGAGAAGTGTGCTATAGAAATAAAGTTGGGTTTGATTGAATACTGAAATCTGTTTGTGGATGGAGTTTACGGCTGCGTTCCAATCCCCATACTATCTACTATTTAGTATGATAGAAAAAATATTTAGTATATCCCGATTCTTGTGGCCAGATTTAGTATGGTTAGAAATACCCGGATGCCCTACTAGAAGTATGTCCAAATTGTAGCATAAGCATACATACTGCATGCTTACTACATACTTTTTATGGTCAGATGTAGTATGTAGAACAGAAAAAAGAAAGAGTATGAGATTTGGAGCGCGGGGTTAGTTCCTACCTGTTCATCCCCGGCAGGTTTCCCCAGAAGTACCGCGCTCTGTGAGCCGCAGAGACCTCGATAGCGTCGATCATCACCGGGTTACACTGAGGAAACACAGACACACAGGTCACTGAGGAAACACAGACACACAGGTCACTGAGGAAACACACACACACACACACACACACAGGTCACTGAGGAAACACACACACACACACACAGGTCACTGAGGAAACACACAGACACACACACACACAGGTCACTGAGGAAACACACACACACACACACAGGTCACTGAGGAAACACACAGACACACACACACACAGGTCACTGAGGAAACACACACACACACACACAGGTCACTGAGGAAACACACAGACACACACACACACAGGTCACTGAGGAAACACACAGACACACACACACACAGGTCACTGAGGAAACACACACACACACACACACACAGGTCACTGAGGAAACACACACACACACACAGGTCACTGAGGAAACACACACACACAGGTCACTGAGGAAACACACACACACACACACACACAGGTCACTGAGGAAACACACACACACACACAGGTCACTGAGGAAACACACACACACAGGTCACTGAGGAAACACACACACACACACACAGGTCACTGAGGAAACACACACACACAGGTCACTGAGGAAACACACACACACACACACAGGTCACTGAGGAAACACACACACACACACACACACACAGGTCACTGAGGAAACACACACACACACACAGGTCACTGAGGAAACACACACACACAGGTCACTGAGGAAACACACACACACACACACAGGTCACTGAGGAAACACAGACACACACACAGGTCACTGAGGAAACACACACACACACAGGTCACTGAGGAAACACACACACACACAGGTCACTGAGGAAACACACACACACACACACAGGTCACTGAGGAAACACACACAGACACACACAGGTCACTGAGGAAACACACACACACACAGGTCACTGAGGAAACACACACACACAGGTCACTGAGGAAACACACACACACACAGGTCACTGAGGAAACACAGACACACACACAGGTCACTGAGGAAACACACACACACACACAGGTCACTGAGGAAACACACACAGACACACAGGTCACTGAGGAAACACACACACACACACAGGTCACTGAGGAAACACACACACACACAGGTCACTGAGGAAACACACACAGACACACACAGGTCACTGAGGAAACACACACACACACACAGGTCACTGAGGAAACACACACACACACAGGTCACTGAGGAAACACACACACACACACACACACACAGGTCACTGAGGAAACACACAGACACACACAGGTCACTGAGGAAACACACACACACACACACAGGTCAATGAGGAAACACACACACACACAGGTCAATGAGGAAACACACACACACACACACACACACAGGTCACTGAGGAAACACACACACACACACAGGTCACTGAGGAAACACACACACACAGGTCACTGAGGAAACACACACAGACACACACAGGTCACTGAGGAAACACACACACACACACAGGTCACTGAGGAAACACACACACACACACAGGTCACTGAGGAAACACACACACACACACAGGTCACTGAGGAAACACACACACACAGGTCACTGAGGAAACACACACAGACACACACAGGTCACTGAGGAAACACACACAGACACACACAGGTCACTGAGGAAACACACACACACACAGGTCACTGAGGAAACACACACACACAGGTCACTGAGGAAACACACACACACACAGGTCACTGAGGAAACACAGACACACACACAGGTCACTGAGGAAACACACACACACACACAGGTCACTGAGGAAACACACACACACACACAGGTCACTGAGGAAACACACACACACACAGGTCACTGAGGAAACACACACAGACACACACAGGTCACTGAGGAAACACACACACACACACAGGTCACTGAGGAAACACACACACACAGGTCACTGAGGAAACACACACACACACACACACACACAGGTCACTGAGGAAACACACAGACACACACAGGTCACTGAGGAAACACACACACACACACACAGGTCAATGAGGAAACACACACACACACAGGTCAATGAGGAAACACACACACACACACACACACACAGGTCACTGAGGAAACACACACACACACACAGGTCACTGAGGAAACACACACACACAGGTCACTGAGGAAACACACACAGACACACACAGGTCACTGAGGAAACACACACACACACACAGGTCACTGAGGAAACACACACACACACACAGGTCACTGAGGAAACACACACACACACACAGGTCACTGAGGAAACACACACACACAGGTCACTGAGGAAACACACACAGACACACACAGGTCACTGAGGAAACACACACACACACACAGGTCACTGAGGAAACACACACACACAGGTCACTGAGGAAACACACACACACAGGTCACTGAGGAAACACACACACACACACAGGTCACTGAGGAAACACACACACACACAGGTCACTGAGGAAACACACACACACACAGGTCACTGAGGAAACACACACACACACAGGTCACTGAGGAAACACACACACACACACAGGTCAGGAGCTCACTGAGGAAACACACACACACACACAGGTCACACACACACACACAGGTCACTGAGGAAACACACACACACACACAGGTCACTGAGGAAACACACACACACACACAGGTCACTGAGGAAACACACACACACACAGGTCACTGAGGAAACACACACACACACAGGTCAGGAGCTCACTGAGGACATTAATAATAATAATAATTAATATCAAATCAACTTTTAGGAGATTACTCATAGTCAGCAGGAAATACACATAAACAAGTACTTCACATTTTTATTTTTTTTAGATAATTTTTCTGACATTTTCTATGCTTTATTTGATAGTGCAGAGAGACAGAGATGAAATGTGTCAGAGAGGGGAATCACATGCAGAGAACGAACCCGGGCTGGATTCTAACCCGGGTCTGCTGTGAAGAGGACTGAGACTCTATGGAGGGGGGTGGGGGGAGGGTTTAACCACGGTATATGGTTCAGTATAAAATGATTGAATAACATTATACGCTCTATAGTCATCCTAATTCCCACCTGTAGGAAGCGGGAGATGTCCCTCTTGTCGTTGACGCCCATAGCGACCACGTTCTCAAACATCCAGAAGAAAGGCCGCTCCTCTCCCTCTTTGGGCCGCGCCTCGGAAAGCAGCCGGTAGAACTCAAAGAACAAGCGCCCTGTGCCTTCTGACAACACACACACACACACACACAACATCAGGACATGAACACTGTATAGTGTTGAAAAGAGTGGATTAAATATGCATTTTTTTTTTCAAGTAATTTTTTTGCTTTTTAAAATATTTTTAGACTTCTGGAGACAGGGGAATAACACCAGGATACAAATATACACAGTCCTGCCTTGTAAGAGCCCATAATAACAGAATCTTGAGCCCAAAACGAAATAACTTTTTGCCCATTGAAATAATTAACCCCTTTTATCCATAAACTGTTGACTCATCCTAAAATGTAGGCCTAATAAAATGATTTCACTATTATGAGAAACAATAATTTGCTCGCTACATAATGTAATAAGTTGTTACATTATGGGCTCAGGATTTTCTTACATTTTTATGATTACAATAAGCAAAAACTAACTTTTGTTACATATAAAACCCTTGTGACTAAGGTCTTAAATATGTTATGAAAAATTTAACCAATTTGAAAAATATAAATAGATTTCTTCTGAGCTCAGCAAGTACTTGAAGTTCTGTAAAGTAAATTATAATATTTGAAAAACATGCCACATATTGATATGCACAATAAGACTTAACATCCTCCAGTGTATTTACCATAGAGACCTTTGCGTGCTGGGTTGACTATGGACAGGTCGTTACAGGGACTTCCTCCGATCACCAGATCAAACGGACCCCAGTCCAGCAGCTGAGAGGAGAAACAGCCCCACCTAGTGTTAGACTGAGGTACTGACACACACTGTATCTACTATAATATATCTTATATATTCTCTACTGTGTATTTCATTCTTTAAGTTAATGTACAGTTCTATCCATCCGTCTGTCTGTCTGTCTGTCTGTCTGTCTGTCTGTCAGTCTATCTATCTATCTATCTATCTATCTATCTATCTATCTATCTATCTATCTATCTATCTATCTATCTATCTATCTATCTATCTATCTATCTATCTATCTATCTATCTATCTATCTATCTAACTGTCCGTCCGTCCGTCCGTCCGTCCGTCCGTCCATCCATCTATTTATCTATCTATCTATCTATCTATCTATCTATCTATCTATCTATCTATCTATCTATCTATCTATCTATCTATCTATCTATCTATCTATCTATCTATCTATCTATCTATCTATCTATCTATCTATCTATCTATCTATCTATCTATCTATCTATCTATCCATCTATCTATCTATTTATCTATCTATTTATTTATCTATCTATCATTTGGGCTGCAAACAACTTAAATCATTTCCATTGTCACTTAATATTTCAAATGTTTTAATTCTAAATGCCTATAAAATGCCTTATTTCAGTTGGTTAAGTATAGTTATAGTTGGTTATAGTTGTCAGTGTGTTGTTATAAATTGTGTACTTTTATATTTTTGTGTTCTTACGTTTTTCTTGGAGATGTTCCTGACATCGTGGACGTACTGTATCCGTCCCTCGTGCCTGACCACGCCCACGGAGATGGAATCCTCACACACCTCAGACGCTACGTACTGGTCCACCTTAAAACCAAGGTCTCTGAGCACTAGGTAACCTGGAGACAGATATACAATACAGTAAACATTAGAGACCATATGGAGAAATGTACTGGTCCACCTTGAAACCAAGGTCTCTGAGCACTAGGTAACCTGGGAAACAGATATACAATACAGTAAACATTATAGACCATATGGAGAAATGTACTGGTCCACCTTGAAACCAAGGTCTCTGAGCACTAGGTAACCTGGGAAACACATATACAATACAGTAAACATTAGAGACTATATGGAGAAATGTACTGGTCCACCTTAAAACCAAGGTCTCTGAGCACTAGATAACCTGGGAAACACATATACAATACAGTAAACATTAGAGACTATATGGAGAAATGTACTGGTCCACCTTAAAACCAAGGTCTCTGAGCACTAGGTAGCCTGGGAAACAGATATACAATACAGTAAACATTATAGACCATATGGAGAAATGTACTGGTCCACCTTAAAACCAAGGTCTCTGAGCACTAGATAACCTGGGAAACACATATACAATACAGCACAAATAAAAGTCATCCCCCAGATCTTGCAAGGAACTCAATGTCCTAGACACACAAACTTGGTTTTTGCGCATACACCATTTCACTACATATAATCTCTGTACACTGTTCATTCGATGTCTCAATCATGTAAGCTACACTTGTGATACATGTTGATTCCCTTGTATGCTGTTACAAGTAAAATATTCATTCTGCTTTTGAAGAAGCTTGACTCAGTTCTAATCATTACAAACACTTGGGGTTTTAATAATTCTAATAACAGTAAACATTAGAGACCATATGGAGAAATGTACTGGTCCACCTTAAAACCAAGGTCTCTGAGCACTAGGTAGCCTGGGAAACACAAAAATAAGATATAAATAAGATATAACGCGCTAAACTCACAATTAAAAGAATCAGTAATGAAATGAGGAATTATGTGAAGCTTGTGAAATGGTATTTGCACAACCCCAACAGTGTGTCTATGTGTGTGTGTATGTATGTGTCTGTCTGTCTGTCTGTCTGTCTGTCTGTCTGTCTGTCTGTCTGTCTGTCTGTCTGTCTGTCTGTCAGATATACAATACAGTAAATATTATAGACTATGGAGGAACTGGTAGCCTGCAGACACACACAGTTAGTTATGAAGACATGCTGCTTTTAAGTCAGTGATTCTGGAGAACGCTTGTTGTCAAAATCACTTTTTGTCAAAATCAGTGAATATCTCCTCATGATCCGCTACCTGTCTGTACTGTGTGTGTGCTGGAAAACATCTGGTTTTAATACACGGCCTAGGCTCTGTAAACTGGTATGTCAACAGCTCGCAACATGCCCGTAAACAGAGCCTAGGCTGTGTATCAACACTGGAGTTTTTTCCAGCGCACACACAGTAGCAGATCATGAGAAAAATATTAATTGATTTTCACAAAAAAAAAACTGATTTTGAAAACAAGCGTTCTCTAGAATCAAACATGAAGTCCGTTAGATTAAGAATCATCCATATCGAGGTGCTCCGGCCTTCGTTGCAGTGGTCGAGGGTTCACATCCGACCCGTGGACCTTTACTGCAGGTCATCCCCCCTCTCTCTCTCTCTCTCTCTCTCTCTCTGTCTCTCTCTCTCTCTCTGTCTCTCTCTCTCTCTCTCTGTCTCTCTCTCTCTCTCTCTCTGTCTCTCTCTCTCTCTCTCTCTGTCTCTCTCTCTCTCTCTGTCTCTCTCTCTCTCTCTCTGTCTCTCTCTCTCTCTCTCTCTGTCTCTCTCTCTCTCTCTCTCTCTCTTCTCTCTCTCTCCCCATTTCAACTCTGTACTGTCTAA
>NC_137211.1:2163437-2168437 GCF_949987685.1 Ammodytes marinus | reverse complement strand
GATCAAATCATCTCGCGGGCCGGATCCGGCCCGCGGGCCGGATGTTTGACACCCCTGGTATAAAGCAATTAATCATAGAGCAGTTCACCTCTCTCCTCTCTAGACAATACACACATGAATGCACTGGGTTTGAATTTTCCCACAACCCTTAAACTGATACTCTGCTTTCTCCTGTAAGGCTAGGCAAGTTTATTTCCACAGCACAACTCAGACACAAGGCCATTCAAAGTGCTTTACAGGGGCAAGAAATACATCTAGATTAGACGTTAGAAATCGCATTTGGGGGCACCCTTAGCTCAGTTGGTAGGGCATCCCCCCCCCCTCCCGGGCCGGGCCCAGCAGCAGACCCGGGTTCGATTCCCGCCCGCGCTCGTTCTCTGCATGTCACTCTCCTCTCTGCCCCATTTCACCTCTGTCTCTCTGCACTGTCAATAAAGCATAAAAATGCCCAAAAAATATCTTACATTTTTTTTTTTTTTAATCGCATTTTTAGAGACAGTATAAATCTGCAGGTGGTTATTTAGTCTGGGGGATATTTGAGGAGTGATTTCTTGTCTTTTTTTATTCCCTCAGGAGCTCTGAAAAAAAGCCTGACAGCTGAGCAGATCAAAGAAGACTTGGAGACATTAGGTACACACACACACACACACACACACACACCCCAATACTACATTACTGGGTCTGTCATTAAAGATCTCCTATTATACTACTTTTCTGGTCTTAATTTCTTGTTAAAAGCTGCTATAGAGCAACCTGACACGAATCACATCACAAAAAACCATGTAGATTTTCGGGAAACTCTTCCTCTCATCTGAGCGAGCACAGCAGTCTGCTCCACACACTGCTTTGTGCTTCTCCGCCCCTCCCCCCCCTCCTGCAAACCCCACTCCGTTGTGATTGGTTACCTTCCTTCCGGAACATTTTCACTAGCGCGCGGGGAGATTTGAGAGCAGGAAGGTGGGGGCATGGCCGGAGCTTGCCTGAGCAGCATTACCATACATGGAAACATCCGCTTTTCGTGACGACAAGAATATCCGGAAATTCTGAACCGATTTGAACACGTGATTTCTCAACCGGCTGCCCTAGTGTTTAGTGCTCTGCACAGCCACCCCAGACAGTCAGCAGGGAATACGTCTAAATGCATGTAAGTCATTATTTGATAAGCTAGTATGGTTAAGCATGACTATAAATCATTATAACAACGTTTATAGGTCATATAAGTCAAAAAGTATCATAGGTCCTCTTTAACAAAGTGGTTAAGTTGAAAAATCTGAAGTTAAGTATACAGTAACTGCCGGATAGCGTTTCATGTTATGTTAAAATCATATTGAGAAATATGTTTAAAGGTGCAGTGTGTAATATGACATCATCAAGAAAGTTCTACAAAGTTCTAGAATGCAACGCTCCCTGGGTAACCCCAACCCTTTCGAATAATAACAGAAGCTACAGTGGCCTTCAAGGACAAGAACAATTCTAAATCTTAAACAATGCACCTGATGACATTCCAACTATGACACTTTCAAGATGGCGGCACTAGGCCTTGGTCCAAAATATGCAGAAATATGGACATATATGAGACCCTTTCTAAGGGAAAAATAAATAATTCAAAACATTTTTTTCAGCTATTATGCACTAAATTAAATGTACTTATGGATATTATAATTACTTTCTACAAAATCTGCTAGGACAGGGGTTTTCAAAGTGTGAGAGAGTGAGCCCCCCCTCAGAGAACAAATTTCAGCGGTGCCCCCCCTCCCCCCAAATTTTTTTTTTTTACAAATTTAAACATGTTTTTGAAACATTCTAAACATTTTTGTGCGTTTTTAAACACATTTAATACATTTTAACATCTTAATCCAGTGTTTTAATCCTGCTTCCTTTAAGCATGGATAATACTGACTGAGTGTGCATCGGAGTGAGAAACATAGGCAGACAGACTTGCCCAAATTATTGACTAGTTAAATGTCATTCACACACCCAGTGTTTTTTCGCTAGTGCCTCCAATGTCCTGCTGGAGGAGAATAGTAGCCAGTGGAGAACCAGACCCTCCTAGGGGTGTCCGGGGGTATGCCCCCCCGGGAGATTTTTTTTCACCTTTTTAAAGTGAAATGCATGAATCTGGTGCACTTTGAGAGGACAATTAAGAGGCTAAATATGAGGAATTTTGTGTGAACAAATAATTTGGAGACACTGGGTCTGATGAATTAGAAGCTATTGAAGAAGGACACATGGATTTTCCATAAAAATATTAATTGAAAATAAACAAAATGTATGCAGGGTCCTCTGGGTTGGGCTTGGTGCTCTTTTTCTTTAACGAGACCTATTTATCTGTAATTTACTGAATGCATTTAAATGCAGTGAGGGGAACGAAGCAGAACAACTCGTGTCCAGCTATGCCGTGATCTTAGTATAAAAAAGAAAAACTAAAAAAAAAAAAAAAAAAAAAAATTTTTTTAGTTTTTCTTTTTTTTTACATATTCATCCGCGCCCCCGGGCGCGCCCCACAGTTTGAAAACCGCTGTGCTAGGAAATAAAACCCAAAATTCTACACACTGCAGGTTTAAACCTGAAACCAAAACCCTGTCCCATATGTTTCTTACTCCTCAGGACTGAATGAAGACAAGGCGGCTCACTTTTCACTGCAGGTAACTTCACTAATTCCTAATAATCTTTTTATTAAGATTTTTTCCAAAATCCAGTGTTAATACACAGCCTAGGCTCTGTAAACTGGTATATGAAAACCAAGGGGGCCCACCGTATCCAGCAACATGCCCTTGAAAGAGCTTAGGCTGTGCATTAATATAACATTATTCCACCGCACACTATATGTTCACATGTTTTTCTTAAATGTGTATTTTCTAGTAGGGGTAGAACTATGCTGTTTTGTGAATATCTCTTCATGATCCACTACCTGTCTGTACTGTGTGTGTTCTGAAAAAAACAGTGAATATACACAGCCTAGGCTCTGTAAACGGGTATGTTGCTATCTATTTGCTATTTAATGAAAGTGTATTTTTTTTTCTAGTGGGGGGAGAACTACGCTGCTCTGTCCAGACTGGCTGTGGGACAGACACTGATGGTCAACCAACTAGTCGACATGGAGTGGAAGTTTGGAGGTAAAGATATCTCATCAAATAAACACACTCTCTACACACGTAAAGCTATAGTGCGTAACTTCTGTCGACCCCTATGGATTTTATACCTTCTGCTGTACGTCCAGGTTTTTTTTCTTAGCAGTAGAATCAACAACTAAAACATTTCTTGGGCTCTTCTTGGGGATTTTTCTGAGCTCCTGCACCAGTGTCAGGGTGGGGTGGGGGGGCACCAGTTTGTAAATGCTGCCATACTGAGAAATACAGAGAGAGTTTTGTGGAGCTGATAGGCTTAATCAACTTTGTGTCAACTCATTTGGTGATGGCTTGAATGTAACCAACATTCATTTATATGACAAAGTTACACACTATAGCTTTAAGAGTAAATAGTAAATGGACTTGACTTATATAGGGTTTTTTTTTCTCAGCCCAAAAAGCGCTTTACATTTCTCACCAGATTCACGCATTGAATAGCAGACAATCAGACGGCTCTTGTCTGTGCGTGTGTGTGTGTGTGTGTGTGTGTGTGTGTGTGTGTGTGTGTGTGTGTGTGTGTGTGTGTGTGTGTGTGTGTGTGTGTGTGTGTGTGTGTGGTCGTTGTCTTAACGTAGCCATTAGCATACCTAATAGCTTGATTTGAACACCTCAGCTGTGTGTGTGATGGGTCTCTATCAGGCTTCATTGTTTATTCATACGGCCTAATGACTTCTTTAGACCAACTAGTGATAGAAATGCTAATAGATCATACAGCACAGACATTAGCATCGAGCTAGGCTATTGTTGAGCTGATTTTCATGTTAAATAGCTACCTAGCTTTAGCGTATGTGTAGGAGTGGACAGGGAGTGTCTGTATGCACCGTTCAAACACACTATGGTTGCGTTCCGAATCGCATACTCTTTCTTTTTTCTATTCTACATACTACATCCGACGATAAAAAGAATCTAGTTAGGATGCAGTAGGCATACTATTGGGACAGACTTTACTCTCTTATTTCATCATAACATTGCGCCTTGATCTTGCCTCTTACTTTTATATCCGTCGCATCCGCGTTTGTTTTCATATGGAGGCTTCGTCGATGTGACGTCACTTCACGTGCGCACTGGATTGTGGGTCAGAATCGCCCAAATAGGATGCACTTTTCTACACTAACAAACTTGGCCGCATGAAGTAGGACATCCGGGTACTTCTAACCATCCTAAATCTGGCCACAAGAATCGGGACATCCTAAATCTTTTTTCTACATACTATATAGTAGAAAGTATGCGATTCGGAACGCAACCTATATGTCTGTGCATGTTGGTGCCGGGGAAAGTGCCAGTGGCTGGATCCAGTTGGGCTCTGGGTTGCCAGAACCTTTAAGAGAAACAAGTAACTAGGCCTTTAAAAAATCCAGCCCAAAAAAAGCTGATAAGTTAAAGGTGGAGTCAGTGATTCTGGAGAACGCTTTTTGTAAAAATCACTTTTTGTCAAAAATAATCATACAGGGGGCGCCTTTAGCTCAGTTGGTAAGGCGTCCCCCTCCCGGGCCGGGCCCAGCAGCAGACCCGGGTTCGATTCCCGCCCGCGGTCGTTCTCTGCATGTCACTCCCCTCTCTGCCCCATTTCACCTCTGTCTCTCTGCACTGTCAATAAAGCATAAAAATGCCCAAAAATAATCATACAGTATGTACTCAGTACTTGGTTTGGGCCCCTTCTGCATGAATTCTTGCCTCAATTCCAATTCCTTTTCCATGATATTCTAATAATATGAGTTTCACCTGTACACATCAATATGACTTTCTACAATAGCATATAGTGTTCTTATTACATGGCACTTAGAAAAGATTTAATGACCGTTGCTAAGGATCTTTTTGTCTTATTCTAACAGTGACTGTGGGCACCAGTGAAGTACAGAAAGTGGGAAACAT
>NC_137211.1:2150937-2153437 GCF_949987685.1 Ammodytes marinus | reverse complement strand
GGTTAAACACTTTTATAATCCCTTTTCACTTTCCCACAGTTAGAAACCTGAGGAACAAGACTTTAGATATGAGATCGCTATCAGCATCTCTAGAAGACAAAAACACAGGAAGGTTCATCCTCCGTCTCTCTTGTGATCTGTTAACAATGCATGACTGGGGGGGGCGCCTTTAGCTCAGTTGGTAAGGCGTCCCCCTCCCGGGCCGGGCCCAGCAGCAGACCCGGGTCCGATTCCCACCCGCGGTCGTTCTCTGCATGTCACTCCCCTCTCTGCCCCATTTCACCTCTGTCTCTACACTATCAATAAAGCATAAAAATGCCCCAAAAAAAACAAAAAAAAAACAAAAAAAACAATGCAAGATGGGCTTTATCAAACCCGCTCAACTGAAATGCTCATGTTATATGTTCCATACGCCCGGTCTGAGCTTGGTAAAACTGCTTTTAGCCATAGTGCCCCTGACTCCTGGAACAGCCTACAACATACAATTAAAATAAATACACTCATAACTGTTAACCAATTTAAAGTTATTATTTTGAATCAGCCCCACTCCACTTGTAACTGTTTTAATTAGGCTATTGTCTCTTTCATTCAATTGATCTGAATGTTTTAATTGTTGTTGTCTCTTTGTAAGCTTGTTGTGTATTCTCATTGTATATTGTGTATCTGTCTCGACGTCATTGTAAAAGAGGGTAACCCTCAATTGATCTTTCGAGAATAAATAAAGGAAAATGAAAAATGAATGTGGATGGGTAGAAAACGTGCTTATATGAAAAAATAAATAATTTGTCAAATTTGTCCTCAGTACAGAACTTTTCACAGAGATATGCCATGCAATTTGGAAAAAAAAATACCTTTAAAAAATCTCATATTTCATTTATTGTTTAGAAGAAGAAGGAAATATTATGTGTAGAACTGGGAATTTTTATGAAATCCGAAATGTGGTTGGATAGACGACGTGCTATATGAAAAAAAAAACGAATTTGTCAAATGTGTCCTCATCACAGAACTTACTACAGTGATAACCTCATACTTAAAATAAAATAAAATAAAATAAAATAAAATAAAATAAAATAAAATAAAATAAAATAAAATAAAATAAAATAAAATAAAATAAAATAAAATAAAATAAAATAAAATAAAATAAAATAAAATAAAATAAAATAAAATAAAATAAAATAAAATAAAATAAAATAAAATAAAATTTATTGTTTTGAAAATATAATGTTTACAATTGTGAATTTTCTAAGGCCAATACACCAAGTCAATCCCCTGCTCTGCCACTCACCCAAGAAAAGCCAGCTTCACCTTTAAATTCTGAATTCAAATAGCAGTTTATTGGCTTCAGAGAATGAGAGCAATGCCCAAAACAACAAATACAAATTCAAAATCTGTTTCCTAACACAGTAGTGAGCATGTAAAAGAGCATCCACATTCCCTGCGTTCCAACCCCCATACTTCCCTACTGTTTAGTATGCCAGAAAAAGATTTAGGATGTCCCCAATTCAAGCCCGTCAATTGTAGTATTCTGAAAATACATAAATGCCCCACTAACTCCAATAGCATTTTGGAGTATTCGTCTTTATTCTTCACATTTTCTTGACATAATGAAAAAATCTGATTTTTCTTCTTTCCTGTCTGTGGCCCTAAAACTCTTCTGTACTTTAGTATGTAGTGTAGTAAAAAGACTAAAACTCTTCTGTACTTTAGTATGTAGTGTAGTAAAAATAAAGTGTATGAGAATTGGAACGTAGGGATTTATTTGTAGTACCATGAGGCAAGCTAAGGTAGAGGGAGGCACCTGATTTAGAGCGCCCTCTGTTGTAAAGGACAGGAACTACACCTGCCTTGTATATTGATGAAGATTGTCTGTGTGTGTGTGTGTGTGTGTGTGTGAGAGAGTGAGTGAGTGAGTGTGTGTGTGTTGTGAGTGAGTGAGTGAGTGTGTGAGTGAGTGAGTGCGTGTGAGTGCGTGCGTGAGTGAGTGAGTGAGTGCGTGAGTGTGTGTGTGTGTGTGTGTGTGTGTGAGTGTGTGTGTGTGTGTGTGTGTGTGTGTGTAAATGCCTACATGTGTTTTACTGATAAGCGTATACGGTTTCTCACTCACTGCCTATATAATTAATGTCTTCCTGCCCCAAACTATGAGAACACTGTGTGTGTGTGTGAGTGTCTTTGTATGAGTGCCAGTGTGTGTGTGTGTGTGTGTGTGTGTGTGTGTGAGAGAGAGTGTCTTTGTGTGTGTGTTTGTGTCTTTGTTCAGTGTGTGCGTCTGTGTATTTGCATGTGTGTTAGTACGTGTGTGCTTACGTGGTGTGTGTCTGTGTGTGTTTGTATCTGTGCGTGAATCTGTATATGTGTGTGTGTGTGTGTGTGTGAGTGAATATGTGTGTGCTTGTGTGTGTGTGTGTGTGCTTGCTTGTGTGTGTGTGTGTGAGTGAATATATGTGTGTGTGTGTGTGTGTGTGTGTGTGAATGCGTGCGTGCTTGCTTAAGTGTGTGTGTG
>NC_137211.1:2130937-2148437 GCF_949987685.1 Ammodytes marinus | reverse complement strand
GTGAATACCTCCTCATGATCCCCTACCTGTCAGTGCTGTGTGCCCTGATAAAAAAAATCTGGTTTTAATATACAGGCTCGGCTCTGTAAACTGGTATGTAAACAAAGGTGGCCCACCATAGCTAACAACATTCCCGTTTTAAAGTATAATATGCGACACCAGTTGTCATGCATAGAGATCACCTTGAACCTTGATTCCTTCTTATAGCACAGTTTCCTTTTTGACAGCACCGTTTTTAAAAGGTTTATTTGTCAATATAATGTTTAGGATTAAACCAGATTCCTGCATGTAAATGAAGATAGTGGGTTGACCCCCGTGAACCTGCGCGACTGCGTGTTTCTCACTGGTTCTGTGTGTGTGTGTGTGTGTGTGTGTGTGTGTGTGTGTGTGTGTGTGTGTGTGTGTGTGTGAGTGAGTGAGTGAGTGAGTGAGTGAGTGAGTGAGTGAGTGAGTGAGTGAGTGAGTGAGTGAGTGAGTGAGTGTGTGAGTGTGTGTGTGTGTGTGTGTGTGTGTGTGTGTGTGTGTGTGTGATGCATATGGAAATATTTTCTTTAGAAAGAGATGGAGTCAGACAGTGAGGAGCCAATCAGAAGAGGAGGGACATGGGAGGGAGGAGCTGATGGAGCTGCAGGTGACTCTCAGTAAGACACACACACACACACACACACACACACACACACACACACACACACACACACACACACACACACACACACACACACACACACACACACACACACACACACTAACGGGGACAGGAGTTACCCTCAATATATATATATATATGAACCTTTATTGACTTCCAGAGGGGAGATACATATAAGAATAGTGTCTTATTTAAAAAAAAGGCACCAAATGTTGTTCAATTCATTTGTTACCGTCTCGTGTTTATATTTATATTTTAAATTACATCAAATATTTAAAAAATAGGGTCCGACAGAAAAACAGGGCTGGAAGAGTGAATAAGGCCCTTTTGTGCATTTCACTGGAAAGGGAAAAGGCTCTGCATCCTTCATGGTAATATTTGAGCACGTGCACAACCACCAATTCAAACTAATGCAAGTTACACCTGGATGACGTCATGCCCACGTGCATACGCGTGTTAAAAGGAAGTATATTTTGGGTTTAGGATTATAAGGCTTAGTGTTCCTACATGCAACATGCAAAGGAGGACTGTGCACCTGAATGATACAAGGGGCTGATAGTCCCAATGTAGGTTTCTGTGGAAACGGGAAGTTGCGGTCTTTGCAAATGAGCTCAAACATGTTGTTTAAAGAAAAAAGAGAGGGAGCGAGAGAGAGGGAGGGAGAGAGAGAGAGAGAGAGAGAGAGAGAGGGAGAGAGAGAGAGAGAGGGAGGGAGAGGGAGAGAGAGAGAGAGAGAGAGAATACCCGTCAATGCTTTTTCTCTGTTTGAGATTTCGGTGAATGAACCAAAGTTGATCACTTGATTTATTTATACTAGTATGTAAGTAGAAAAAAATAGCAAAATAGACCGGTTCTTGCCTTCATTCCTAGGAAGACTGTTTTACAAACATGCAAATTCTCTGTATGTGACAGGACAGTAATGAGCTGCAGACAGGTTCACTGTGTCCATATCAGAAGGAAACGTTACGCTTTGCACATGACCTTTCCTGGTATGAGCATGTTGTTTCAAACTAAAATATGAATATGGAAATATGCCTCGGTGCGAAGGCAGGGCGTCAATTCCCAAATATCCACTATATACTGGAGGAGTAACAGGTGATATTCACTTTGACATGTTCGGACCAACGGCGACAGACAGAAGAGAGAGAGAGGCGAGGATACTCTTCAAGACTTTTGCTCCGTTTGAGATTTCGGTCATTTAAACAAAGTAGATCACTTGATCTATTGAAAGACTATTTCTAAGAATTTTTCCCCTGCTTCGATTTTCCATCCACTTCACCAAGGTTTTTCCAACAACGCTTCGGTAAGTCCCCTTGTTTTCTAACATTTGAACTGTGAAAGCTGCTTATCTTTGCCCCTAGAGAGGGACTAGCAATGGAGGTATCAGGGCAGGAGTCCTAGGTCGGGGTTTACCTACTAGGGGTGTGCACGTGTACGCATGTAACCGGTTATTAAATCATAAAATCAATAAACGCTGCTTTATTTCTTTTTTTTTTTTTTTTTTTCTTCCTCTTTTTAGTTTTTAGTTTTGAAAATGACTTCAATGTGTTCTGGAAACACGCATTAATTGATTTAAAATCTGAAATTACACAAACTATTTGAATAAAGATAAAAAGCTAGTCAGCAGAATCCGGCTGCCCCGCGCGCTCTCTCTCTCTCTCTCTCTCTCTCTATGTGTGTGTGTGTGTGTGTGTGTCAGCCAGCACTGCGGACACGCAACACGCACATTTGTGCACCCATTCACAGCCACGGCAAAGAGATGAAAGATAAAATTAATATTGATGTAACTCATTCGACGTAAAGAATGCTCCTTCAAAAGTAAAAAGCCCAAACTTTATCTATACTCCTGTTAACCTGCTTAAACCTGTAGAAAGATAGGCTGTTAATCTACTCTGTCAAGGTAGAAATGAAGATGATAATGACAGGCAGACGAACGTGTGTGTGTGTGTGTGTGTGTGTGTGTGTGCGCACTGCACACCCCTAGTAGGCACGTGTACGCATGTAACCGGTTATTAAATCATAAAATCAATAAACAATGCCTTTTTTTTTCTTTTTTCTTATTTAAATTTTTTTTAAATTTGAAAATGACTTCAATGTGTTCTAGGAACAGGTATTAATTAATTTAAAATCTGAAATTACACAAACTATTTGAATAAAGATAAAAAGCTAGTCAGCAGAATCCGTCTGCCCCGCTCTCTCTGTCTCTGTGTGTGTGTGTGTGTGTGTGTGTGTGTGTGTGTGTGTGTGTGTGTGTGTGTGTGTGTGTGTGTGTGTGTGTGTGTGTGTGTGTGTGTGTGTGTGTGTGTGTGTGTGTGTGTGTGTGTGTGTGTGTGTCAGCCAGCACTGCGGACATGCAACAGGCACACAGGCGGGCTCAGCCACAGCCACAGAGGGGGAGAGATTAAAGATAAACTGAAGATTGACGTAACATAAACAATGCTCTAAACAGGCGCTATAAAATCTCAAAAGTCAAAAGCTCAAACTTGATCTATTAATTATCCTGTTCAACCTGCTAAAACGTGGACTTGTAGAAAGATACGCTGATAATGATGCGCGGACGAACGAGTGTGTGTGTGTGTGCGAGAGAGAGAGAGAGAGAGAGAGAGAGAGAGAGAGACATGAGCAACAATGAGCAACCTCACCCCCCCATATGAAAGTGCAGTCGTGTCACCTTTTAGATTATGACATTTTTATAAACGTTCACACCCCTAATACCTTCCTCCCTCCTTTGACTCTCTGTAATAACCTCTGATAACCTTTAGGAGGAGAGGGACTTTTAACACATACTGACATTACATGAGCTCTGCATCTGGCTCCTGAGCAGTGACTAGACTGAATCTTGTGTTAACTTTACAGAATGACCACTAATAATATTATATTATATTCATGAAGGCATTAATGTGTTCATTACTTTATGCTGCAGCTGGTAAAGTGGAGTTGATTTAAATGTCTTTACAAACTGCTGATGGGAATTCATCTCAGATGTTCTTATTTTCTATGGCTTTATGTGTCTATGCTCCATTAGGAAACTCAATTATTATTATTATATCAACCATAAAAAACCATAAAAAAATAAAACGTACATTTTATTAGGGCTCATTCTTGACCTTATAGTCTGTTCAGTACAGTGTAAGACAGTGGTGTCAAACATACGGCGGCCCGCGAGATGATTTAATCCGGCCCGCGACTTGTAGAGCACACATTTATGAGCATTTCAAAAAAAAAAGTAAGTCTCTAGCCCATTCCTGTGAGGAGATATGAATTTTTAAAGAAATAACCAAAATGCTCACTCCAGCCGCTAGGGGGCAGCCTAAATAAAAAAAAAGCACATTTTAGCAACGTGGGAAATGGTAAATGGCAATCTTGCTTCACCGCTATTAATGTTTCCTCCAGTGCTTTATGGCAAAGTAAAAACCAAAAAAATAAAAAATAAATAAAACAATTTTTATTTTTAGTGCTGAACAATTAATGTACTAGCAAGCGCGATGTGTCCGCGGCTCTGCACGTGCGAAACGAGCAGGAGCATGCTAGTGTAGGCCTACAACATTTATTTCCTAATTTTCCATGCTGCTTTATTTTTATGTTTTAAATTGGGAAAAACGAATTCCAAAACAACCAATAACCTCTGTATTTAAAAATAAATCAAAACAGTAGAAGTTGCACTTTTATTAAATTTTATTTTGTACTGTCTGCATGTTTGCACAAAATGTGTCCCTGTACATATAGTAAACAAAATTGGACAACTGTAACGTCAGTGCCTGTTGTATTTGTGTATTCAAATAAACAGTTGTTTATTTCATTAGTGCGTATTGGCATCTTTGAGCAAAATACCCCCCAAATTTTTGCTGCGGCGCTGCGCGCCGCACCTCCTATTCCCATGGCCAGCAGCAACCTTTACTAAGACATTTCCTGGGGGGTACAGAGATCCCTTGTGATCCGTGATAATGTAGGTTACAAATGTAGACTGAGTGATAAAGCATATTACTGAAAAACAAAGCTAGAGATTTGGAGTTGATGTACGTTATTTTGCCACTATTGTACTGGTCCGGCCCACTTGAGATCAGAGAGGCTGTATGTGGCCCTCGAACCAAAATGAGTTTGACACCCCTGGTGTAAGATAAACAGTTTAGTCCCATAATCACTTTGCATACAGTTTGAATGTGCAGTAAAGAGGTTGATGTATATCTCTGCTTCATCCCAGCAGCTTCATATCGACGGTCACAGACTAACAGAGGGCAGACGGGGAACAGACTAAGATGGAGAAGGTTCTTCTGAGCATCGTCCTGGCTTCAGGTAAGTGTTTTATATATTTATAAATGTTTTACTATAATGTATTGTGAGACGAACACTATACATGTAGATGTAAAATACTTAGAAATATCATATTCATTAGTATTTGTTTTTGTTGTAAATATTATAATTATTATTATACTTTCAAGACATCCTTATTGGAAATGCTTTCCCAGCCAAGACAGTAACAGCAGGTCACAAAAACAACTTTCAACAGTATTTGACAGTAGGTGTACACATGTAACTGGTTAGTAAATCTTAACCATTTAGGAAAAATCATTAAACTAAAACATATATTTATTTAAATAAAGTTTTGACAATTATTTCAATATAATATGTTCTGGAGACACGCAATTATTAATTTCACATCACAAATAACACATAAGTTATTCTGCAGAATCTCTCTGTCCTTCTCAGTGTGTGTGTGTGTGTGTGTGTGTGTGTGTGTGTGTGTGTATCAGCCAGCGCTGCAGACAGACACACACACACACACACACACACACACACACACACACACACACACACACACACACACACACACACACACACACACACACACACACACACACACATGGGAAGTCGGGCTCCAGTCACAGAAGAGTGATGAAAGATAACCTAAAGATTAAAGTTACCCAGTTGACGTGAACTCTGCTCGTTAGTAGCCTGAGTGCAATAAAACCTTCAAAAGTAAACAGCCCAAAGTTTATAACACCTGTTCAACCTGCATCAACGTGGACATGTAGAAAGCCACAGACGATATTAAACTGGAAATTAATGAAGGCGAACAAATGACCAATCTAACCTAAACACACTGAGACCTACAGCCAAGACTATTATTTGGTTATTTATTATTGCCATTTTTGACATTTTATCATTATTCATGTCTGTCTCTACAGGGCTGTGTGCTGTCTCGTCACATGCTGCACGTCAGTTCCATTATGTTAATGAACGGAAGACCTGGACTGAAGCGCAGAGTTACTGCAGAGAACACTACACAGACCTGGCAACTGTAGACAACATGGAGGATATGGACAACCTGACCAACCTGACACATACAGGGGCATATGTAAGTTCACTTGTCTCTCTCTGACATTTCAAAGATTGTTTTTTTTTATGTTTGAGTAAAGATAAAGTAGATAGACTGTACTTCAGTAACATTTAGACGTACTTGTCCTTTACTTTTTTGTTGATTAAACATGTCATTTAACCCCTGCTGGTTCACAACCTTTTTAGCTTGTTGTCTTACATTTAAACTGGTTCCATTTAAATCAGTGTTGGAGTTCAAACGATCCAGCTTTACACACAAAAAACTAATGATTAGAGAAAATTAATACAAATGTACAAATACAATACAGAAAACGGAGATACATCTGTCTGAATCAGTGAGTGCTTTTAAATCAATTCTTAAAACACATTTGTATAGTGTTGGGTTCATGTGAGGCCGTCTCTTTATCGTCTTTCTCATTGTCTTTGTATCCTAGCACCTTTTAATCTCATTTTGTTTATTGCATTTGCTGCTCTATCTTCCCTTTTCTTTCTCTCCATCACAATGATGTACAGTATGTCTATTGACTTAATGTTTATGTGTATCTGATTTGTATTTGCTCCTATTTATCATGTCAAAGCACTTTGTGAACTATTGTTTTTTAAAGGTCTTTTTTAAGGTATATCTGTGTCCTTCTGTTTTGATGATGCCTTATGTCTTTGTCCATTTTAATGAAAACAAAGTTAATATGTTTGAACAGTTTCAAGGCTCCAGACCATTTTTTCTCAAGTCTTTCCTGTCCTCGAAAAGCGTTTGTTTTAGCTTCACATGACAGTTGAGGCTAAAGTAACACAATCAAATATTGGTTTCAGTGGCCCTGGATAGGGCTGCACCGTACTGACATGTTCAGCTGGATGTGGTCACTGACAAACAGCAGTTTCTACAAACACGGAGAGATGGAGTTTAGAAACTGGTCGACCGGAGAACCAAACGGAATAGGCAGTGGACCATACTGTGGACTGATGGGGGAGAATGGACTATGGAGCGACACATCATGTAGCGGAAACTATAAGGCAGTCTGCTGTGATGTCCAAGGTGAGGATATTAAGTCACACCATATAACACAAGAGTTTAGTTTCTTGATCTTCCACTTCTCTGCTTCTTTTCGACACGTCGGCCTATGATGTATTAATCAGTGAAACATACTAACTTTATTTGTGTAACATCTTTCATACAGTTTCTGTACACAGCACCTTAGTTTTACAAAATTAATAGAATTCATTGAGAAAAATATACTGTACTGAGTGTAGATTTTAAGGGATTTTTAGTTTGTTGTTGATTTGGAAAGACTGAGGGAAAAAATTTGTTTAAATAAATTGTATGTTATGGTCCCTCTACATAACAGTGCCTCTCTGTGGTCTATTTTCAGGGTCAAATGTCACATATCACCTCACCAGCAGCAGTATGTCATGGACTGGGGCTCAGAGCTTCTGCAGAGAACACTACACAGACCTGGTCAGTGTGAGAAACAATGCAGAGAACGAGAAGGTGAAAGAGCTGGTACCTCCAGGAACAAGAGTCTGGATCGGCCTTTTCAGAGACTCCTGGAAGTGGTCGGACGGAAGTAATTCCTCATTCAGGTTCTGGCATCAGAATCAACCTACTAACAACGCCGGGCGGGATTGTGTGCGTGCACACTACAACGACCCTGGAGAATGGTATGACGCCCACTGTAGCGATCACCGGCCATTCATTTGCTACAATCAAACCGAAGGTAATCCATTTATTCAAATAAGATTAGGTTTATTTTAGCATCAAATGTCCCAAATCAAAAATGCACTTCAGCAGTCTGGATAGTTTACCTGAAATTGTTTGGAATCATGCCGTGGTTATCAGCTGCAGATGATAAGTGTGTGCTAAACACTATGCAAAACATGGACGATCTAATTACCACATTTTCACAGCAAATAAGGCAGTATTTACACCCCCCCACCCTCCCATATACAAATATGCTCAAAAAGTCCCCCTGAATATATTGATATAAAAATTTTTTTTTTCTTTGCTGTGTCACGACAGGCAGGCACACTTATTTCTAATTATCAAATGGAATTATAAATATAAGTACATTTAAATTGCCATTTTTATTATTTACTCTGGTTATAGTTTTACTGTTTAGTGAATTTCTGCGTGCCGTTTGTCAAAGGAGATTAAAGTTCCCATCAGCTGTTGATGCGACACTTATTATTGTAACACAGAACCAATAATAACATTTCACTACAGCCAGATTATTAAAGAGATGACAGGGTACAATACAAAAGGGGAAAAACAGCAGAATTAGACATTATTGTAAAAAGGTATTAGAAATAAAATGATTCCAACTGTTCGTGATTTTTTAAAGTTATTTAGAATTACATGAAATGGGTTTTGAATCTATATTTTTTGTCCCTGGCAGAGTTGGCCCCCGAAGCCCCCGTGATGACAAGGCAAGTGTTCAAATTGCGTCTGAACATAGAAGACAGTGAGAATCTGGATGACGAAGCGATGAAGGAAGCCCTCTTGAAGGAGGTATATCATGTTTGATTTAATTATTATTTTACGTTAAAACAGAATAACCAAATTACTCTTAAAAGGAAAATTTAAAAAAAGATTAAGAATGATTTATTTCAAAAAGAGCATTACATTTTACAACAGCACAAAACAGTGTGAAGGTAGAAAACAGAAACAGGGATTGCAGGTTGTAACTTAAAGGTGGAGTCAGCGATTCTTGAGTAAGCTTGTTGTCAGAAAACACCATGTTGCTAGCTATGGTGGGTTAACATGACCTTTGTTAACATATTTACAGAGCCTAGACTGTGTATAAACACTGGACTTTTTCCGGTGAACACACAATGGACAGGTAGTGGATTCTGAGGATATTCATTGATTTTGACAAAAAGTGATTTTCACAACAAGCGTTCTCCAGAATCACTGACTCCCCCTTTAACAAGAGTGCATTTAGCATTAAGGTTCATCTATGTGAGTGATAATGCTGAGGAGTTTTGTGTCTCAGGTCAAACAGAGGCTGGAGGATCAGGGGCTGGGACACGTCAAAGTGTCCTTCAGGAAGCAGGCGGATGGAAAGTTCTTCACCAAGGAAGAGAAAAAAGATGAGCTTTAAACCCTCTGTAAACCCAAATCCACTAATTCCTTCTAACTCTATAATGTGGGGAGTTAGTTTTATGATAGTAAAGCGTCTGAAAAGAGTTCAGAGTATCTATCAATCCAAATTCAAGATGGTGTCCTTTAAGTTTGATAAATTTGACAGAAATTCGGTTTATATGAGGGGGCTTTTGCTCTTAGTTCTTATAATACAAATATTATTTTGAACCAATCACGACAGTTCTCTGCTCGAACATTCTAGGAAAACAATCACTGTTGCCATGGAGACCATTTGATACGGCCACGCCCACACAGTCCTGTCAAATATTCTCGACAGTAAAACTGTTTTTTTTTAACCAAATTTTATAATATTTATGAACATTTATTTTCAATCTGATTTTTGTAAAAGCTTATTGACACACCCAACGTTAATATAATAATAATTATATTTTTTACTATTTTAGAGCAGGTTTCAAGAGGCTTTAATGTTGAATCTCTGTGTCTGTTTTAATTCCTCAAAGTCCTCATGTAACGGGTCGGAATAGAGCTGCAGCATTCAGGTAATTATGATATGTCAGATAAATTATTAGGGCTGTTTTAGACAACTGCCTTAAAGACGCTTTATGATAAAACAAGATAAGATAACATACTGTGGGATAAGATTTGAACACCATCAAAGGAAGACAATTTAAAAGATATGAAGATATTTGGTTTCATGAGAAAATATTTCTTTCTTCATTTAAGATTTAATAGAATAGAAGTTTTAGGGATGCTCCGATCTTGATTTTTGGGCCGATCCCGATACCGATTTTTAATATTTACTCTTTGCTACTTAAAATGTATTTAACCAAGTAATTGTATTGGCTGTCTCTTCTTAGAAAGGCCTAATACATATTATTGTACTCTTATGATGAATTTACATAACATTGTCACTTAGATTAAGGTTGCCCATTATTAAGCACTCATTAAACTCATGAATAGGCCTCCAAATATTTTTTAGTATCAGATATATTATACTTCATTATGCAATATAAAACAAATGCTAAATGACACATTTGAATTTAGTAACCTCTTTTGATTAAAACAAACTTAAAAATGTGTGATTACTGTTACAGTTAAATAGGATGCACTACAGTAACAATGCCACAGACCTGAGCAAAAAATATTTGTCATAATTATTTAAGATGAGTAAATAAGAAATGTATATTATATTAAATTAATAAAAATACATTATTAATAATTAAAAGATCGGCCTTTGCAAATCGGCTAAAAAGCCGATTAGTCATTTGGAGAGAAAATTGTCCGATTTAAACCAGTGGCCGGTCGATCGGAGCATCCCTATTTTTAATATAAGATTGTGTCCATATACTGTTTTGTTGTCTAGCTGTAGTGTGTCAGACTATATTCAACTTCTGAGTTATATAGAAAATAATTATATGTGTTTTATTCTGAAGCTGTCATGTTACTCATGTGATTATAAGTATGTAACTGTAACATCTTCCAAGCAGAGCCGGCCCTAGACTTTTGGGGCCCAAAGCAGGATCTTAATATACCAATAAGAGTTAAAGCTGACATAATGTCCAAAACTTGTAAATCTAATAATTTGTAGTGACACGGTAAATTCCATTGCATGTAAGGACAAAATCTATGGCTGCTACAAAATGAAAACAATCAGAGCACTTTCTTAAAGCAGCCTCCTCCAATTGTAATTGATTTCACTGTCAGTGCTGCAAACTGTCCAGGAAAAGCTTGTGAAGACACTTCTCCAAGTCTGAGTTGACTTTACTTAATTTAGTTAAACTTCATTATTACCACAGAATCCTGGGAGTGCCAAAGTCTCCAGGAAATCTTTAGTTCCTTCTTGTGTCGTGTTCATTTAAAAATGTATTTTCTATGGGCCCCCAGAGACCAGGGCCGGCTCTGCTTTGAGGATTTTGATGTTTTTTTTGTGTGTGTTTTTGTCATATATAATCATGAATTTAATATCTTTGGTTTTAAGAGTTGTGGTTGATTTATGCAATATATGAAAATGTATCTCCTTGGGCTGTGGGAAATGTATCACTTTTCTGACACTTAATATTTTAACTGATTAATTTACAAACAAAAAAATTAGTTAGACGATATTGATAGTAGACGTGAGTTGCCGCTGCAGGCGAGTTGTTTTGTATCACCAAGTTAAAGGTGGAGTTAGAGATTCTGGAGAACAATTGTTGTCAAATTCACTTTTTGTCAATTCAGCGCACACACGGTACAAACAGGTAGCAGATCACGAGGAGATATTCACTGATTTTGACGTTATTTGGACAAAAAGCATTCTCTAGAATCTCTGACTGTAGAGGATTTATTTTATTTTTATTTAATATTTTTATTTAGATTTTTTTTTTTTTAAGATTATTTTTGGGCATTTTCAAGCTTTATTAGACAGTACAGAGTTGAAATGGGGAGACAGAGAGAGAGAGGGGGGGGGATGACCTGCAGTAAAGGTCCACGGGTCGGATTTGAACCCGCGACCACTGTAACGAAGGCCGGAGCCAATATGGTACGCGCTCTATCCACTTCGCCACCAGAGCACCCATGTGTAGAGGATTTTGATTGTTTTTTTATGTGTTTTTGTCATATATAATCATGAATTTAATATCTTTGGTTTTAAGAGTTGTGGTTGATTAATGCAATATATGAAAATGTATCTCCTTGGGCTGTGGGAAATGTATCACTTTTCTGACACTAAATATTTTAACCGATTAATTTACAAACAAAAAAATTAGTTAGACGATATTGATAGTAGACGTGAGTTGCCGCTGTAGGCGAGTTGTTTTGTATCACCAAGTTAGAGGTGGAGTTAGAGATTCTGGAGAACAATTGTTGTCAAATTCACTTTTTGTCAATTCAGCGCACACACGGTACAAACAGGTAGCAGATCGCGAGGAGATATTCACTGATTTTGACGTTATTTGGACAACAAGCATTCTCTAGAATCTCTGACTGTGTAGAGGATTTTCATTGTTTTTTTGTGTGTTTTTGTCATTTATAATCATGAATTTAATATCTTTGGTTTTAAGAGTTGTTTTTGATTAATGCAATATATGAAGATGTATCTCCTTGGGCTGTGGGAAATGTATCACCTTTCTGACACTAAATATTTTAACTGATTCATTTACAAACAAAAAAATTAGTTAGACATTATTTATAGTAGACGTGAGTTGCCGTGATATATGTGTAACGAGTTATTTATTTTATATCACCAAGTTAAAGGTTGAGTCAGAGATTCTGGAGAACACTTAGAACAAAAAAACGTTTTGTCAAAATCAGCGCATACATGGTAGGAACAGGTAGCAGATCGCGAGGAGATATTCACTGATTTTGACGTTATTTGGACAGCAAGCATTCTCCAGAATCTCTGACTGTGTAGAGCATTTTGATGTTTTTTTTGTGTGTTCTTGTCACATATAATCATGAATTTAATATCTTTGGTTTTAAGAGTTGTGGTTGATAAATGCAATATATGAAAATGTATCTCCTTGGGCTGTGGGAAATGTATCACTTTTCTGACACTAAATATTTTAACCGATTAACTTACAAACAAAAAAATTAGTTAGACATTATTGATAATAGACATGAGTTGCCGCTGTAGGCGAGTTGTTTTGTATCACCAAGTTAGAGGTGGAGTTAGAGATTCTGGAGACTAATTGTTGTCAAATTCACTTTTTGTCAATTCAGCGCACACACGGTACAAACAGGTAGCAGATCGCGAGGAGATATTCACTGATTTTGACGTTATTTGGATAACAAGCATTCTCTAGAATCTCTGACTCCACACTCAAGGATTTCATATTTAACCAACTTTCTTTAGGATACTGTTAAGATAGAAAAAATAAAATTTGAATGGATGTAACTAACCACATTAACTAAATCAGATTTATTCTTGTGAAGATCTTTAAAATCGTTTTTTTTATGAGTAAAAAATTTGTCATGTAAATTATAAGTATAAAAATTCTTCATAAGTATAATTCAGCCTCTCCCCTTTTGGACATTTTATCCAATCAGTGTGTTTACAGCATTGGCTGAAAGGTGAAGGGGCGTTGACCCTACCATTGTATAAGAAAATAACTAAAATTAAAAAAATTGTCACGTTAATAAGTTTGAAATTAAATGAGACGTTACACGAAATAAAAGTGCCAGTGGGGAAAATTCTAAATATAAAATTGTGTATTATGAAATTGAAGTAATATCTAATGTAACATTATCATGAAAATTAATAAACAACATTCCATCATGATGAGTTGAGTTTTAATTTTTTCTTTTATTATGATTTGATTATATTGGGTTCAATGATAGGCCTACTTTGAAAATTCTAACAGTACTTTTGGGCATCCCCATAGCCTATGAACCAGAGTACCATTATTCACAGTGCACCTCCAACACCCTGCATCATCCCTCAACCCTGCTCTGTGTAACCTGGATGGGGTCCAATACACTCCATGCAATGTTTAAAATTGAATAAGTCTTGTTTTCAGTTCTCTCAATTTTTTTTTTTTTTATCTTTAAGGATCAAACTAGTTCTCGGATGAATCTATATTAAGATCAGCTTCCCATGTCAATCTAAGGGCTGACAAATCTTCCTCTGAGTTAAGAAGCAGCATGGAATAATATGCTGCTGACCTCATGACCCTTTCCAAAATAGTCTAATGTGTGATGCCAGATGTCCACAATAGGGGGAGCCACAGAAGCACAGCCAAAGGTCTGTATCGGCAGATTTCATGATTATGTCATTTTTCCCTCATCATAGAGATCACCTAAAACCTTGATTCCTTCTGGATAGCACAGTTTCCAAAAAGAGGGTTCTTTGTCAATACAAAAAAAAATAAGGTTTTAACCAGATTCTCGCATGTAAATGAAGATAGCTTAATTGAATCAATGTTTTTTCTCCCGTTTTTAGACAGGTCATTATTAGTAGTTAAAGCTGCGTTCAAGAACACCCCGTTAATACACGTTACATACATAGGCAGTATTAGTATTATTAGTTTAGTAGCACTTTTTTCAAGGATGACGCCCCCATTTAGACAATTACATTTTTTTTTTCAAGGACAAGAAGCTAGTTAGGCCCACTAAAGATGGCATCATCCACCACTGCCTCAAGTCTTTCTACAATATCAAGTGATGATGGTATTAAAATAATGAATAACTTATTGAAATGGCTAAATGGCTTTAAATAAGAACCAATTCAAAGTACTAGTAACTAATCAGTAACAAAAACATTGTGATTTCATTTTAAATAATGATAGGAAACAGATCAACTAGATAGGCCTAATAGAACAATATTGAAATGCCTTTAATCTCTATTCTATATTCTGTATCTATATAATATTGTTTGATTCGTTAAATCACCCGTCAAACCTAATTTTGAATGATTCTAATGTTGATTTAGAATACAGGACTAGATAATTTGATGATAAATTAGTGATTTTTGAGACTATGAAAAGGTGTGAAGGACCTGCTAATATAAACAACGTTTTTTAGATGAGTTTTTGGCTAGCTAGCTCGGTAGAAAAAATACTTTCTCTGCTACGAGTCCCGTGGAGCCCGCCCTGTGAAGCGATTCCCTTGTTGAGTCTTCATGTGAAAACATTACATTACAACATTCCCGTTTACAGAGCCTAGGCTGTGTTTTAACAATGGATTGTTTGTTGGATTGTGAGGAGGTAATCGCTGATATTGAGAAAAAGACATTCCCCAGAATCGCTGACTCCACCTTTAAGTGACTAAAACTGATTTTATGAATTGACTGCAAATAAGTATTTTTCTTTGTTGTCAAGGCCTTTGTTTTGTTTTGGTTGATAGTGGAGAAACCTGGTTGGATCCTGCATCCTGCTCGCCATCCCTGGACTACTGTCGCAGACTGACGAGAGCGTGGTAGGACAATTCACTTTGCCTATATTTTTCTGGTACACACTGGTACACGAGTGGTTTAAATTGCTGCTAGGGATGCACATAACTAGACTCTTGAATGGTTTTAACGCCAGTTGCATTTCAGTCACTGTCAAAAATATATTAAACATTCCATACCCAGCCCTAACGATAGCAGATGTGGAATGTAACTAAGTTCATTTATTCAAGTACTGTACACGTTTGGGGCACTTTACCGGAATATTTTCTTTCCATGCTTCTTTTTACTCCTCCACATTTATCTGATAACAAAAGTTACTTTACAAATTAAGGTTTTTGTGACAGGAAGATTTTACATAATTTTGTATACTACTAATTTTGATCGAGAGAACAATCAATCTATGAATGATAAAAAAATCACCAATGAAATTTAGGTGTATATATACTAATCTATAATAGGACAACAGTCACTTTTATTTGTAATACTTAATGTGCATTTTCCTGATTATATGGACATACTTGTATATACTACTTAAATACATAGAACATTTAGAAATATTTTTAACGTTCACACCCCTAAAACAAACATGACATCTATGATATCTTTTATAGTTTAGAGTGGTGTTCCTGGGGGTGATTTACAGTAGCCATTTCACTGCCAGCCTCTTCACATGCAAATGTTCCATCAAAACCGGTTCCACCCCGTTGCTGTTTTCTGGGCTTAGCTCCACCCAAGACGATTGTGATTGGTTTAAAGAAATTAAAACAAGGCGGGCCGTTTTTCTCCCCCTATCTAGAGGGTGCTGCCAGACTGTACTACTAGCTGTAGTTTGGTCTGGCTGTGCTGGACTAGTGCCTCGGATATGCGTGTTGCAATGTGTTAAAGGTGCACTATGTAACTTTGGGTGTGTCAGAGAAGTGAACATTTTGTAATGTATATTCTCTCACTGAATAAACAAACTTTCCTCACAGTAAAATGTGATCCCTGGAACAGTGTTTGAAGTTAGAAAGCTTCCTGAAAAGTTACTGTTTCACTGTTGTTGTTGTTTACAGCAGCAGGGCCCACAGTTTGGTTTACAAACATATTCTAGTCTTATGTTTGGTTCGGGTGCCATAATATAATGTTCCTTTTGATTTAAGATGATAGAATTATTCATTACTAAGAATTACATGTATAGAAAATATGTTTTGTAAACTAACGGCAGGCTCTGTGAATGTAAACAAATCTCCCTCCTCTGAAACTGCATAGTGCACCTTTTAAGCTGCAGGTAATATGTGCAGTATGTTAAGAACATGCGGATGGAGAGTAGATATTAGCTGATTTGTCAAAAAGTGTTCTGTTTTACAATGACTGAGCATGCCTTTAATTGTAATGCACACTGACTTCACGCTCGACTTTCAAAATGTACGCCGACTGCGTTTCTGACATTTCAAATCATCTTTCAATCGGCTTTCAATTTGTAGCCCTAAGTTCTTCTGACCATCATTGCTGCTTCAGGTAAGTGTTTTATATATTAATACGTCTTTTAATTAGGGCTGTCAAATTAACGCAGATTAATCGCGCTTCTATACTGCCCTTTGACCCGGTGTCAAAAGGGGTGCGATGATAGCGCAGCTGCACCTGTAGCTTGCGGACACGGCCCGCATGGGATTAAAGAGTACAGAAAGAAGCAGGGCAAGAGGCCGAGGGCTCTATGGATGTGTTATGGGATGCTTCGGGAAAATAAGCATGAAGGTAGGAAGAAATGTTTTGTTATTCTCTGCTGTGTCTGTGCATTATTGATAGTGGGTGCCTAATTAGCTATATAGCCATGCCTGCTTTTTTCCTCTTAAGTTTGTGTGTGAATATTTTTGGCTATGAGTAAGACTAGGCCTGTAGGCTAAACACGCCTGTATAGCCTACAAACTGTAGGCTATACAGGTGTTTATATTATAAACTGGCATAAATGTGTCATATAAGTATGCGATTAATTTAGATTAATTAATCACATAGCCTGTAATTAATTCGATAAATGTTTTAAATCGCTTGACAGCCCTCGTTTTAATATAATGTATTGTGGGATCCTTGTGACAACCACTAAACTTTATATGTACAACAGTAATCCTTTGATTCACGGTGAAACAAAATGCAAGAATGATAATTTCTTTATTATTGTATACATTATTATGTTATGTTCATGACATCCATATTGGAAGTGCTTTCACAACCAAGAAAATAACGACGTGACAGGTCATAAACACAAAAATGAAAGCTGATGGCATTGCTGCAGACCCTTTACACCCACTACAGTATTTGAGCTGCTCTGGTCGTAGATTCAGGGCCTGTTTTTTTTTTTTTAAGATTATTTTTGTCATTTTCAAGCTTTATTAGACAGTACAGAGTTGAAATGGGGAGACAGAGAGAGAGAGGGGATGACCTGCAGTAAAGGTCCACGGGTCGGATTTGAACCCGCGATCACTGCAACGAAGGCCGGAGCCAATATGATACGAGCTCTATCCACTACGCCACCGGTGCACCCCGAGAAGTGTTTTATTCTGATAGCCTGTATGTTATTTGT
>NC_137211.1:2108437-2125937 GCF_949987685.1 Ammodytes marinus | reverse complement strand
AAAATTAATACAAATGTCCAAATACAATACAGAAAACGGAGATAAATCTGGCTGAATCAGTGAGTGCTTTTAAATCAATTCTTAAAACACATTTGTATAGACTTGCGTTCATGTGAGGCCGTCTCTTTATCGTCTTTCTCATTGTCTTTGTATCCTAGCACCTTTTAATCTCATTTTGTTTATTGCATTTGCTGCTCTATCTTCCCTTTTCTTTCTCACCATCACAATGATGTACAGTCTATTGACTTAATGTTTATGTGTATCTGATTTGTATTTGCTCCTATTTATCATGTCAAAGCACTTTGTGAACTATTGTTTTTTAAAGGTATTTTTTTAAGGTATATCTGTGTCCTTCTGTTTTGATGATGCCTTATGTCTTTGTCCATTTTAATGAAAACAAAGTTAATATGTTTGAACAGTTTCAAGGCTCCAGACCATTTTTTCTCAAGTCTTTCCTGTCCTCGAAAAGCGTTTGTTTTAGCTTCACATGACAGTTGAGGCTAAAGTAACACAATCAAATATTGCTTTCAGTGGCCCTGGATCGGGCTGCACCGTACTGACATGTACAGCTGGATGTGGTCACTGACAAACAGCAGTTTCTACAAACACGGAGAGATGGAGTTTAGAAACTGGTCGACCGGAGAACCAAACGGAATAGGCAGTGGAAAATACTGTGGACTGATGGGGGAGAATGGATTATGGAATGACACATCATGTGACGGACCCTATAAGGCAGTCTGCTGTGATGTCCGAGGTGAGGATATTAAGTCACAACATATAACACATGAGTTTAGTTTCTTGATCTTCCACTTCTCTGCTTCTCTTTGACACGGCGACCTACGATGTTTTAATCAGTGAAACATACTAACTTTATATGTGTAACATCTTTCATACAGTTTCTGTACACAACATCTTAGTTTTACAAAATAAATAGAATTTATTGAGAAAAATAATCTGTACTTATGTATTCGGTGTAGATTTTAAGGGATTCTTTTGTTTGTTGTTGATTTGGAAAGACTGGAAAATATTTGTTTAAACAAATGATAGGTTATGGTCCCTCTACATAACATAGGCCTTTCACACCGCCGCAAAATCAGAGCTAGTTCTGGGCTTGTTCGGAGTTAGAGCCAGTGTTTTGGTTTCACACCGCCAGAGAGCCTGCTCCGGGCCGTAAAAACCGGGGGAACTCATACCCCAGGATTGAGCAGGGTTTGATAAGAACTGCTTGCGCGAACGGTTGGGGGAGGGATTATCCTGACCAACCAGAGCAACTCAAACCTCATGCCCGCCATATTTAAAAACACCGCTACTACGAGACGTAAACATAACATAATTACCGAACGTAGCGATCAAATTGACCGGCGAGAATACGCTGTATGGGTCCTGTTTGCTTAAGAAAGCAAAGCGAGAGCCAACAAGTGTAAAAATAAGACGTATTCGCCGCTGTTGTTGTGCTTAAAGCTAGCGGTAGCTTTAGCGTTAGCCACAAGAGCAGCGGCGTCGGGTGACGTACACACACGTTTACAGTGACGTCATGACGTTGCTCTCTTGCCGGCTCCATGGCTGTCTCCGGTCGATGTGAAACCAACCGGTTCATAACTGGGATAAGGCTGTAACCAGTTTTGAACTGACCCCAACACCAGCCTGGAACTGACTCTTGGTTCATTTTGGTGTGAAAGGCCTAACAGTGCCTCTCTGTGGTCTATTTTCAGGGTCAAATGTCACATATCACCTCACCAGCAGCAGTATGTCATGGACTGGGGCTCAGAGCTTCTGCAGAGAACACTACACAGACTTGGTCAGTGTGAGAAACAATGCAGAGAACAAGAAGGTGAAAGAGCTGGTACCTCCAGGAACAGCAGTCTGGATCGGCCTTTTCAGAGACTCCTGGAAGTGGACGGACGGAAGTAATTCCTCATTTAGGTTCTGGAGAGAGGATCGACCTACTAACAACGCCGGGTGGGATTGTGTGATGGCAGACTACAACGACCCTGGAAAATGGTATGACACCACCTGTAGCGATGGCCGGCGATTCATTTGCTACAATCTAACTGAAGGTAATCCATTTATTCAAATAAGATTAGGTTTATTTTAGCATCAAATGTCCCAAATCAAAAATGCACTTCAGCAGTCTGGATAGTTTTCCTGAAATTGTTTGGAATCATGCAGTGGTTATCAGCTGCAGATGATTAGTGTGTGCTAAACACTATGCAAAACATGCACGATCAAAATACCACATTTTCACAGCCCATAACTGTATTTACAAACCCCTCCCCAATTAGAAATATGCACAAAAAGTCCCCCTGAATATATTGATATAAAACATATAATACATTTCTTCTTTGCTGTGTCACAACAGGCAGTCACACTTATTTCTAATTATCAAATGGAACTAAACTACATTTAAATTGCCATTATTATTATTTATACTTGTTCTGGTTTGACTGTTTAATGAATTTCTGCGTGCCGTTTGTCAAAGGAGATTAAAGTTCCCATCAGCTTTTGATGAGACACTTATTATTGTAACACGGAACCAATAATAACATTTTACTACAGCCAGATTATTAAAGAGATGACGGTACAATACAAAAGGGGGAAAAAGCACAAATAGACATTATTGTAAAAATGTATTAAAAAAAATTATTCCAACTGTTCGTGATTTATTTAAGTAATTTAGAATTACAGGAATGAGTTTTTGAATCTATATTTTTTTTCCCTGGCAGAGTTGGCCCCCACCACAGCCGCCGTGACGACAGAGCAAGTGACAAGTGAGTAACATTTTAAATGTATTTTAAAAAAAATATTCAAACGGTAAACTCTAAAGTAATTTAGTAATTTCCTGTAATTTATTACAGGAAATGGGTTTTTGAATCTATATTTTTACAAATATACTGAAGCAGTCTGGATGGTTTTCCTGAAATGTTTTGGGAGAATGCAGTGGTTATCAGCTGCAGATGATAGGTGTGTGCTGAAAATATGCAAAACATGGACGATCTAAATACCATTTTCTTAGTTACAACAAACATGGCCGTATTTATAACAACATTTTGGCACATTCCCTCCAATATTAAAATATGCACAAAATTTCCCCCAGCACATATTGATAGCCTATAAAAAATAAGGAAAAATTGTTTTCTGTTACGATAGGTAGCGTCAAACTAAATTATCATTACCAAATGTAATATAAGTAATAAATATAAATTAATTTAAATTGCAATACACAGATTTTTTTAATTAGGTACAATGCAGGTGAATGTCATCATGGCCATTAAAGATGTTTATATAGGAGATGGTTGTGTAGGAGAAAAACACTGACGCTCACAGACAAGGTAAAGTCAAATAAAAACCTACTCTGTACACTTTCGACCTTTTATTTATACTGACAGAAGAGATGTTATCGAAGCAAAATAGCCAAAAATCTTGAATTTACCAGTGTTTGCTGTGTAGCGCCGTAATGTAAAGGAAATGTACAACTGATGCATTTTAGAAATAACTTCTACTACTTTTGCTTTGCTTTTCTAGGCTGCTTGTAACGATTTTTTAAAATACGATAAAAAAAGAAACATTTGTAATTGCCGCATCTTTATTCAAAAACTGAAAATTACTTCCAATTCACAGTGCAGACTGATGTGTAAAAACCCCAGGTTATTAAATATACTATTAAAAGTAATATTAAATGATAAAAAAAAGCATAACTAGGATAACACAAAAAACATACATATGATATACATTTATATACTGTATATAAGGGATGTCCATGGTTAACCGGTTAACCGATAAGAAGATCTTTAACCAGTAAATCTTAACAGTTAAAAAGAAAAATCATCTTAATTTCTCTCAGATGACAGGAGATCGTTAATTTGTATTGATATTGATAACATTTTCAAGACTCCTTAACAATCCAAGTCTTTATTGATACCACTATTGATATTCCACTATTGATATTTTTCTATATATTTTTTTTAAATAGAACTTGTATTATTGCTTTAATTGCTGATAAGATGATCATAGCTCAAGATAGGACGTTAAACAGGTCATAATTCCATTTTTACTATCTGATTTATATTGCTTGGAAAACAAGTTTTTCGCCAAAATAGAAAAAAAATAAAATTTGTGTTGCATTTGAACCATTAATCATATTACTGAGCCGACACACATCACTGAACACATCACATTTGTCAATGTTTTCTACTTTTTTTAAGCTAACTAGCTCTATATCCTGTCGATTTTAACATGGACTTCAAAAACTGGATTACTATTTTTAACTGACGGGACTTTCTACACCGTTGATTTACCACCAGCCCAAGCCAGCTCCGTGACGTTCTCCTGCGGTGGCACACAGTGCCCTTCTGGTCAGGACTGCCTCCAGGTGAACGGCACATCTCGCTGCATGGACCCGTGTGATCACTACACGCCGCTAGACGACGCCTGGAGAGCCACAGACATCAGGGAACCGCCTCTTCACTGCGACCTGACAGACTGGAATGGCCAGGATGGCCCGGTCTGGCAGGGCTGGTACCGTCTGTTCCTCGGTAACAGCAGCGTTCAGATGCCAGAGAGATGCATTGAGAAAAACATGTGTGGAACTCATATTCCACTGTGGCTGCAGACGCCCCACCCGCTGCTCTCTGCAGGCATCATACAGGCCCAGGTCTGTGGTCACTGGGTCAATAGCTGCTGCCGGTACAAGTTCACAATCCATGTGAAAGCCTGCCTAGGAAACTACTACGTCTACAAGTTCATAAAGCCCACTGGCTGCTATCGAGCATACTGTGCAGGTAAGCAACAAGTATTCCTTCTATGCGTCACACTGTGGTATCAAAGTTGGTCCAAATGCTAAGATCAAAATCCAGAGGCTTCAGCTGCTAAAGCACAAAGTTATAAGTCTAGTTCTTCAGACTGACAGCGAATGGAATCCTTAGTCCATAGTGTGTATCAGGAGATGATC
Organism: Ammodytes marinus; assembly: GCF_949987685.1. Lineage (NCBI taxonomy): Eukaryota > Metazoa > Chordata > Actinopteri > Uranoscopiformes > Ammodytidae > Ammodytes > Ammodytes marinus. The sequence continues at coordinate 2,120,989 of NC_137211.1, read as the reverse complement.
ATGTCTTAAGGATAATTCAGACCTTTGGTACCATCAGATTCTCTAATGGACTCATTTCTTTTGTGCTCCTCATCAGATGTCAACACAACAATACCTGTATGTGACACCTGCAGTGCAGGTCAGACCTGTGTGAGCAATGGCATCGTCTGGAGGTGTGAAGGTCAGTCTGAGTGAAACATCCACCATTCCACATGATTTACCTTGATGGTTTTGACACAAAATGAGTTTGGTGTATATTTAATTTGCCATTTAAAATATTTCTCTTTCCTGGTAGATCCTTCCACAAGAGATTTGACTACTTCACCAACAGGTCAGATTGTTATGTGCTAAATAAGATGTACTTGCCCTGATAGGTCAGTTGCTTTCACTAAAATCTACCTCGTTCTTCTGATTGGTAAATCCTGATTGGCTGGACTACCACACGCTGGATAGATGCATACATTAACGTATGGTGCTGTAGGCTTCTCAAAGTTTATGTAAGCGCCAAACCTGGCATGTCTGAATTTTGTTGTATGCTGAGAGGCCGGGGGTCTGAACTATTCATGCAAGTGGCATGTCCCAACCCATTATGGGGGCGAGACCCGATAAGCCTTTGGCTTCTCCTGCTTCCCTTCGGACGATAACACAAAGTAATATGTATGAATATGCAATGAGAAAATTATGTATTGTGTGTAATTGTCCGGAAGAATAATAATAAATAAAAATAAAAAATTACGGTTTGGGCTGCAGCACCAGTATTGGGTGGGAGGAATAAGAATAATAAAAATTCCGGCAAAAACAACAGGGTTCCCTGCCCAGCAGGGCTATGGAACCGCGTTGCTCTGCAAAACGCGGTCCCAGGCCCTTCTCGGGCTTGGCCCCCGGTTAGTGCCTCCCACTCGACTCGGGATCCGAGCGCCGTCGACCGTGGCGCCGGCGGCTCACTTCACATAATCCGGGGATGTAAAGTTTTTCGATGTGGGATGTTCGGTTTGGGAGTTATAGACCAAAGAGCGCAAAAAAAAACACAGAGAAATTGTGGGAGCTGAAATGGAAAGTCTGTTTTGCAGTTGCGATTTTGCGAATGATCCTTAACGGCTTAAATGTGCGTGGCCTATGCTTAAGATGCAGCAAAATTCAGTGAATCTGTGGATATAAAGGTTTTGAATGTGGAATGTTTGGTTGGGGAGTTATGAGCAAAACGAGATTGTCAGCCTCTCCACTGTAAAAAGTAGAGAGGCTGTCTGCCTCTTCACTGTAAAAAGAGACACTTTTTTGAATTTGCCACCCAAAAAAATAAAATTCTAATTGTATTAATAAGTCCCGCCCACATTAATATTTCTTGGCCATATTTTTTATATAGACTCAGGTATGCCCCATGATGGTCTCCCTTGAGTTTTAAGCGGCTAGTTACAAGAGAATAACTTTTCCGTTTATGGCGCCCCCTTATGGCGAAATTACCCGATTATTTTTTTAATGCAACTAAGGGTAGCACCAACATATGTCTAAAATTTGGACTTGATCCGATTTATAATTTTGGATTCATGATTTTTTCCGTAAAACGTAGCTAATCAACAAATATTCAAAACGCTACTGTTTCGTCATCGATGGTCGGATCAACATTCTTTTAGATGATTTTTTTTTCGTCTGCGTCTGAAGATGTTCTGTGCAAAGTTTGGTGTCAATTGGGAAAAAAATGTGGGAGGAGAAGCGAAAAGTCAGTTTTGCAGTTTTGGCGATTTTGCGAAAAAGCTGTAAAGTATGCATCACAAACTGCGTCAAATACCAGAAAATGCTGCAAAAACTCCAGTTGGAAGATTATGTGTGATTAAGGTGGAAACATGTTTTAATAATGCGACTTAAGATCGGAAAACAGCCAATGCCATTTGACGATTATTGCTATTATTTAGCCTTGAAATGTGCCAAGTGTAGATGGCGTGTTTGACTGTGGGATGTTCTGTGTGGAAGTTATAGCCCCAAACGCGTTTTCCTTACTGTTGTTACAAGATATACATTTGTTGTGGTTTTGGTGCCCCCTATTGATACATTTCGCAAAACTGCCTAAGGTAGAAAGCTGCAGCTCAATGTACCGAACATGTGGATGTCAAGTTTTTGAATGTGATGTTTGGTTGGGGAGTTATGAGCAAAAGCAGATTGTCAGCCTCTCCACTGTAAAGATACTTTTTTGAATTTGCTGCCAAAACACTTAAAAAATGGCAAAAACAGGAAGCAACTGTGATAAACTAATTTGTTTAATAAGTCCCGCCCACATAAGAATTTCTTGGCCATATTTTTTAATAGACTCAGGTATGCCCCATACGGTGGCGCTGAGCATTCACCAAATAAAAAAAAGTTTTCACTGCAGGATCTCGTAATTACGAGATAAAGATCTCGTAATTACGAGATAAGGATCTCGTAATTACGAGATAAGGATCGCCCTCTCATTCATCAATAACGATGTCTGTGTGTGTGTGTATTTGTGTGCAGACGAGGTGAACCTAGCCATAGGAAAACGTAGGCAATAGCCTTGGTTTCCGGACTACAATGGGCCCCATAATCAATAAACTTATTTTAAATATTTGTTTAGGCTACTGTTCATTCATTAATCAGCGATCGCATCGGGTAGGCTACTGAGGGACACACTTTCGGCTTTACGCCCGTGATCAGCTGCTGAGGTCCGACTGGGCTTTTCTCCTGAATAGTCCCAGTGACTGCATATCTGCACAAAGTTGACATGGCTATCATTGTCATGCCCTCCTTGTAGAAAGTTCTTATGTGTTTGTATGAGTCATGGATTACACCGAGTTTAACGACTGCATTTAATCAAAGCATTCAATAAAACTGCGTTCCGATACAGTAACAAACAGGAGGTAAAAGTGAACTAGCCCACCGGGCATTCTGATTGGATGAGGCAACACAGTACGGTGGCTCCGGTGGCTCATAATGAACAAACTGCATATACAAAGTGAAAGTGTGTCCCTCATTTCCCAATGCGATCGCTGATTAATGAATGAACAGTAAACAAATATTTAAAATAATTGTATTGATTATGGGGCCCATTGTAGTCCGGAAACCAAGGCTATTGCCTACGTTTTCCTATGGCTAGGTTCACCTCGTCTGCACACAAACACACACACACACACACACACACACACACACACACACACACACACATCGTTATTGATGAATGAGAGGGTGATCCTTATCTCGTAATTACGAGATCCTTATCTCGTAATTACGAGATCTTTATCTCGTAATTACGAGATACTTATCTCGTAATTACGAGATCCTGCTCTGAAACTTTTTTTTATTTGGTGAATGCTCAGCGCCACCGTAGCCCCATGATAGTGTCCCTTGAGTTTCAAGAGAATCCCTTTTTTTTTTTTTTTTTTAAGGGATTTGCGCAAATCTTTAAAGCGCTACCATTTGGTCTTCCGATGGTCGTAGAAAAAATCTTTATACAACTTTTGCTCGTGGGAGTCTGTAGAGCATAATGCTTTTGGTTGGCGAAAACTGTAGGAGGAGTGTCTTTTGGTGACACACAGTTTTTGCGATGTAGCGAAAAATCTATATATACGCAAATGGGCGTGGCCTATGTCAAAAGATGCAGCTGTGGGAGTTATAGCCCAAAACGCGTTCTCCTTTGTTGTAGCGCCACCTAGTGGTCGGCATGTCTGAATTTTTGTGTCTGCGTACCAGGCACGGACCTTGATCTAGTCATGCAAGTGGCATGTCCCAACCCTTTACGGTTTGGGCTGCAGCACCAGTTTTACGTAAGGAATAATAATAGGACGGAAGAATAATAATCCCAGCAAAAACATGGAACCGCGTTGCTCTGCAAAACGCGGTCCCAGGCCCTTCTCGGGCTTGGTCCCCTAATAACGTTACTGATTAAAGTTTTACTGTTTAGTGCATTTCTGCTTGTGGTTTGTCTAAGGAGTTTAAAGTTCCCATCAGCTGTTGATGAGGAACTTATTATTGTAACACGTAAGCAATAATAACATTTTACTACAGCCAGATTATTAAAGAGATGACGGTACAATACAAAAGGGGAAAAACAGCAGAATTAGACATTATTGTAAAAATGTATTAAAAAAAATTATTCCAACAGTTCGTGATTTATTTAAGTAATTTAGAATTACAGGAATGAGTCTTTGAATCTAGATCATTTTGTCTCTTGCAGAGTTGGCCCCCACCACAGCCGCCGTGACGACAGAGCAAGTGACAAGTGAGTAACATTTTAAATTTATCAAAAAACATAAATTCAAACGGTTAACTGTAATGTAATTTAGAATCAAAGGAAATGGGTTTTTGAATCTATATTTTTGGCCCTCCCCAAAGCCCCCGTGATGACAAGGCAAGTGTTCAAATTGCGTCTGAACATAGAAAACAGTGAGAATCTGGATGACGAAGCGATGAAGGAAGCCCTCTTGAAGGAGGTAAACCATGTTTGATTTTATTATTATTTTACGTTAAAACAGAATAACCTAATTATTCTTACAAGGAACATTTTAAAAAAATATTAAGAATAATTGATTCCAAGAAAAGCATTTCATGTTACAACAGCACAAAACAGTGTGAAGGTAGAAAACAGAAACAGGGATTGCAGGTTGTAACTTAAAGGTGGAGTCAGCGATTCTTGAGTAAGCTTGTTGTCAGAAAACACCATGTTGCTAGCTATGGTGGGTTAACATGACCTTTGTTAACATATTTACAGAGCCTAGACTGTGTATAAACACTGGACTTTTTCCGGTGAACACACAATGGACAGGTAGTGGATTCTGAGGATATTCATTGATTTTGACAAAAAGTGATTTTCACAACAAGCGTTCTCCAGAATCACTGACTCCCCCTTTAACAAGAGTGCATTTAGCATTAAGGTTCATCTATGTGAGTGATAATGCTGAGGAGTTTTGTGTCTCAGGTCAAACAGAGGCTGGAGGATCAGGGGCTGGGACACGTCAAAGTGTCCTTCAGGAAGCAGGCGGATGGAAAGTTCTTCACCAAGGAAGAGAAAAAAGATGAGCTTTAAACCCTCTGTAAACCCAAATCCACTAATTCCTTCTAACTCTATAATGTGGGGAGTTAGTTTTATGATAGTAAAGCGTCTGAAAAGAGTTCAGAGTATCTATCAATCCAAATTCAAGATGGTGTCCTTTAAGTTTGATAAATTTGACAGAAATTCGGTTTATATGAGGGGGCTTTTGCTCTTAGTTCTTATAATACAAATATTATTTTGAACCAATCACGACAGTTCTCTGCTCGAACATTCTAGGAAAACAATCACTGTTGCCATGGAGACCATTTGATACGGCCACGCCCACACAGTCCTGTCAAATATTCTCGACAGTAAAACTGTTTTTTTTTAACCAAACTTTATAATATTTATGAACATTTATTTTCAATCTGATTTTTGTAAAAGCTTATTGACACACCCAACGTTAATATAATAATTATTATTTTCTTTACTATTTTAGACCAGGTTTCCAGAGGCTTTAATGTTGAATCTCTGTCTGTTTTAATTCCTCAAAGTCCTCATGTAATGGGTCGGAATAGAGCTGCAGCATTCAGGTAATTATGATATGTCAGATAAATTATTAGGGCTGTTTTAGACAACTGCCTTAAAGACGCTTTATGATAAAACAAGATGAGATAACTTACTGAGGGATAAGATTTGAACACCATCAAAGGAAAGGGAAGACAATTTAAAAAATATGGAGATATTTGGTTTCATGAGAAAATATTTCTTTCTTCATTTAAGATTTATTAGAATAGAAATGTTAGGGATGCTCCGATCTTGATTTTTGGGCTGATCCCGATACACATTTTTAATATTTACTCTTTGATACTTAAAATGTATTTAACCAAGTAATTGTATTAGCTGTCTCTTCTTAGAAAGGCCTAATACATATTATTGTACTTTTATGATGAATTTACATAACATTGTCACTTAGATTAAGGTTGCCCATTATTAAGCACTCATTAAACTCATGAATAGGCCTCCACATATCTTTCAGTATCAGATATATTATACTTCATTATGCAATATAAAACAAATGCGAAGTGATATTTTTGTATTTGGTAACCTCTTTTGATTATAACAAACCTAAAAATGTGTGATTACTGTTACAGTTAAATGGGATGCACTACAGTAACAATAATGCCGTAGACCTTAACAAAAACTATTTTATTGTCTTAATTATTTAAGATGAATAAAGAATAATAATAAAAATAAATTATGAATAATTAAAAGATCGGCCTTTGCAAATAGGCTAAAAAGCTGATCAGTCATTTGAAGAGAAAATTGGCCGATTTAAACTGGTGGCCGATCGATCAGAGCATCCCTATTTTTAATATAAGATTGTGTCCATATACTGTTTTGTTGTCTAGCTGTAGTGTGTCAGACTATATTCAACTTCTGAGTTATATAGAAAATAATTATATGTGTTTTATTCTGAAGCTGTCATGTTACTCATGTGATTATAAGTATGTAACTGTAACATCTTCCAACCAGAGCCGGCCCTAGACTTTTGGGGCCCTAAGCAGGATTCAGTCTGAACCAATTTGTGTTAATATAATATACCAATATGAGTTAAAGCTGACATAAAGTCTAAAACTTGTAAATCTAATAATTTGTAGTGACACGGTAAATTCCATTGCACGTCAGGACAAAATCTATGGCTGCTACAATATGAAAACAATTAGAGCACTTTCTTAAAGCAGCCACCTCCAAATGTCATTGATTTCACTGTCAGTGCTGCAAACTGTCCAGGAAAAGCTTGTGAAGACACTTCTCCAAGTCTGAGTTGACTTTACTTAATTTAGTTAAACTTTGTTTTTACCACAGAATCCTGGGAGTGCCATCGTCTCCAAATATTGTTCAGGAAATCTTTAGTTCCTTCTTGTCTCGTGTTCATTTAAAAATGTATTCTCTATTGGCCCCCAGAGACCAGGGCCGGCTCTGCTTTGAGGATTTTGATGCTTTTTTGTGTGTTTTTGTCATATATAATCATGAATTTAATATCTTTGGTTTTAAGAGTTGTGGTTGATTAATGCAATATATGAAAATGTATCTCCTTGGGCTGTGGGAAATGTATCACTTTTCTGACACTAAATATTTTCACTGATTAATTTACAAACAAAAAAATTAGTTAGACAATTTTGATAGTAGACGTGAGTTGCCGTGATATGTGTGTAACGAGTTATTTATTTTATATCACCAAGTTAAAGGTGGAGTCAGAGATTCTGGAGAACACTTAGAACAAAAAAACTTTTTGTCAAAATCAGCGCATACATGGTAGGAACAGGTAGCAGATCGCGAGGAGATATTCACTGATTTTGACGTTATTTGGACAACAAGCGTTCTCCAGAATCTCTGACTGTGTAGAGGATTTTCATTGTTTTTTTGTGTGTTTTTGTCATTTATAATCATGAATTTAATATCTTTGGTTTTAAGAGTTGTTTTTGATTAATGGAATATATGAAGATGTATCTCCTTGGGCTGTGGGAAATGTATCACTTTTCTGACACTAAATATTTTAACCGATTAATTTACAAACAAAAAAATTAGTTAGACAATATTGATAGTAGACGTGAGTTGCCGTGATATGTGTGTAACGAGTTATTTATTTTATATCACCAAGTTAAAGGTGGAGTCAGAGATTCTGGAGAACACTTAGAACAAAAAAACTTTTTGTCAAAATCAGCGCATACATGGTAGGAACAGGTAGCAGATCGCGAGGAGATATTCACTGATTTTGACGTTATTTGGACAACAAGCGTTCTCCAGAATCTCTGACTGTGTAGAGGATTTTGATGTTTTTTTTGTGTGTTTTTGTCATATATAATCATGAATTTAATATATTTGGTTTTAAGAGTTGTGGTTGATTAATGCAATATATGAAAATGTATCTCCTTGGGCTGTGGGAAATGTATCACTTTTCTGACACTAAATATTTTAACCGATTAACTTACAAACAAAAAAATTAGTTAGACATTATTGATGGTAGACGTGAGTTGCCGCTGTAGGCGAGTTATTTTGTATCACCAAGTTAGAGGCGGAGTTAGAGATTCTGGAGAACAATTGTTGTCAAATTCACTTTGTCAATATAGCGCACACACGGTACGAACAGGTAGCAGATCGCGAGGAGATATTCACTGATTTTGACGTTATTTGGACAACAAGCATTCTCTAGAATCTCTGACTCCACACTGAAGGATTTCATATTTAACCAACTTTCTTTAGGATACTTCATAATAATTTGAATGGATGTTACTAACCACATTAACTAAAATCAGATTTATTCTTGTGAAGATCTTTAAAATCGTTTTTTTTATGAGTAAAAAATTTGTCATGTAAATTATAAGTATAAAAATTCTTCATAAGTATAATTCAGCCTCTCCCCTTTTGGACATTTTATCCAATCAGTGTGTTTACAGCATTGGCTTAAAGTTAAAGGGGTGGTGACCCTACCATTGTATAAGAAAATAACTCAAATTAAATAAATTGTCACGTTAATAAGTTTTAAATTAAATGAGACGTTACATGAAATAAAAGTGCCAGTGGGAAAAATTCTAAATATAAAATTGTGTATTATGAAATCAAAGAAATATCTAATGTAACATTCTCATGAAAATTAATAAACAACATTCCATCATGATGAGTTGAGTTTTAATTTTTTCTTTTATTATGATTTGATTATATTGGGTTCAATGATGGGCCTACTTTGAAAATTCTAACAGTACTTTTGGGCATCCCCATAGCCTATGAACCAGAGTACCATTATTCACAGTGCACCTCCAACACCCTGCATCCTCCCTCAACCCTGCTGCTCTGTGTAACCTGGATGGGGTCCAATAAACTCCATGCAATGTTTTAAATAATTGAATAAGTCTTGTTTTCAGTTCTCTCAACATCTTTTTTGAATCTTTAATGATCAAACTCCAGTTCTCTGATGAAGCTTTATTAAGATCAGCTTCCCATGTCAATCTAAGGGCTGACAAATCTTCCTCTGAGTTAAGAAGCAGCATGGAATAATATGCTGCTGACCTCATGACCCTTTCCAAAATAGTCTAATGTGCGATGCCAGATGTCCACACTAGGGGGAGCCACAGAAGCACAGCCAAAGGTCTGCATCGGCATATTTCATGATTATGTCATTTTTCCCTCATCATAGAGATCTCCTAAAACCTTAATTCCTTTTTGATAGCAGTTTCCAAAAAGAGGGTTATTTGTCAATACAAAAAAAGAAGGTTTTAACCAGATTCTTGCATGTAAATGAAGATAGCTTAATTGAATCAATGTTTTTTTTCCCACTTTTATGACAGGTCATTATTAGTAGTTAGAGCTGCGTTCAAGAACAACCCGTTAATACACGTTACACACATAGGCAGTATTAGTATTATTAGTTTAGTAGCACTTTATTCAAGGATGACACCCCCATTTAGACAATTAAAAAAGGTTTTTTCAAGGACAAGAAGCTAGTTAGGCGCACTAAAGATGGCATCATCCACCACTGCCTCAAATCTTTCTACAATATCAAGTGATGATGTAATTAAAATAATGAATAACTAATTGAAATGGCTAAATGGCTTTAAATAAGAACCAATTCAAAGTATTAGTAACTAATCAGTAACAAAAACATTGCAATTTCATTTTAAATAGTGATAGGAAACAGGTTAAGTAGATAGGCCTAATAGAACAATATTGAAATGCCTAATAGAACAATATTGAAATGCCTTTAATCTCTATTCTATATTCTGTATCTATATAATATTGTTTGATTCGTTAAATCACCTGTCAAACCTAATTTTGAATGATTAGAATGTTGATTTAGAATACAGGACTAGATATTTTGATGATACATTAGTGATTTTTGAGACTGTGAAAAGGTGTGAAGGACCTGCTAATATAAACAACGTTTTTTAGATGAGTTTTTGGCTAGCTAGCTCGGTAGAAAAAATATTTTCTCTTCTACGAGTCCCGTGGAGCCCGCACTGCGAAGCGATTCCCTTGTGAGTCTTCATGTGAAAACATTACATTACAACATTCCTGTTTACAGAGCCTAGGCTGTGTTTTAACAATGGATTTTTTGTTGGATTGTGAGGAGGTAATCGCTGATATTGAGAAAAAGACATTCCCCAGAATCGCTGACTCCACCTTTAAGTGACTAAAACTGATTTTATGAATTGACTGCAAATAAGTATTTTTCTTTGTTGTCAAGGCCTTTGTTTTGTTTTGGTTGATAGTGGAGAAACCTGGTTGGATCCTGCATCCTGTTCGCCATCCCTGGACTACTGCCGCAGGCTGGCGAGAGCGTGGTAGGACAATTCACTTTGCTTATATTTTTCTGGTACACACTGGTACACGAGTGGTTTAAATTGCTGCTAGGGATGCACATAACTAGACTGTTGAATGGTTTTAACGCCAGTTGCATTTCAGTCACTGTCAAAAATATATTAAACATTCCACACCCAGCCCTAACAATAGCAGATGTGGAATGTAACTAAGTTCATTTATTCAAGTACTGTACAAGTTTGGGGCACTTTACTGGAATATTTTCTTTCCGTGCTTCTTTTTACTCCTCCACATTTATCTGATAACAAAAGTTACTTTACAAATTAAGGTTTTTGTGACAGGAAGATTTTGCATAATTTTGTATACTACTAATTTTGATCGAGAGAACAATCAATCTATGAATGATAAAAAAATCACCAATGAAATTTAGGTGTATATTTTTCAGTCCCATACAGATGAGCTCAACCTCATCAGCTAATCTATAATAGTACAACAGTCACTTTTATTTGTAATACTTAATGTACATTTTCCTGATTATATGGACATACTTGTATGTATATACTACTTGAATACATAGAACATTTAGAAATATTTTTAACGTTCACACCCCTAAAACAAACATGACATAGGCAACATATCTTTAATAGTTTAGAGTGGTGTTCCTGGGGGTGATTTACAGCAGCCATTTCACTGCCAACCTCTTCACATGCAAATGTTCCATCAAAACAGGTTCCACCCCGGCCCTATTTTGCAGGAACACCGTTGCTGCTTTCTGGGCTTAGCTCCACCCAGGACGATTGTGATTGGTTTAAAGAAATTAAAACAAGGCGGGCCGTTTTTCTCCCCCTATCTAGAGGGTGCTGCCAGACTGTACTACTAGCTGTAGTCTGGTCTGGCTGTGCTGGACTAGTGCCTCGGTAATGCTTGTTGCAATGTGTTAAAGGTGCACTATGTAACTTTGGGTGTGTCAGAGAAGTGAACATTTTGTAATGTATATTCTCTTTCTGAATAAACAAACTTTCCTCACAGGAAAATGTGATCCCTGGAACAGTGTTTGAAGTTAGAAAGCTTCCTGAAAAGTTACTGTTTCACTGTTGTTGTTTACAGCAGCAGGGCCCACAGTTTGGTTTACAAACATATTCTAGTCTTATGTTTGGTTCGGGTGCCATAATATAATGTTCCTTTTGATTTAAGATGATAGAATTATTCATTACTAAGAATTACAATTACAGAGAAAATATGTTTTGTAAACTAACGGCAGGCTCTGTGAATGTAAACAAATCTCCCTCCTCTGAAACTGCATAGTGCACCTTTTAAGCTGCAGGTAATATGTGCAGTATGTGAAGAACATGCGGATGGAGAGTAGATATTAGCTGATTTGTCAAAAAGTGTTCTGTATTACAATGACTGAGCATGTCTTTAATTGTAATACACACTGACTTCAAGCTCGACTTTCAAAATGTACGCCGACTGCGAGTTTCCGATTTCAAATCATCGACTTTCAATTTGCAGCCCTAGGTTCTTCTGACCAACATTGCTGCTTCAGGTAAGTGTTTTATATATTAATAAATGTTTTTATATAATGTATTGTGGGATCGTGTGACTCTGAGTAATGGAAAGAAGTTCAATGTAATTTAATGGAAAAACATCTTACCTGATTTTTTAAATATATCTCATATACTGTTTATATACAGTACAGTATAGACTGTAGTAGACTGTTGCCTTAGGGAATACATTTGGCATGTACTTTTACATTTACACTTTAAGTATATTTTTAAAGCGAGTACATTCTTACTTTTACTGAAGTAGAAAAGTTAATGCTCTACTTTTACTTAAGTGCATTTAAAAAATAAATAAAAATTAAATAGGTTGTTGTGAATGTTTTGGGAATAGTTCTTCCGTGGCTTATTTCAAACTTTGTTTATAGGCTTCTGTTGACTGCTCTGCAGCTGAAGGACCAGTTGCCTTTCAAGCTATAGCACTAGAGGCCTGTGAAGCTCTAACTTCCTGTTCTTATCTGCTTCAAAATAAAAGTCAAGTCACATTTGGCTAATAACATGCTTTTAATGTGAAGGAGCACAGGAAATGATCTGTTTGCACACTGTAACTTAACTGCGTTAATGTAAAGAGCCGTAGCCGTATTCCCGTGTCCTTCCCTGCTATAGAAACTTGTTAAACTGTGATTTTTGTTGTTCTGTTCACATGACATCCATTTCCTGCCTGTCTGTTCTTGGAGAAGGATTCCACCTCTGTCCCTCTTTCTGAGCCGTCTTCCT
>NC_137211.1:2093437-2103437 GCF_949987685.1 Ammodytes marinus | reverse complement strand
CACGTCGGCCTATGATGTATGAATCAGGGAAACATACTAACTTTATTTGTGTAACATCTTTCATACAGTTTCTGTACACAGCACCTTAGTTTTACAAAATTAATAGAATTTATTGAGAAAAATATTCTGTACTGAGTGTAGATTTTAAGACTGTTGATTTGGAAAGACTGAGGGAAAAAATGTGTTTAAATAAATTGTGTGTTATGGTCCCTCTACATAACAGTGCCTCTCTGTGGTCTATTTTCAGGGTCAAATGTCACATATCACCTCACCAGCAGCAGCATGTCATGGACTGGGGCTCAGAGCTTCTGCAGAGAACACTACACAGACCTGGTCAGTGTGAGAAACAATGCAGAGAACGAGAAGGTGAAAGAGCTGGTACCTCCAGGAACAGCAGTCTGGATCGGCCTTTTCAGAGACTCCTGGAAGTGGTCGGACGGAAGTAATTCCTCATTCAGGTTCTGGCATCAGAATCGACCTACTAACAACGCCGGGTGGGATTGTGTGGTGGCATACTACCGCGTCCCTGGAGAATGGTATGACACCACCTGTAGCGATCACCGGCCATTCATTTGCTACAGTCTAACCGAAGGTAATCCATTTATTCAAATAAGATTAGGTTTATTTTAGCATCAAATGTCCCAAATCAAAAATGCACTTCAGCAGTCTGGATAGTTTACCTGAAATTGTTTGGGAGAATTTATTGGTTATCAGCTGCAGATGATAAGTGTGTGCTAAACACTATGCAAAACATGGACGATCTAATTACCACATTTTCACAGCAAATAAGGCTGTATCTACACCCCCCTATTTTCAAATATGCTCAAAAAGTCCCCCTGAATATATTGATATAAAAAATTTTTTCTTTTCTTTTTTTTTCTTTGCTATGTCACGACAGGCAGGCACACTTATTCCTAATTATAAATGGAATCATAAATATAGCTATCTACATTTAAATTGCCTTTTTAATTATTTATTCTGGTTCTAGTTTTACTGTTTAGTGCATTTCTGTGGTTTGTCTAAGAAGTTTAAAGTTTCCATCAGCTGTTGATGCGACACTTATTATTGTAACTCAGAACCAATACTAACATTTCACTACAGCCAGATTATTAAAGAGATGACAGGGTACAATACAAAGGGGGAAAAACAGCAGAAATAGACAATACTGTAAAAATGTATTAAAAAAAATTATTCCAACTGTTCGTGATTTATTTAAGTAATTTAGAATTACAGGAATGAGTTTTTGAATTTATATTTTTTGTCCCTGGCAGAGTTGGCCCCCACCACAGCCGCCGTGACGACAGAGCAAGTGACAAGTGAGTAACATTTTAAATTTATCAAAAAACATAAATTCAAACGGTAAACTGTAAAGTAATTTAGAATGACAGGAAATGGGTTTTTGAATCTATATTTTTGGCCCTCCCCAAAGCCCCCGTGATGACAAGGCAAGTGTTCAAATTGCGTCTGAACATAGAAGACAGTGAGAATCTGGATGACGAAGCGATGAAGGAAGCCCTCTTGGAGCAGGTAAACCATGTTTGATTTTATTATTATTTTACGTTAAAACAGAATAACCTAATTACTCTTAAAAGGAAAATTTAAAAAAAATATTAAGAATGATTGATTCCAAGAAAAGCATTTCATGTTACAACAGCACAAAACAGTGTGAAGGTAGAAAACAGAAACAGGGATTGCAGGTTGTAACTTAAAGGTGGAGTCAGCGATTCTTGAGTAAGCTTGTTGTCAGAAAACACCATGTTGCTAGCTATGGTGGGTTAACATGACCTTTGTTAACATATTTACAGAGCCTAGACTGTGTATAAACACTGGACTTCTTCCGGTGAACACACAATGGACAGGTAGTGGATTCTGAGGATATTCATTGATTTTGAAAAAAAGTGATTTTCACTACAAGCGTTCTCCAGAATCACTGACCCCCCCTTTAACAAGAGTGCATTTAGCATTAAGGTTCATCTCTGTGAGTGATAATGCTGAGGAGTTTTGTGTCTCAGGTCAAACAGAAGCTGAAGGAGCAGGGGCTGGAACACGTCAAAGTGTCCTTCAGGAAGCAGGCGGATGGAAAGTTCTTCACCAAGGAAGAAGAGAAGGAGACAGAGAAGGAGACCACAGCATGCAAAAAGGATGAGTTTTAAACCCCATGTATACCCAAATCCACTAATTCCTTCTAACCAATGTGGGGAGTTAGTTTTATGATAGTAAAGCATCTGAAAAGAGTTAGGCGTATCCATCAATCCAAATTAAAGATATTGTCATTTCATTTTGATACATTTTAAAGAAATTTGGTTTAGTTGATGTGGGATTATGCTCTTAGTTCTTATTATAGAAATATTATTTTGAATCAATCACGACAGTTCTCTGCGCAAACATTCTATTAAAACAACAACCATGTTGCCATGGAGACCATTTGATACGTCCACGCCCACACAGTCCTGTCAAATATTCTAGACAGTAAAAAAAATGTTTTAACTAACTTTTATAATATTTATGAACATTTATTTTCAATCTGATTTTTGTAAAAGCTTATTGACACACCAAACTTTAATATAATTATTATTATTTATTTTTTTACTATTTTAGACCAGGTTTCCAGAGGCTTTAATGTTGAATCTCTGTGTCTGTTTTAATTCCTCAAAGTCCTCATGTAATGGGTCAGAATAGAGCTGCAGCATTCAGGTAATTATGATATGTCAGATAAATTATTAGGGCTGTTTTAGACAACTGCTTTAAAAACGCTGTAAGATAAAACAAGTTCAGATAACATACTGTGGGATAAGATTTGAACACCATCAAAGGAAGACAATTTAATGATATGCAGATCTTTGGTTTCATGAGAAAAAAATTCTTCATTTAATTTTAGGCACGTTATTTCATAGAAGTTTAAGGGATGATCCGATCTCAATTTGTGGCCGATCCCAATACTGATTTTTAATCTTAAAATTTAAATAACTGTAATGTAATAGTATTGGCTGTCTCTTCTTAGAGTGGCCTTATACATATTATTGTACACTTATGATGAATTTGCATAAAATTGTCACTTAGATTAAGGTTGCCCCTTAAGAACTCATTACATTTATCAATAGGACTTCAAATATTTTTCAGTATCAGATATACTATACTTCATTTTGCAATATAAAACAAATTTTGAATTTGGTAACCTCTTTTGATTAAAACAAACCTAAAAATGTGTGATTACTGTTACAGTTAAATGGGATGCACTACAGTAACAATAATGCTGCAGTAACAAAAACTATTTCATTGACTTGATTATTTAAGATGAGTAAAAGAGAATGAATAAAAATACATTATTAAAAATTAAAAGATCTGCCTTTGCAAATTGGCTAATAAGCCGATCAGTCATTTGGAGTGAAAACCAGACGATTTAATTCGGTGGCCGATCTATTCTGTTATCTATCTTTGAGGATTTTAATGTTTTTTGTGTGTTTTTGTCACATATAATCATGAATTTAATATCTTTGGTTTTAAGAGTTGTGGTTGATTTATGCAATATATGAAAATGTATCTCCTTGGGCTGTGGGAAATGTATCACTTTTCTGACACTAAATATTTTAACTGATTTAATCAACAACAAAGAAAGAGTTTTATAATATTTTTTTAATTAATATTAATCTACATTTATATTCAATCAGATTTTAGTAAAAGCTTATTGATACACCCACCTTTGATATCATATATTTAGATTTTTACTATTTTAGACCAGGTTTCCAGAGGCTTTAATGTTGAATCTCTGTGTCTGTTTTAATTCCTCAAAGTCCTCATGTAATGGGTCAGAATAGAGCTGCAGCATTCAGGTAATTATCACATCTCAGGATAAAAAACGCTGTAAGATAAAACAAGATGAGATAACATACTGAGGGATAAGATTTGAACACCGTTAAGGGAAGACAATTTAATAAATGTTTACAGTTAAATGGGATGCCCTACAGTAACAATTATGCCGCAGACCTAAACAAAAAAATATTTTAGACTAGAGTAAAAAAAGAAATTAATAAAAATACATTATTAACAATTAAAAGATCGGCGTTTGCAAATCGGCTGAAAATCCGATCAGTTATTTGGAGAGAAAATCAGCCGATTTAAGTCGGTGGCCGATCGATCGGAGCATCCCTAGTTTTAATATAAGATTGTGTCTATATACTGTTTTGTTGTCTAGCTGTAGTGTGTCAGACTATATTCAACTTCTGAGTTATATAGAAAATAATTATATGTTTTATTCTTAAACTGTCATGTTACTCGTGTGATTATAATGTAACTGTAACATCTTCCAAGCAGAGCCGGCCCTAGACTTTTGGGTTCCTAAGCAGAATTCAGTTTGAACAAATTTGTGTTAATATAATATACCAATAAGAGTTAAAGCTGACATAATGTCCAAACTTGTAGATCTAATAATTTGTAGTGACACGGTAAATTCCATTTCACGTTAGGACAAAATATATGGCTGCTACAATTAAGATTGCTATTGCATTGCAAACAATTAGATGATATGCTAAAATAGATTTGTATTGAATGCTATTAAACATTTGGAGCAGCCACTTCCAAATGTCATAGCACATAATCTTGGGAGTGCCAACATCTCTTCAGAAAATCTTTAGTTCCTTCTTGCCTCCTGTTCATTTAAAAATATATTTTCTATGGGCCCCCAGAGACCAGGGCCAGCTCTGCTTTGAGGATTTTTATGTTTTTTTTTGTGTTTTTGTCATATATAATCATGAATTTAATATCTTTTGTTTTAAGAGTTGTGGTCGGCAATATATGAAAATGTATCTCCTTGGGCTGTGGGAAATGTATCACTTTTCTGACACTTAATATTTTAACTGATTATTTTACAAACAAAAAAATTAGTTAGTTATTGATAGTAGACGTGAGTTGCCGCTGTAGGCCGGATATATCTGTTAAGAGTTATTCTATATCACCAAGTTAAAGGTGGAGTCAGTGATTCTGGAGAACACTTGTTGTCAAAATCACTTTTGCCGAAATCAGTGAATATCTCCTTGCAATCCGCTACCTGTCTGTATGTGCACTGAAATAAAATCAGGTGTTCATACACAGCCTAGGAACTGGTATGTTAACAAAATGGCCCACTGTAGCTAGCAACATATACATTTACAGAGCTTAGGCTGTGTATTAACAATGGATTTATTTTCAGTGCATACTTGATACGAACAGGTAGCAGATCGTGAGCAGATATTCACTGATTTTGACAAAATGTAATTTTGACAACAAGTGTTCTCCGGAATCTGACTCCACACTTAAAGGGACACTGTGTAACATTTTAAGTAATTCATATTTCAGCTAAAATCAATATCCTCATTCATAAATATGTCCTAATTGGTGTACAATCACCTCTGCCAATAATCTGAATTATCCTCCTGAGCGGAGAATTACAAATATTAATATTACATTTTGTACATTGAGCAGGCAAGTCTTATGTCATCAGGTGAATTGTTTAAAATGTAGAATTGTTCTTGTCCTTGAAGGCCACTGTAGCTTCTGTAATTATTCAAAAGGGTTGGGGTTACCCAGGGAGCGTTGCATTCTAGAACTTTCTTGATGATGTCATATTACACAGTGCCCCTTTAAGGGTTTCATATTTAACCAACTTTCTTTAGGATACTGTTAAAATAGATTAAATAAAATTTGAATGGATGTTACTAACAACATTGACTAAATCAGCTTCATTCTTGTGAAGAACTTTAAAATCGTTCGAGTCGAACAAGTAAAAAATTCGTCATAATCTTCAGAAGTATAATTCAGCCTCTCCCCTTTTAGCCATTTTAGCCAATCAGGGTGTTTACAGCATTGGCTGAAAGGTGAAGGGGCGGTGACACTACCATTGTATAAGAAAATAACTAAAATTAAATAAATATCACGTTAATAAGTTTGAAATTAAATGAGACGTTACATGAAATAAAAAGTGCCAGTGGGAAAAATTCAAATAATTTCATATAAATTTGTGTATTATGAAATCAAAGTAATATCCAATGTCACATTCTCATGAAAATTAATAAACAACATTCCATCATGATGAGTTGAGTTTTGGTTATTTATTTGATTATGATTTGATCATATTGGGTTCAATGACAGACCTACTTTGAAAACACTAACATACTTTACATGAATAAGGGTTATTTCGTGCTTTACAAAATACATTAAGATTATACATTAGAAAGTGCATTTAAGAGAGAGCTGAAAACTGAAATTTGTGTCAGAATAATTAGATAATAGGCCTATAGGCTAGGTGCAGTCAACATGCAGGCTACATATAAAACAACAGATGTTTGAAAGCCATTATAAACGTATTAAAACATACTTAGGCCAATACATTCTAATCACTGCACATTTAAATCGGTTAATCAGACATATGAGATTTAATGTATTTACTTACATTAGCTAGCGAAAATGCAACAAACTCTTCAAGTTGAGAACGTATGTCATAGCTATTAATGTTTATTTTCTTAAACTCTGATACTGCGCCATATTGTAAGCTTCCCTGGTGGTCTAGTGGTTAGGATTCGGCACTCTCATGATTCGGCCAGCCATGTATACCCGTAGAGGGCTGTCAGAGGAAAGCGAGTTTGAATCCAGGCTGAGGCAATATAAAACAGGCCAGTTTAGGCTGAAAAGTTGCTTAAGTTTGTGTAAATGATTGCATTTACTTCTTTTGATTAATACAGTTACATAACACAAATCATGCGTTAATAGTTTAGCTTTCAAGATAAGATAATCAAACCCGAAGACTTACGGTTAGACAAAAATGCATTTTTTTATATGCTGCTACAAGTATGTGTATCTACTTTTACGAAATCATAATAATAAATAACAATTACCTTTATTTCTGTAGCACAATTGCTGGCATCCTTCAAATAATTATACAAATCATATATTAATTCTAAGAAATATGCTAAAGTCTTGCTAAGTATAGTTCCATATTGAGGAGCTGAGCATATACCTGTACATGTTTATTTAATTTTGTATCATACATATCCCTATGAAGTAAAGACAGCCACAGTTATGCTGGAAGATATTTTATTAAAAAGCACAGCTGAATTCGGAATAATCATCTGGCATAATTCCTTCCCCACTCCTCCTGTATGTAAGACCTATGTAGCTATTCACTTTCCACTGAATAGACTCAAGGCAAAGCGATAACTCTAGTATAGATAAAATCAGTGAAAGCTCAACAGGTTTTAAGTTTGGACCATAGATAGTATATAATTACATATTTGGACACACCATAGGCCCACTTGCTGCCACCACTAGATGGAGCTGTTGATTCATGAGAATAACATTCACACATAGTGGTAGGTATAGTGGAACAAAGACTTCCTGTAAAAAATTACCCACAACTCACAAAATAAAAGCGAAATATTACTTGAATAGGAATCTAGGTGACTTCTTGAAAATTCCTTTTTTGTTTTGTCTAACCAAAACTTCCAAAAATATTTACGTTAATTTGTTTGAAATTTTGGATTGTTGCTTCTTAAATCATAAATCAATCAGTGGTCACAAAAAGGAACACCTGTAAAGTCTATTGCAATTCCATACAACACCACTGCCATATATTCTCCCTTTGTCAAGTGTATAAAATTTTAATTTAATTATATTCTGATTTATTACTGAGGTCTTAGTTAATATATCGAGAGGTCATGGTTCATTTATAGAGGGGAGTTTAAAATTCCTGCAGAATATTAAAACATTTTCATAATAAAATAGTCATTGTAGTAAGTGACCTCAATGTTAAAACCTATAAAATGTAATCAACTTTGGACTAATTGGAAATATAAAGGCAGTTTCAGAAATATATTTTTTAGTCTGTAATTACTCCAATCAAATATGAGAGATTAAAGGTGCTACGAGGAACTCTGAAATATTTTCTGAAACAGTCTAATTTTTCCTCTGATGATCATAAATTACATGTAACAGCAAACGAGACCGTCAGTGCAAAGAATGCTATTTTTATATAGTTTTTCTTAATGCCTTTGTCAAACTCTACTGCTTTTGTCCAAAGGGGGGCACTAGAATTAACACAAATTAAAAGATCCTCTGTGCACCTTTAAGGAGATGTAATTAAAACTGTTGAGGTCAGCATACTTTCCTTTATTTAACCAGTGAGGGAGGTTATAGTATGCTTAAAGTTTGCTTCCTTGGTTCGCACCAGATGCGAGGATACATTGGTTGTAAATGGACTTGTATAGCGCTATATCTCCGTTTATCACAGACTCAAAGCGCTTTACATTGTTTTGTACACATTCACCCAGTCACACACACATTCATACACCGATAGCAGCAGCTACCACGCAGGGTAGGCTTAGCACTACGGTGCTAAGTTAACTAAGCTAACTATCGGGAGCAATTCGGGGTTCAGTGTCTTGCCCAGGGACACTTCGACATGTGGCGGGGAGACGGGGGATCGAACCTCCGACCCTGCACACCAGAGGCGAGATCTCTACCCACTTCGCCACTGCCGCCCCTGTGTTCCAATCCCCATACTTCCCTCCTATTTACTATGGTTGAAAAATATTTAGTTTGTCCCTATACATGTGGTCAAATGCAGCATGTTAATACCCAGATCCGGTGGGGATTTTTTAGTGTTCAAACTAGCAGCTTTTCAGAGTGTATGACCCACAATCCACTGCAGCAGAAGTTATATCACATGGACTGAGCCTCCCAGTGAAAACCACCAGCAATGAGATGGATATATAAGCAACAGGCCAAGTTAGGATGAAATAAATACCTAAAAGTATGTCCCAATTGTAGCATACTGTATGCTAACACATACACACACAACTGAAAAAGTAAAAAAAAAAAAAAAAGACAACTTAAAATTAACAACTACTCTACTCTACAGGTTTCTAAGGACATGGTTTAAACTATAGGTAAATGTTTAGCAGAAAATAAAAAGTCAACGAGGTGTCATGTAGGTCCCTTCAGTACTGTTATATATTCCAGGAAAGGCTGACATATCTGTTTAAAGTTCTCTGCTTTCCCTGAAATCTCATAAGAAATGTTCCCCATGAATAAAGTATTAGAGAACTCTACAGGTGAAACTCATATAATTAGAATATCTTGGAAATTGAATTGGAATTGAGGCAAGAATTCATGCTCAAGGGGCCCAAACCAAGTACTGAGTACATATGCATGATTATACTTTATATAGGGCTGACATTTCTGTATTGAAAATACCTTGTTCATTGATTTTATGTGATATTAAAATTTTCTGAGAATTTGCATTTTGGGGTTCTCATAAGCTGTAAGCCATAATAACCAAACTTATAAACAAATAAAGGCTTGAAATATCTCACTTTGAATGTAATGAGTCTATATAATATATTAGTTTCACCTTTTAAGTTGAATTACTGAAATAAATGAACTTTTGCACGATATTCAAATTTTTCGAGTTTCAACTCTATGAGCCAGATATCAGCAGGGGCTCATCTCATTTTCAGCAAATTTTTAAGAGTTTGCCATTTAGAACTCAGGGATTGAGCCAAGGTGGAAATGAACCAGCAAGTTCAATTAAATTTAAATTTTAAAACAAGGCAGTTTATAAAAACACCGGTATAGTCTCACTGGTCATTTACATTCTGCTGCCACATCCGTGAGTTCTGGGAATATACAAATCCATGAGTATTGACCCAAACTGAAAAAAAAACAGATGGAATATTTGTTTTTCTTCAAACTAACAATGCAGTGTACTGCGGGCATACTAATACAGTTTAATATGTGCTTGTGCGCCTTGTGTATCATAGGCAACATACGTACACACACACACACACACACACACACACACACACACACAGAGTGTATGAGGCGTGTGTGTGTTGACAGCGGACACAGGGAAATCGTTCGAGGTCATGCTTCACCGGCGGCGGGCTGCAGAATCCCTACGCTGGATAAACATGCTTTACATAAGGCCGCTCATTAATGTATGTGGGGAAGGTGTGTGTGTGTGTGTGTGTGT
>NC_137211.1:2078437-2083437 GCF_949987685.1 Ammodytes marinus | reverse complement strand
CAAATGTATAATTAGTCAGATATTGCAAAGTGTGCATAGGCCTATTTATTTAGACGTTTATGAAAAAACTGTAGGCCTAATACATTTATTTTTATTTTTTTTAATGTCAGTAATCAACTGGCAAAGTTTCATGATATCTATACGTTAAAATGAGATAATATAATATATTCATTGTAGGCTATTCTCACTGGAGTGTGTGTTCATAACCGGTCCATTGTTCACACCCCTTTGCCATCCACGGGACCGTCTGTTTTGGACATTTCCTGCTTTTTCTGGAGCTCGAGACACAGCCTCGTGCACGTCCCATAACCTAGATAGGCTTTTATATCACCACCTAGTCGTTTATTTGAGTTGGGAGGACATTAAGCGTTGCGTTATTGTGCTTTAAAAGGGTGCGAGACAAACCCGGATTCAAACAGGTGTCCGGTTAGAATTTCCCATCATGTCAGTCCGAGTTAAACGAGGGGGGGAGGGACACACACACGCACGCACGCACGCACGCACACACACACACACACCCGTAGGCTAATGACAGAAGTGATGGTACAATAATTAAATATACAGCGCTGTCAATGACCAAACCAAAACGTCAATCTTTCTGCAAAGCGAGCGCACAAAGCCTTCCGCTCATATCGGTAAAATAGGTCATTTTTTGAGGGGTTCAAAAATCTGGATTCTAGGCGATAGATAGTGAATATTTTCGCCTATTTTCTCTATTTCCCTTCGTATTTGTCTCTCAAAGGAGGAAGGGGAGGCGGTATAGAGAAAAAGGGGGCGGCTGTGACCGACTGACATCGCCGCACGGGACAGGGCTTCTCTAACAGGTGTGTCTGACTGACTCCAATCTACACCCGGCCGGTCCCTATAGCTACCCCTGTTCTCATTGTTCTAAACGGATATCAGCCCGGTAACATACAGACGAGCTTTCTAGGGGGGTTTCAAGCTTAAAATTGGGATATTTTGGCTTCTAAATGGTGAAGGGAGCGCTCGTTTGAGAAAAATATCCACTGGTGCGTAATATTGAAGCAGGAAGGAATTGAGGGGAGAGGACGCCACCATCCAAACGGCTCATTTTTAGACGTTAATTTAAAAAAAGGGAACATTTAAACGGACGGGACTTTGTTGCGAGGTTTGTTTTTTTGTTTTTCTCAGGACTGGATACGGACTGAACAGGTTGGACTGGTCGTTAAAGAGCTCGAAGAGGAGAATTTGTGTTAATTGTTTTATTTTGAAGGATTTTCGCCCTCAAACAGGTGAAAAAGGCAAGAAAAAAGGAGCCGTTGGTCCCGTTGGTGGTGTTTTGGGTTTTGCTAGCCCACAACAACCGACCCATCTTCGGACGGTTTTGAACGGGAAACAAAGTGGGTCATTTAAAGACAAAAAACAAATTGAAATTCGCTCTAAAATGACTACAAGGAAAGCTAATATTGTGTCGGACACGGTGACTACCTCCTCCACAACAGCCAGCCACCAGCCGCACCAGACTACCCAGCCAAGGAGTCCCGTCAGCCGGGTGCCAGCGTCCCAAGAGGCGGGGCAGGGAGCGGAGATGTTCGGGGAATTTCAGGACTGGTGCTTGAGAACGTATGGAGATTCTGGCAAAACCAAGACGGTGACAAGGCGTAAATACAATAAAATACTCCAGACTTTGCTTCAGGGGGACGAAGAGAACAACAACGGGGTGTTTCCACATCAGGACAAGGGCAGCAACAGTAACCATATCAACGCCAAATTTAAATTCTGGGTCAAGTCAAAGGGATTCCAAGTCGGGACGGCTAAGAACGGGTCGTCATCGGATAGACCGGTGCTGTATGTCCCCATCAAGGCAGCGACGGTTAGTGCGTCTTCCTCTTTCATTCTCAGGATGGTGTGTGTGTGTGTGTGTGTGTGTGTGTGTGTGTGTGTGTGTGTGTGTGTGTGTTTTTGGTGTGCGCGCGCGTACATGCATGTCTCGTTTCCATCATGGGTGGTGCATGTCTGTCACCACAAGGCTATGGGCCTACCCCTTATTTGCCTAAAGAAATACTGTGTGTGTGTGTGTGTGTGTGTGTGTGTGTGTGTGTGTGTGTGTGTGTGTGTGTGTGTGTGTGTGTGTGTGTTCGTTTGTGCGTGTGTGAGAGAGAGAGAGCGCGAGACTGTGTGTTGGGTGTGTGTGTGTGTGTGTGTGTGTGTGTGTGTGTGTGTGTGTGAGAGAGAGAGATTGTGTGCGTGTGTGTGTGTGTGTGGCGTCACTTCATAACTTTCCCTGGCTCAGTGCCACGCCACAGCAAACACCTGCTCCAACACAAATCAACAGAGCTATTCAAACTGCAGGTGAATAGTAGAACATACTTAACTTATATATATCATCATGAAACTGATTACTGACATTAAAACCATTATTTTTTTTATTACAATTTTTTTCAGAAATATTTGAATAATTATGCAAAATTTGGCAATATCTAACTGATTATGCGTTGGTCTATTTGCATTTATTTAAAAAAAAATAATCTACACGTTGGATAAAGCTGGAGTTAATTTTTAATTTTTTTTGTCCAAAGTAAAATAAAAAAATAACTATATAGCTACAGGTTTTTATAAATGCATTTTCATCATATTTTTAAGAACAAAACAATATGTTTGCCTACAGTGTCTTGCCTTACATCCACACTCTTTATTTGATCATTATGACTGACAGAATGTCGATAGTTAGCCTGCTGCTGTCGGTGTATGAATGTGTGTGTGAATGGTAACGTGGGAAAGGAAAACAGGTCTCCCTTGCAAAAGAGTCTTCGGTCTCAATGGGATTTACCTGTATAAATAAAGGTTAAAAATAATAATTGATTTACGTCTACTGCTCTCAAAAATCCTTCTGCTCTATGTAATTTTTTTCAATAATTTTCCAAGTCTGATCAATCACTTGATAATTGAAAAAAAAACAGTGACACCAGATCAATTTTCACAATTTATGATGAAACCAAGAAGAAGGGAATCAGCTATCGACATTCACCTGAGTGTGACCAGCTGCTCTAATAATATCTATAATGACTGAACGTGATGCTTCTGTTATGACAGATGTGTGCAAGAGTATGTGTGTATCTGAGTGTGTGTATGAGAGAGTTTGTGTGTGTGTGTGTGTGTGTGAGTTTGTGTGTGTGTGTGTGTGTGTGTGAGAGAGAGTGTGTCTGTGTGTGTGTATGAGAGAGTGTGTGTGTGTGTGTGTGTGTGTGTAGGTGTGTGTGTGTGTGTGTGTGTGTGTGAGAAAGAGTGTCTCTGTGTGTGAGTGTGTCTGTGAGAGTAAGTGGTGTGTGTGTGAGTGTGTGTGTGTGTGTGTGTGTGTGTGTGTGTGTGTGTGTGTCTGTATGAGAGAGTGTGTGTGTGTGTGTATAAGTGAGTATTAGTGTCTCTGTTTGTGTGTGTGTGTGTGTGAGAAAGAGTGTCTCTGTGTGAGTGTGTGTCTGTGAGAGTAAGTGGTGTGTGTGTGTGTGTGTGTGTTATGTTTTTGTCGGTAACATATGTAATCCTGCCCAGGCAAAGGGGTTTTCTTGCAGATTTTGCTGGCAACACAACTCTTAACATGTCATAGCTGTTGCTCCTATCTGTATCTGAGCGTGTGTGTGTGTGTGTGTGTGAGAGAGAGAGAGAGAATCTGAGTGTCTTTATGAGTGTGTGTATGTGTGTGACACTCTGTGTGTGTCTGTAAGAGTGAGTGGTCTGTGTGTGTGTGTGGTCTGTGTCTGTGTCCATGTGTGTGTGTGTGTGTTTGTGCGACTGTTCGTGCGTTTGTGCGACTGTTCCTGCGTTTGTGCGTGCGTGTTTCTGTGTGTGTGTGTGTGTTTGTGCGACTGTTCGTGCGTTTGTGCGTTTGTGCGTGTGTGTGTGTGTGTGTGTGTGTGTGTGTGTGTCTGGCCCACATGTTGATGCTACCACAGAGCTCTTGTTGACAGTAGAGTGAAGTGAAGTGGGATGACTCAAACACATATGAATGAACGGCCTTTCTGTGTTAAACATTGTGATATATTTAGCCTTGACCCACTGCTAGTCTGTCTGTAATAAACCTACTCTACGTATACTCCCTACGTTCCAATCCCCATACTTCCCTACTATTTAGTATGCCAGAACAAGAATCAGGATGTCCCAATACATGCACGTCAATTGTAGTATGCTGAAAATACATAAATGCCCTACAAACTCCAATAGCATTTTGGAGTATTTGTCTTTATTCTTGACATTTCTCGACATACTGAAAAAAACCTTCCTTATCTGATTTTTTTTTCTCTCCTGTCTGTGGCCCTAAAACTCTTCTGTACTTTAGTATGTAGTGTAGTAAAAAGACTAAAACTCTTCTGTACTTTAGTATGTAGTGTAGTAAAAAGACTAAAACTCTTCTGTACTTTAGTATGTAGTGTAGTAAAAAGAAAAAGTATCTGAATTAGAATGCAGGGTTTGTACAGCTCAGAATAGCAATAAGAAAAATGGATATGGGATTATCCTTTCCAAAATAATGATCGTCAAAATGTTCTTAACACTCCTAAAGTGTCTCAAAAACTCACTCACTCACTCACTCACTCACTACACACACACACACTCACACACACACACACACCACACACACACACACACACACACACACACACACACACACACACACACACACACACACACACACACACACACACACACTCTTCCCGTCTTTATAAATAGCTCAATATTTAAAGTAGAATCTCATTCAGGATGAGAATCCTCAGGCATAGTTTATGTTGTGTGAATTCCTCTCCTTCCCCTCTCTCTGTCCCTCTCCCCTCTCCCTCTCTCTCTCGCTCTCTCTCTCCCTCCTCTCCCTCTCCCTCTCTCTCCCTCCTCTCTCTCTCCCTCTCCCTCTCTCTCCCCTTCCCTCTCTCTCTATGTCCCCCTCTCTCTCTCCCTCTCTCTCTCTCTCGCTCCCCTTCTCTCTCTCCTCTCTCTCTCTCTCCCCCTCTCTCTGTCTGTCTGTCTGTCTGTGTGTTTCTCTCCGTCCCCCC
>NC_137211.1:2026875-2061875 GCF_949987685.1 Ammodytes marinus | reverse complement strand
TATGAAAGCTGCTCATAGGCGCAGAGAAGCAACAAGGAAGTATAATCCGGAAATTCCATGCGGCCCAAAGCATTACGTAGCATGGACGTAGCGGCATTATGGACCTATCAAGAAAGAGGGCGGCAAGCGTAGCGGACTGGAGGCGGGTGTCTCGTTCTGTAGCATCTAGCCTGGCGAAAACAAACTGAAAGCCGTTAAAAGCCGTTGGGCTAATAAAACGCTTGAGGTGGCGTTTTGAAATGAGAAAACTTACATTTTAATAGTATATGGTCTAAAGATAAGTATGAGCCTATGATTGATATCCAGAAAAAATGTGCAGAGACACAATCTTGTTCGCTGCTTGTAGGGGAGAACGGGGTAAGTAGGCACACTTTTTACTCTAGTGAGAATTGCTCATCACCAAAACATCTGTCAATAGCCATTCCTACATTAAATTGAAGCTTAAGGTGTTGGCTTGAAATGTGTGTCTCTCTTTTTTTCCAACTTATTGTAATGAAGAAGTAATTTACCATCAAAGACACTCTGACACATTGTGACAACCAACCCCATCAAGGGGTCGGTTGTCATACACTATGGGGTTGTTTGTCACAATGTTATCTTAATGGGAAAAATCTTAAAAAGAAGGCAATGAGGCAGAACCAAATTTGAAAGTTTAATTGCATTGTCAAGTTGACAAATAGGCCTACATAACTTACTGTAGCCTTGGCAGCTGGTCTAGTTTGGGATGCACTGGGTTGTTTTGATTTTGTTACCCTTTTTCCTTTTGCTTGCTAGCTGCCTTTTCCTGCTCTATTCTTTCCTTCTCTGGGGTGTCAGTGAGGATACAGCTTGACAATTTCTTTCGTTATTGGGTTCCTTTTCTGGCTGCAGCCTTGAGATAACATGTGACAACCAACCCCCCAAAAAATTTGACGACCAACCCCAACCTGAATTTCTTGCTAGCATCAAGGCCAACAACCATCTGACAACTAATTATCTTGCTAACAACAATCTAAACTATAGCTTACCCTTCACACTTTCTGAGGGTAACAAGTGTTTTGTTATAAACCCATTGTGTAAAAGCCTAGAAGAAAAATACTGAGAAGCAAAATATTTTGAATTTGACATGAAAAACACAA
The DNA here is from genome assembly GCF_949987685.1 of Ammodytes marinus. Taxonomy (NCBI): domain Eukaryota; kingdom Metazoa; phylum Chordata; class Actinopteri; order Uranoscopiformes; family Ammodytidae; genus Ammodytes; species Ammodytes marinus. The sequence continues at coordinate 2,060,757 of NC_137211.1, read as the reverse complement.
AACATCCTCTCACCTGAAATGCAGCTGTCTTCCTCCAAGGAAGTCTATGTATGTGACCTCTGATCCCAATTCTGGACCTTTTTTATATCAACATTTCAGAGCTAGCGCGCTGTGGTGGCGAGATATAACGAATGTGACATCCAACCCATGTGACAAATTACCCCGTTCTCCCCTACTGTGTGGACAGGGACATCTGCCTACGGGCCGCATGAAAATAAGCTCCACCCCTTACCATGCAATACCAATGGGTTGGCCACATGTCCATGCTGGCTGCTCGGAGAAGGCAGCATCCTGGGGGCCTGAGGCAGACAGGCAGACAGGCAGACAGGCAGACAGACAGACAGACAGACAGACAGACAGACAGACAGACAGACAGACAGACAGACAGACAGACAGACAGACAGACAGACAGACAGACAGACAGACAGACAGACAGACAGACAGACAGACAGACAGGCAGGCAGGCAGACAGACAGACAGACAGACAGACAGACAGACAGACAGACAGACAGACAGACAGGCAGGCAGTGATAAGAACACACCAAGAAGTTTAAACAATAACAAATGAAGGATGCATATAGTTGAAGGACCACTGTCCGTCCTGGGAGAGAGATCCCTTACCCTGTCGACTCTCCCTGAGATTTCTTCAAACTTTTTTTTATTCCCGGTAAAGGTTTTTTTTTACTGGGAGTTTTTTCTCAGCCGAGCTAAGGGTGTAAGGGCAGGGTGTCATATTGTATCATATTGTATGGAATGTAAAGCCCACTGAGGCAAATGTCTATTTGTGATATTGGGCTATACAAATAAAACTGATTTGATTTGATTTGATTTTACCCTTTACTATGGAAAGAATCTTGACTCTTCAAAGCACGTCAACACTGGCTAAAATATCTCCAATGCTGATTACATTACATACAAGCATCCATAGTACTATCTCTGCATGACAACATGTTACTATAACTTAACACCATGAAATGCGTAGCTCAGTACAAAGGCCTAGCAGTTACTCCACACACACACACACACACACACACACACACACACACACACACACACACACACACACACACACACACACACACACACACACACACACACACACACACACACACACACACACACACACACAGAGGACTATGTATGAATGGGTGCAGTGTGCAGGGCTGTATGGATGTGTTTTTATCTGTGTCATAACTTCTTGAACTTTGTCTTCCGTGACTTGTGGAGAATTTTTTTTTTTTACTGACCGATAATGTTTCATGTTCTGTTTTACGATCTGGGCCTTTTTCAAGTGGTTAAACTGACGGAGGAACAGTTACTCTACACACACACACACAAGCACACACACACACACACACACACACACACACGCACACACACAAGAACAAACGCACGCACACAAGCCCGCACACACACACACACACACACACACACACACTGAAGTTGCTCTACACACAAGACCAAATGTTAGTGTTAACTGTCCTTGTTCGCTGCAAAGGAAAGTAATGCACAAGCTTCAGTCCAAGGATTTTACAGAGACCGGAAAGTTTGCAAAACGCTTGATATTAAATCTTGAGTTTTAAAAGGTTTGAAATGTGCTTGAAATCGAAGCGTAGCAGCAACATATTTAGATAGATGGATAGATAGATGGATAGATGGATGGATGGATGGATGGATGGATGGATGGATGGATGGATGGATGGATGGATGGATGGATGGATGGATGGATGGATGGATGGATGGATGGATGGATGGATGGATGGATGGATGGATGGATGGATGGATGGATGGATAGATAGATAGATAGATAGATAGATAGATAGATAGATAGATAGATAGATAGATAGATAGATAGATAGATAGATAGATAGACAGACAGACAGACAGACAGACAGACAGACAGACAGACAGACAGACAGACAGACAGACAGACAGACAGACAGACAGACAGACAGACAGACAGACAGACAGACAGACAGACAGACAGACAGACAGATAGATAGATAGATAGATAGACAGACAGACAGACAGACAGACAGACAGACAGACAGACAGACAGCAAGCAAACTGGATGTATACTCACTCGCATGGCCCGGGGTAACTACCTTTGCACAACAACAGTCTGTTAGCTACTGTTAGGCGTAATAGTTTAGTAGGCCACCTAGCTTTACTTCAACATAACTACGCTGAGGGGAGGAGAATAATCATTTTTTCTCGCACAACCACAATTCAATGCGATCAAGCTGATTCATGTTAAAGATGTAACTGTAATAATAAAGAGACACATAACAACATTTTCCTGATACATTAAAACAGCAATATATATATATATATAGAATAATTAAAGTATAAAATATAAATATAAAAATATAAAATACAGTATATATATGGTAGATTCTCTGCTAGACAACATACTGTATAATATTTCAAAACGGTGGATCGACTCTTAGTATGAAATGTTTCTACAGAGAAGGAAAGAGATGCTCCAAAGCTAAAAATCTCTCCCACGTGCTTCACTGTCCCTTTGCCTCAATCTCTCTCTCTCTCTCCTCCCATCCCCCTCTCAATCCTCTCCTCCAGCCACGACCCACACACACACACACACACACACACACACACACACACACACACACACACACACACACACACACCCTCCTGACCTCTTTCCTTCTGCCTGGCCGCATCTTCCTCGACAGAGTATCTCTCTCCCTCTCTCTCTCTCTCCCCCCTCTCTGTCCCTCTCTCTCTCTCCCTCTCCCTCTCTCTCCCCCTCTCTCTCCCTCTCTCTCACACACACACACACACACACACACACACACACACACACACACACACACACACACACACACACACACACACACACTGCAGAGGTTTGGGCTCCACCCCTCTCTCCCCTCCCACACTGAACCTATGACACAGTCCACACCATCCTCAGTCTCCTTACACACATCACTCCCTTACAAATCTAGCTGATGCATTTCTTTTCTCAAGGCCAGTCAAGAAGGGCTGTAACCATACATCATGTAATCACCTGGTCAATGATCAAATTCCTTCGTGATTTTCTCTACTTATGACATCTATTGCAGCATGTCCGTCCTGGGAGAGGGATCCCTTACTTTGTCGACTCTCCCTGAGATTTCTTCAAATTTTTTAATCCCGGTAAAGGGTTTTTACTGGGAGTTTTTTCTCAGCCGAGCTAAGGGTGTAAGGGCAGGGTGTCATATTGTATCATATTGTATGGAATGTAAAGCCCATTGAGACAAATGTATTTGTGATTTTGGGCTATACAAATAAAACTGATTTGATCAATGCATAGCACCGATCATTGCATTATATCATAGAGCCCTGGAAAAAAATTAAGAGACCAGTATGGCTTTTTTTTTTTTTTTAAATCTTCATCTCTGCATTACTTAATGGAAATGACAATATTTTCAGGGGGAATTTGGTAGAAATGTTGTCAGTAGTTTATATTATAAAACCAAAATGTTCCTTCTACTCAAACATATGCCTATAAATAGTAAAACAAGAGACACTGAGTATTTGGAGTGGTCTCTTATTTTTTTCCAGAGCTGTATGTTGTAAAATACAGAATGCAATACAAGAGTCGCATCTTGGAAAATATTATTTTTATGAAACAGAAAGTTAAAGCAGTTTAGAATTTGAATTTTTCACACACAGACTTGGCGGCTACTGTATGAAGGAAGACTGCCATCTGCTGGCCATTAAACATAACCACGAGATGATTGTGCAAAAGGACATTGTAGTGTGTGTGTGTGTGTGTGTGTGTGTGTGTGTGTGTGTGTGTGTGTGTGTGTGTGTGTGTGTGTGTGTGTGTGTGTGTGTGTGTGTGTGTGTGTGTGTGTGTGTGTGTGTGTGTGTGTGTGTGTGTGTGTGAGTGACACCATTCAAATGGCATTTATAATGTTAAAGACCAATTTAAACAAGTGCTTTTGCTAAAATTACACTTGCTCTTTCTGCAACAATGTACAGACACAGTTATATTAATGGTAGTGTTGTACATATTGCAAGTTGCTTATTGTCTGTTTTAAATGCCAAATCTAACTAGTAATTAATGGAGATTATTTTCTGCATTTTTCTTCTTATACAGAAGTTTCACTTAATGTTAAAGTCATCCAGTTTGTATGACGTAAACTTGTACCTTCTGCTGTACGTCCAGGTTTTTTTCTTAGCAGTAGAATCAACAACTGAAACATTTCTTGGGCTCTTCTTGAGGATTTTTCTGAGCTCCTGCACCAGTGTCAGGGGGTAGGGAGGGGGGGACACCAGTTTGTAAACGCTGCCATACTGAGAAATACAGAGAGAGTTTTGTGGAGCTGATAAGGCTTAATCAACTTTGTGTCAACTCATTTGGCGATGGCTTGAATGTTACCGGCATTCATTTATATGGAAAAAGTTACACATTATAGCTTTAAAATAAGTTTTTGCTTTTATTTACTGTAGCGACATTCATTTATATGGGAAAAAGTTACGCACTGTAGGCTTTATCAACTTTTTGTCAACTCATTTGGCGATGGCTTGAACGAAATCGGCATTAATTCATGTGGAAAAAGTTACACACTATATCTTTAAAGCCTTTTTTCTTGAGATGTAAATAGATATTATTTTTTTCCTTCTCTCCTTCACAGAGGATTCTTCGTCAGAGAGCGGCAGTGGGTCCGGCCTTCCCGCTCTCACCCCTCCCTCCTCCTCCTCCACTGCTTTGATTGACAGCTCCGTCGTCAGGGAAACCGATGACATCATCAACGGCAACGGCAACGGAGGTCCCGCCCCTTTGGACTTCAGCACTTCTTCGCCCACTTCCTGTTTGTCATCACCGTGCGACGACCAACAACAACAGCAGCAGCAGCCAGTCAACCTGAACGCATCATCAACAGTGGCCCGGAACAATAATGCATTATCACCGTCGCAGTCGTCATCAACAGTGGCCATAAGCAACAACACATCGCCACACACACACCTTCCCGTAACCGTGTCAGCGGCGGCCGCGGCGTTGCTAGGGGCGTTACATCCAAACGCGCCCGAAGAGCTACGTAGGAAATACCCGCTAGCCGCCAAACCGCCGCTGACGCACACACACAGTCTACACACACACAACGCACACACACACACACCCAACACACACACACACACCGCGGAGATACGACTGGACCGAGACGGAAGGGACTGTGGGAGCAAGGTGAGAGAATTAGGAAGACACACACAAACACACACGCATGTTCGCGCACTCACACACACGCGCACACACACACACACACACACACACACACACACACACACACAATAGAAAAGGTATTAGAACATGTTTCTAACATGATTTAAAGCATGACAAAGAGGGGATCTGAAAAATATCCACTGTTTGCTCGGCGGTCCCCTTTTGGTGAATGTGTAACGATATTAAAGTCCACTGTTAGATAGGTACGCGAGTGTATGCACAGACACACACACACACACACACACACACACACAAGCACACACACACACACACACACACACACACACACACACACACACACACACACACACACACACACACACACACACACCCCTATAGTCAGTCGGAGAATAATCCATTTACCTACTCAGTGTGAAAAACTAAATTGATGCCAGGTGGAGAAGACACGTCGACATCTACTTTTGATTAATGTAATTACCACAAACCATTACAGGCGTACACAGGTCGCCAAATGCAACTAGAAAATAAAAAATATGGTGTGTGTGTGTGTGTGTGTGTGTGTGTGTGTGTGTGTGTGTGTGTGTGTGTGTGTGTGTGTGTGTGTGTGTGTGTGTGTGTGTGTGTGTGTGTGTGTGTGTGTGTGTGTGTGTGTGAGAGAGAGGTACAGGGTATTCATAGGAAAGCTCTCTCCTCCATATCCTTTCTTTCGTTCTTTCTCTCACCGTCTTTGTTCGGAGCTGAATAGCAAAATATGACAAACAAAATGATGTCCTTGGATGGTAATGCATTACCGCCAGACACTCACACAGCTCCATACAAAACACAGACAGACAGACAGACAGACAGACAGACAGACAGACAGACAGACAGACAGACACACACACACACACACACACACACACACACACACACACACACACACACACACACACACACACACACACACACACACACACACACACACAGCTCCATACAAAACACAGACAGACAGAGAGAGAGACACACACACACACACACGCACACGCACACGCACACGCACACGCACACACACACACACACACACAGCTCCATACAAAACACAGACAGACAGACAGACAGACAGACAGACAGACAGACAGACAGACAGAGACACACACACACACACACGCACACACACACACACACACACACACACACACACACACACACACACACACACACACACACACACACACACACACACACACACACGTGCAACTTTGTTTGTGCACCGGCCTTCAGATTCCTTCTAGTCATTTAGATCTCTGGTATAGAAAAACATATACGGCTGTATGCTTTTAGAGGAATAGTGTCTACAGTGAATATCTCCTCATGATCCGCTACCTGTCTGTACTGTGTGTGCACTGAAAACAAATCTAGGTTGCGTTCCGAATCGCATACTTTCTACTATATAGTATGTAGAAAAAAGATTTAGGATGTCCCGATTCTTGTGGCCAGATTTAGGATGGTTAGAAGTACCCGGATGTCCTACGTCATGCGTCCAAGATTGTTAGTGTTGAAAAGTGCATCCTATTTGGGCGATTCTGACCCACAATCCAGTGCGCACGTGAAGTGACGTCACATCGACGAAGCCTCCATATGAAAACAAACGGGGATGCAACGGATATAAAAGCAAGAGGCAAGATCAAGGCGCGATGTTATGATGAAATAAGAGAGTAAAAGTATGTCCCAATAGTATGCCTACTGCATCCTAACTAGATTATTTCTATCGTCGGATGTAGTATGTAGAATAGAAAAAAGAAAGAGTATGCGATTCGGAACGCAACCCTAGTTTTCATACGCAGCCTAGGCCTTGTAAACGGGCATATGTTGCTACTGTAGCTATGGTGGATCCCTTTGTTTACATGCCAGTTTACAGAGCCTAGACTGTGTATTGACACCACAGGTAGCGGATTGTGAGCAGATATATTCACTGATTTTGATGAAAAGCATTCTCCAGAATCACTGAGTCCACCTTTAAGGGCATGATAAATATGTGAAATAAACCATTTAGATGTTGTCATGTTCAGCCAAATGTCTTGAGAGTTTACTTTGCAAATGTTGTGTTTCCATCTCACACATGGAGATATTCATAAAGCATTCTATATCAATGGGTAAAATAGTAGATACATACAGACAGTACATGGATAGACTTTTTTTTTTTTTTTTTAAGATATTTTTTGGGCATTTTTATGCTTTATTGATAGTGCAGAGAGACAGAGGCGAAATGGGGCAGAGAGGGGAGTGACATGCAGAGAACGACCGCGGGCGGGAATCGAACCCGGGTCCGCTGCTGGGCCCGGCCCATGGGGGGGGACGCCCTACCAACTGAGCTGAAGGCGCCCCCCAGTACATGGATAGACTTAATTAAAGCAAACACAGTAACACTTACCGTGTGTGTGTGTGTGTGTGTGTGTGTGTGTGTGTGTGTGTGTGTGTGTGTGTGTGTGTGTGTGTGTGTGTGTGTGTGTGTGTGTGTGTGTGTGTGTGTGTGTGTGTGTGTGTGTGTGTGTGTGTGTGTGTGTGTGTGTGTGTGTGTGTGTGTGTGTGTGTGTGTGTGTGTGCGTGCGTGTGTGTGTGTGTGTGTGTGTGTGTGTGTGTGTCTCCAGTCCCCTCACTCCAGTGACAGCGTGAGCGCCGAGGACCTGACTACGGGTCGCCACGGCAACCAGGTCGCCCCCGACGACGATGACGACGACCACGACGACCACGACGACAACGACAAAATCAACGACACGGAAGGACACGACCCAGAGAGACTGAAGGCCTTCAATGTGAGGAAAACAAACACACACACACACACACTGCAGACACACACAGACAGACACAGACAGACAGACAGACAGACAGACAGACAGACAGACACTGAAGGCCTTCAATGTGAGGAAAACAAACACACACACACACACACACTGCAGACACACAGACAGACAGACAGACAGACAGACAGACAGACAGACAGACAGACACACACACACACACACACACACACAGACAGACAGACAGACAGACAGACAGACACTGAAGGCCTTCAATGTGAGGAAAACAAACACACACACACAGACACACAGACACACACACACACAGACAGACAGACAGACAGACAGACAGACAGACAGACAGACACTGAAGGCCTTCAATGTGAGGAAAACAAACACACACACACAGACACACACACACACACACACACTAACATCCCTATTGTCTCTCTCCCCCTGCAGATGTTTGTGCGTCTCTTCGTGGATGAGAACTTGGACAGAATGGTTCCGATCTCGAAGCAGCCCAAGGAGAAGATCCAGGCCATCATCGAGTCCTGCAGCCGCCAGTTCCCCGAGCTGCAGCAACGCGCTCGCAAACGCATACGCACCTACCTCAAGTCCTGCAGACGCATGAAGAAGAGCGGCATGGAGGTACTGTCTGTCTGTCTGTCTGTCTGTGTGGGGGAGTGTGTGTCTGTCTGTCTGTCTGTCTGTCTGTGTGTGTGGGGGAGTGTGTGTCTGTGTGTCTGTCTGTGTGTGTGGGGGAGTGTCTGTCTGTCTGTCTGTCTGTCTGTGTGGGGGAGTGTCTGTCTGTCTGTCTGTCTGTCTGTCTGTCTGTGTGGGGGAGTGTCTGTCTGTGTGTCTGTCTGTCTGTCTGTACGTGTCCCAGCTACCTCAAGTCCTGCAGACGCATGAAGAAGAGTGGCATGGAGGTAATGTGTCTGTCTGTCTGTCTGTCTGTCTGTCTGTCTGTCTGTGTGGGGGAGTGTGTGTGTGTGTGTGTGTGTGTGTGTGTGTGTGTGTGGGGGAGTGTGTGTGTGTCTGTCTGTCTGTCTGTCTGTCTGTCTGTCTGTGTGTGTGTGTGTGTGTGTGTGTGTGTGTGTGTGTGTGTGTGTGTGTGTGTGTTATATCTCAATATTTTCCTGCTATTGCCGATCATTTAATTTTTCCATAAAAAATTTCAGAATATAGTTGAAAAGTCCCCTAAAATATATTTTTAGAATTTGTTTACATAGTTATTTTCTTCAACCCTGCTTACACCAACATTTGCAAACCCATAACCCATAAAAAAAACCCTCTTGCCCTCGCCAGTAAGTAAAAGGTCTCCAAAGTTAATCCAGGAATGCACTACAACATCAAAATCTTCCACATGTTTATTTTATTTTTTAAAGGTGCAGTGTGTAATATGACATCATCAAGAAAGTTTTACAAAGTTCTAGAATGCAACGCTCCCTGGGTAACCCCACCCCTTTAGAATAACAACAGAAGCTACAGTGGCCTTCAAGGACAAGATCAATTCAAAATGTTAAACAATGCACCTGATGACATTCCAACTATGACACTTTCAAGATGGCGACACTAGGCCTTGGTCCAAAATATGCAGAAATATGGACATATATGAGACCCTTTCTAAGGAAAAAAATAATAATTCAAAACATTTTTTTCAGCTATTATGCACTAAATTAAATGTACTTATGGATATTATAATTACTTTCTACAAAATCTGCTAGGAAATAAAACCCAAAATTCTACACACTGCAGGTTTATATCCAAAATTTACCATTTGCATGATCAAAATGCTGTAAAAAAAGAAACCTCCTTGTACTTATATTGTACATACCTAAACATTCTATAGTATAAAATGTATTTCATTAATATAGAACTCATAGAAGCCACATCAATGCAAGTTAACACATCTCAAACTGAATACACCGCAGCTTTCAAATTCACACACACACACACACACACACACACACACACACACACACACACACACACACACACACACACACACACACACACACACACACACACACACACACACACACACACACACACACACACACACACACACACACACACACACACACACACACAGACACACACACACACTCTCTCTCTCACACACACACACACATTCCATTTTTCTCGTTCCTATATCACACACACGCACGCACAGTGAATTCACTGCAACAAAACAATTATCATCTTTTCTTAACCGATGGTTTAAATGTGTCCGTAAATGAGTTGTAACTATGGAAACAACACGCTCTGGTGGCACTTCAGTTCACAGATGTGACACGGTGCAGAATGTCTAAACATAGGAACGAGAAAAATGGAAAACTTACTTAAATTCTTCATATTCGTCTATTAAGCTCACATATTTCTTCACGTTTGGAGTGTGTGTGTTTGTGTGTGTGTGTGTGTGTGAGAGAGAGAGAGTGTGTGTGTCTGTGTGCGTGTGGGTAGGTGTGTGTGTGTGTGTGTGTGTGTGTGTGTGTGTGTGTGTGTGTGTGTGTGTGTGTGTGTGTGTGCGTGCGTGTGTGACTTATAACTCAAATATATAATGAGAGAAGCTCTCGCTGTCGGCACACCCCACTCTGCTCAGCTTGACACTCTGAGAGTCTAAATATAAACGTCAACACTTTACTAACTGGTTAAAGGTTGAGAATGCCTATTAAACTAAACCTGCATTCCAAATCACATACTTTTTCTCTTTACTACACTACATACCAAAGTACAGAAGAGTTTTAGGGCCACAGACAGGAGAGAAAAAAAATCAGATAAGGATGATTTGTTCTCATTATGTCGAGAAATGTCTAAAATAAAGACGAATATTCCAAAATGCTATTGGAATTAGTGGGGCATTTATGTATTTTCAGCATACTACAATTGACGTGCATGTATTGGGACATACTAAATCTTTATCTGGCACACTAAATAGTAGGGAAGTATGGGGATTGGAACGCAGGGTTAATGCTTTTTTATAGTATTGGCAACTATACTGGTCACTGGTCTATTTGTTGGTCAATATTTTTGTCTATGTATCTTCCATAACATGTCTTCTCTCATACTAGTATAAATCAAAAGGTCCAACATGTACATTCAGGTGTTTATTTGACTAAACCTTGTCTGTTTGCGTCTGTATATTTCTCCTATACAACCATCTTTAACAGACATTATCTCAACATTACATTTTTTTTTTCAATACTCTGAAGCAAAAGATCTCAACTTCTAAAGCACTTACATCAACTAAACTTTCCATAATCATTCTTAGCACTATTCTGAAGGTTATTACAGAAGGATTTGTTCATATTTTATTAATTGTCTGATTTATGAGACATTTAGTTATTTAAAACATGCAGAAAATACATTTTTAAGACTGGCACATAACTAAAAGAAAAAAATTTAAATGAAAAAATGATGTAGCCAAAATCTGTCCTGTAAAATCTTTGGACACTAATATGTAAAAATAAAAAATAAATAAAAATTAAGATTTTAACTCACTCACATTTTTGGTTTTTATAAAGATGCAAATGTAAGCATATTCAGCTAGATATTTCCAAATAACCATTTTCTTTCAAACATAAAAAAAAAAAAAAAAAAAAAAAATTATTAAAAGATTATTTTAAAGTAAGAAATCAAATGGCAAAGTTATATGGTAATATCTTTAAGTTAAACATGTGTTACCCTATTCACCTGCAGTGTCTTACAGAAGAGCCAGTCACCTAAATGTCTCTACTGCCCCCCAGTGGTGAAGCCTGATACTAAACTTTGAGTTAATACACTGTACTATAGTCATAAGGGAGATAGTTCTGTGAATGAAAGAGCAGCTTGTAAATGTAAAAAAAAAACAATCTTCCAGTTTGTCTCACAAAGGAAGAATGATGTTTATTCAGAAATATATATATATATTCAGATATATTCCTTACGTAGGTTTCTTCTTGTTAATGTAAAGGTGCAGTGTGTAATATGACATCATCAAGAAAGTTCTACAAAGTTCTAGAATGCAACACTCCCTGGGTAACCCCACCACTTTCGAATAATAACAGAAGCTACAGTGGCCTTCAAGGACAAGAACAATTCTAAATTTTAAACAATGCACCTGATGACATTCCAACTATGACACTTTCAAGATGGCGGCACTAGGCCTTGGTCCAAAATATGCAGAAATATGGACATATATGACACCCTTTCTAAGGGGAAAAAAATAATAAAACATTTTTTTTCAGCTATTATGCACTAAATTAAATGTACTTATGGATATTATAATTACTTTCTACAAAATCTGCTAGGAAATAAAACCCAAAATTCTACACACTGCAGGTTTAAGCAATATACGTATAACTACAACCACAATTCAGATGTGTTTTCTGCTTCATTCTAGTAATTTTTTTTTTTCTAAACATTTTCTCTGCAATAATTGTTAGTAAATTGGTGGGAACTTTTGGGTGTCCCTTTGCTTGGTATTCAATGCACACACACACACACACACACACACACACACACACACACACACACACACACACACACACACACACACACACACACACACACACACACACACACAGTCTCTTTAGGGCGACTGTGGCTCAGTTGGTAGAGCGGGTCGGCCGATGATCAAAGGGTTGGAGGTTCGATCCCCACCCTGCCACCTGTATCATAGTTGTTGTGTCCTTGGGCAAGACACTTCACCCACCTTGCCTTGTGTGAATGTCGATAGTTAGCCTGCTGCTATCGGTGTATGAATGTGTGTGTGAATGGTAACGTAGGAAAGGAAAACAGGTCTCCCTTGCAAAAGAGTCTTCGGTCTCAATGGGATTTACCTGTATAAATAAAGGTTAGAAAAGACAGTCTAGCTGAAGATGTTTTGTTGATTATTTCTCCTTATACATAATGATATAACGGCCCGTCGCTGTAATTCACTGGATTATATTTTCTAATAATCATGTTTTTCTCATGTTTTGTGTGTAGACGCGTCCGACTCCCCCTCACCTCACCTCGGCCATGGCTGAGAACATCCTGGCTGCTGCCTGCGAGAGCGAGACACGCAACGCAGCCAAGAGGATGCGCCTTGATGCCTATCATGTAGGTATCTGTGTGTGTGTGTGTGCGTGTGTGTGTGTGTGTGTGTGTGTGTGTGTGTCTCTGTGTGTGTGAATATGTGTGTGTGCGTGTGTGTGTCTCGGTGTGTGAGCATGTGTCTGTGTCTCGGTGTGTGTGTTTTACCTAATGTATATGTAATTGAGTAAGTAAATCTTTATATATATCGCACTTTTTTAAACACACAGTTAAAAAGTACTTTTCACACATGTGCAAAATGCATGTGAACAAATAAGTCCCCTACTGCTGAAGTACGGGGCTACTATGTGCCTGCATGGAAGACAAATGGCTATGCAAAGTTTTTTCTTGATATAGACTTGAAAATAAATTCAATACATTTTAGTCTTGTCTGTTATTCCCTGTCCTAGGATGATCAGATCTGTGTGGATAAGCCAGTGAGGGAGCCTGCATCTATGGCTTACTCTGCCTACTCTCTGACTCTGTCAAATACTGCATTTAATCATAGTTCTAATCATCAAAGATCTGTTTTTAGCTCGTCAACTTCTCATCTTAGTCATAGTAATCGCTGACAAAAAGGCATTAAAAAAAGTTGTTGACAGACATTTTTTCAATAATAATAATAATAATAATAATAATAATAATAATAATAATAATAATAATAATAATAATAATAATAATAATAATAATAATAATAATAATAATAATAATAATAATAATAACCAATACTTTTCTTATTCTGGGGACTCGGACATGTCTTCTTAATATCAGTTTCAAATTCTTTTTTTGTGTACATTATTTTGAAAAGCCTTTAACATCCCATTTCCTGTTTTAGGATTATAAGAAGAACGTTTTTGACAAACATTTTTACTCCTTTGACAAAATGAACACTTCCACAGACTCATTTAGAAGATAATAATAATATATAATTATTTTGAAAAGCGCTTAAAGGGGCAGTGTGTAATATGACATCATCAAGAAAGGTCTAGAATGCAACGCTCCCTGGGCAACCCCACCCCTTTTGAATAATAACAGAAGCTACAGTGGCCTTCAAGGACAAGAACAATTCTAAATTCCAAACAATGCACCTGATGACATTCCAAAAACATGGATGCCTCCATAAGACTTGCCCTCTCAATGTACAAAATGTAATATTAATATTTGTAATTTTCCGCTCAGGAGGATAATTCAGATGATTGGCAGAGGTGATGTTACACCAATGAGGACATATTTAATGAGGATATTGATTTTAGCTAATAAATTACTTGAAATGTTACACAGTGCCCCTTTAACACCCCATATCTTGTCCTGTTTGTCCTAGGATGATCAGATCTGTGTGGATAAGTCCTCTGGTGTGAGGGAGCCTGCTTCCCTGGCTCACTCTGCTTACTCTCTGGCAGCCTCAGCCTTCTCCTCCGCTCAGCAGGACTCTCCTCTCTACATCAACGGGGCCGGCCTTAGCTACGGCTACCGTGGTTACCCCGTCCAACACCCCGTCTCCCTGACGACAGGAGCGGCTGCCCAGGGCAACGGTGAGGATGGGGGGAGGGGGTCAAAGATTATATATAGAAAACTTTTCATACAGTAACATTTAAGCAAAGGTATCATAAAAGAATACAAACAGATCAGTAATTGAGTAGTTGAAGCTGCTCCAAGGAACTTTCAGTTTGTGTTAATTCTAGCTGTAACTTTGGACAAAAGCAGCAGTGTTTTTTACTACACCAAAAATAGCATTCTTTGTACTGATGGTCTCGTTTGCTGTTAGATGTCATGTTTGATCATCAGAGGAAAAATGACTGTTTCAGAAATATTTAACAGTTCCTCGTAGCTCCTTTTATAAGATATGAAAAGATAGACTTTGGACCTGCTGACACACAGACACACACAGACACACACACACACACACACACACACACACACACACACACACACACACACACACACACACACACACACTGCCTTTATGCAAAATCATTCTAACCTATCTTCCCCTCCCTTCCCATTCAGGCCCTGCCGACCTCAGTATGAAATCTGCCAACAACATCATCTCAAACTCCTCCCCTTCCGCCGGCTCAGCGAATCACAGCCTTGTAGCGCGGGGCAACGGGGCTGTCGGGGGCGGGGCTTCCACCCAGCTCAGCCAACCAGAGATCACCGCCGTGCGTCAGCTGATCGCAGGCTACCGGGAGTCGGCCGCCTTCCTGCTCAGGTCCGCGGACGAGCTCGAGAATCTCATACTGCAGCAGAACTAAACAAAATGAAATACACACACACACACACATACGACGCAGACACACACACACACACACACACACACACACACACACACACATACGACGCAGACACACACACACACGCAGACACAAGACGCAGACACACGCACGCAGACACACACACAGATGACGCCAACACACACAGACAAACACACACATTAAGCAGACACACACTCATGACGCAAACACACACACACACACACACTTCCCTTAATGTTTGTTTGGAGTCCCCTAACCTCTTTCAATCGGGGTGAGTTGTTTTTCTTCTCAGCTGCCTTCTGCGTTCAGAACCTGTGGAAAAAAAAATAAAAAATTGGTGTAAAAAGTGGAAAAAAATCACCATTATCTCCTACAACCTCAATCCATCCCAAATACAAAAATCTCACAATCAGAAGAGGGAAGAAGTGTGGACAAGAGAGGAACTTTACAAACAAAGGCGGCGGTCCATGTTGGTTTAAGAAGAAAGAAAAAAAGACATTGCCTATGTGTGGGTGAAAAAAGTGAATTTTTTTGAGTTTTGATTGATGGTTTCCCCCTTTGGGCCAAACGCCATCTTATTATGATAATTTTGAGCAATTTAAATTAAAAAAGAGAATAAATAACAATTCCCCCAAATGAGTACTACTGAAGATGTGTGTTAAATGACAAGGAAGTAATTTTGAGTTGATTGAAGATTGAAGATTGAAGATTTCGATTTTTTTGACGGGAGTTTTTTTTTTCTCAAACTTTTTCCCCTTTTTTTTTTAAAACTGTTTTTTTTTAAATTCTTCCCAAGTGACTGAAAGAAAGATTTGCGGTTTGACTTATCTTCAAAGAAAGCACTAAATACGGAGAAATACTTTTTGAGTCCGTTGGGGCGAAAGGACGGCTGGAAACTGGAAAAGAGAAAAAAAAATTGGAGAGGAAATCTTTTTTTTTTTGTGCTCGCTTGTATATAAGCTCTCTGTGTCCTATAGCACTTTTCCCTCAAACCCAGACTGACCCTACACACACACACACACACACACACACACACACACACACACACACACACCCTTCCTCACCCCTTTTTACCCAGGGAGCAACTTGCTACTTATGCATCCAAGACGCCATGATGACCACCAGGAAATACCTCAAATCAGACCTGCCATTTTCCATATTCCACACACACACACACACACACACACACACACACACACACACACACACACACACACACACACACACACACACACACACACACCACAAGCCAGTTTACTTCTACTTACTTATTTACCACCCGATGTCTTCAAGGTTTATAAATATATATATTTTATTTTTATTTTTTTTGTGCGGGGGAGGAAAAATCAAACCCGTCTCGCGCTAAAGACTAATGTTTTGTGAAAGCGCCGAAGGAAGGAAGGAAGGAAGCATTTCAAGAACTGATGTAAAAACTTTTCGAAAAACACTGAAAAACTTTTTTGCTCTTATCTGTGCGGGTTTGTTTGTTTGTTCGTGTGCTGCTGTAAATATTAATCAAATCGTCTTGAAAAAAACTTGAGAGGAATCAGAGTTTTTGGAGTTGATCAGAGCGTGTTTTACCTTCTCGAAGAGGATGAGGAGGAGGAGGAGAGGGGTTCGATATGTATCACTGGTGGCAAATCTTTAATCTGTGTGCACTGGAAAAAATGGAAAAAGTTTGGAAAGTTCAAATTTTAACGGCAACTGTCTTGAGTTTTGAGGCTAAAATTAAAACGACTAAGTTTTTTTTTTAAAGATATTTTTTGGGCCATTTTTATGCTTTATTGATAGTGCAGAGAGACAGAGGTGAAATGGGGCAGAGAGGGGAGTGACATGCAGAGAACGACCGCGGGTGGGAATCGAACCCGGGTCTGCTGCTGGGCCCGGCCCGGGAGGGGGACGCCTTGCCAACTGAGCTAAAGGCGCCCCCTAAAACGACTAAGTTTGAAGAAAAAATTCCAAAATAGGAGCCAACTAATTATCTTGTGTTGAGATAACTTATTATTCAGATGTTAACGTAATGTGTGCAAACCTATTTCATGTCAGAAAGTTTTAACACTGTTTGATGCTTGAATCAACATTTTGACCGACTTGGTTTTGTTGAAAGAGAATTAGTTGGTGCAACTCTTATTGTTTGAAATTCTTAGTAATATGTGGAACTCAAAATTTAAACAACATTTTTTACATAACAGGTTTCATTTCATATTTCATGTTTCTGTATGAAAAATACATTTTCTTTACATTTCAGTCGGCTCAAAGTCAGACAGTGTTCCTTCAAACTTTTAGATTCAGTTTTGGCCTCAAAACTCAAAAATCAACTGCAGACAGATTCCTTAAAAAAATATCAATCTTTATAACTTTTTGATTTTTACTGTTAAGTGCTTCTAACGCCACTGAACACCTCAGCATTTTTCTTCTTCCTCTCCTCAATTGGACCTACTCTTCACTCTTCTTCATGGACCTATATAAGAGTAGGAGGACTATATAGACCTCCACTGGAGGACTGCTCTGTCTTACTGTGTGTGTCTGTTCGACTCTGAGAGAGATGGCCATTACTATTGTTATTAATATAATTATTATTATTGTTGATTATGATTACAATGACAAACTTTCATGTTGCTGCTGCTATATATATATATAAACATGTATATATAAAACCGGACCTTCTGCCATAGACCAGAAACCTCAAGAAATCGCGTGGCGTTTAGCGGTCAAACGAAACCGCAGCGCCTCGCGAAAAACCCCGATCGACCAACCGAAAGACCTCGACGACGCAAAAACTTTGGTGAACACACTCCTGCCTTTTCGTCCACACACACACACACACACACACACACACACACACACACACACACACACACACGTCTCCTTACTCTATCTCTGACCGCAGGGTTGGTGTGTGTATTCTGTTTGTTTATTTGTTGGTTTTGCTTCATAGGGCTTGATGATCCATGTGTGTTTTTGTGACTTTCTAACTGTGAATAACCTCAACTTGATTTTCCTTTTTTGTTTTTTTTCACCTTCCAATATTTCCGTGCTCAGGCCACCAGGTACACACTCTCAAAACTCACTGAAGTCAAGGGGCCAGAAAAATCCAGTGTAGATCGATTTATGTTGGATTATTTGTGTTTTTATGGGACTTTTGTTGGTTATTTTAAAAGAAAAGAGGTGACATTTAATTACTGCAGGTACAAAAAAATTATCAGGTTTTTGCTTTTAGGCGTTTTGATACCATACTGAAGCTGGGGTGGAGGATTTGGGGAGAAATTTGGCAGTTGGGATAGAGATTCGAATCCATAGAGATTCGAATCCAAATACCTCAACCGCTCCACTTGTTCTCTTTGGTCCCTCCCCTATGGTCCCTCCCTGACACGCTCTACACCAACAAAGTCGTGCCAAAAAGTGAATGGACAGTCCCAACAGCCAATAAGAACAGAGAATCGGAGCCTCGCTCTGATTGGTCAAAGTGTACAGCTCATGTTAACTTTGACCAATCAGAAATCATATATCCCAGCTTTAATTTAAAAGAAAAGAGGTGTCATTGAATTACTGCAGGTACAAAAATGTATCAGGTTTTTGCTTTTAGGCGTTTTAATACCATATGAAGGTACTTTTTGTTGTTTTGATATTTACCGGTTGCTCCCTCTGCCTCTCCACAGCCTCTGTATTAAAAGAAGAGTTTAACATTTGGGATAAAACTCGCTTATTTGCTGTTATTGCGGAGATTGACACCATTTTCCATGATGCAGAGATATTTGATGCTAAAACTAAAACTCTTAGGCTTGAAGGAAAACTACCTTAAAGGCCTACTTCACCGGTTTGAATATGAAGGTGTATTGAATTCTGAGATCCTATGTAGTATAAATGTGCAAATTTTTTTTAAATTGGTTCATCCTAGCCTGAGAAAAGGCAGAAAGAGTTTTTTTTTTAACCCTATATTAATCTTACTGTGACATCACAGTAAGATAAATATAGGGTTAAAAAAAAAATTACTTTGTAAATATTACTGTGATGTCACAGTAGGAGAAATCACAGTAATATTTACAAAGTAAGGTTTTTTTTTAACCCTATATTTATCTTACTGTGATGTCACAGTAAGATTAATATAGGGTTAAAAAAAACACTCTTTCTGCCTTTTCTCAGGCTAGGATGAACCAATTTCATTTTTTTTTGCACATTTATACTACATAGGATCTCAGAATTCAATACACCTTCATATTCAAACCGGTGAAGTAGGCCTTTAATTTCAGCCAACTAATTATCTTTTGTTGAGATAACTTATCTTTCTTATGTAATGAAAACGGAACTTTCATATGTATAAAAAAAGTATATTTTAAGTTTTCCTAAGTTTTTCATTTTTACAGACTATGTAAAAACATGTGAGTGGTGTCGAATTTCTCATCTAACTCTCAATTGAGCGTTTTTCTCCAAATTTTAAACTTAAAACTTTAAGCAGTTGTGACATTGGTAAGAAGCAACTCTGTTTTTTTTTTTTGTTTTTTTTTATGATTCCCACGACTTAGTTTTATTAATTTGTACAGTTGTTAAACAGAAAGAAAGAAAAAAAGACAAATGATCTGGTCCGAATTGTAAATTGTTTGGAATTATTTTGTACAAAAAAAAATGGGAAAAAAACGTACCACATGATGCATTCAAATGCTCATTCAGCTCTTGGTTTTTTTGCCACTTCACTTGAAAATTTTCGAAAATTTGAAAATTAACTAAAAATTTGTATGTATCATTTGCTCCTGGGCTGTGCACTGGGCTCCTATCTGTACATTGAGAGAGGGGAGTGTGTGTGTGTTTGCATGCACTGCTTTTTTCTTAAATGGTTTTGCAATGCAGTTGATAATCATAGCACACGCTGGTCCTTAGATTAAGGTTTGTGTTGGCGACAGTGACGGTCAAACGGTTAAAAACAAATCAGTGCTGTCGAGCTGCAGAGCAAGTTGGATAATATCACTTAAAGCAGCTACGAGGAACTTTTAAATATTTCTGAAACAGTCTAATTTTTCCTCTGATGATCATAAATTACATGTAACATCAAAATGAGACCATCAGTGCAAAGAATGCTATTTTTATATAGTTTTTCTTAATGCCTTTGTCATGGGTACGCTCACCCAGGAACAACAGCTGGCGTAGTAAAAACACTGCTGCTTTTGTCCAAAGGGGGGCGCTAGAATTAACACAAACTGAAAGTTCCTCTGAGCACCTTTAACAAGAAATAACTCCATACAGACTTTGTGTACAATGTGAAGACCACCTCCGTATTTACAATATAAGTAAAATAATTTGGGAAAATGTAAATTATTTAATTTAATTAGCTGTAGAATTGTAAAAATGTTTTTGATTTGGGAAGCTCGGTTTAAAGTGTTACTGCTCTGTGAATGACACACAAGAAATATGCAAAGAAAAAGAGTTGAAGTCATTTTTAAGTTTGCGGTGATTTAATTTACCTCCTTTGACCTTTTAATAGTTTAAAATCGAAATGGGAGGAAAAACCTTGTGAAGACCCACTGAAGTACAATCAAATGTTCCTCTTAATTTCCTCTCCTAATTTTATTTGAATTATTATTGGATAGCAGCCTCCCGTCCCTCTGTCCACACTGTGCCAATGTTTCAGTCGAGTCTAGAAGAAAATTGCGCTTAATCGATCTCAGAAAAATTACCTTTAGTATGTGTTTATAAAACTGTATTTCAAAGCCTAACATTTATCAAAAAATATCTTGAATTTTGCCCAAACTTGAATGATAAGTCCCCTTCCGCCGTCCTATTCCTTTGTACCGCCAACTTAAAGGTGCTACGAGGAACTTTTAAATATTTCTGGAACAGTCTAATTTTTCCTCTGACGATCATAAATTGCATGTAACATCAAAATGAGACCATCGGTGCAAAGAATGCTATTTTTATATAGTTTTTCTTAATGCCTTTGTCATGGGTATACGCTCACCCAGGAACAACAGCTGGTGTAGTAAAAACACTACCGCTTCTGTCCAAAGGGGGCCGCTAGGATTAACACAAATTTAAAAGTTCTTCGGAGCACCTTGTAAGGAAAAACTTGTTCTTTGATTTCGTTTTTTGTTTATTTTTAATTTTTTAGGGAAGAAAGTCATTTTTAGCCAAACACAACTGAACCTGATATTGTCTCAAAAAGTACAAAAAGTTCAAATAAAGTGCCCTGAGTTGAATTCTTTGTTAAACCGAAGCAAAATGCTACTTCTTTACTGACGTTGAAATCGTTGAAGTGATAATCAAGTTGTCTTGTGGCATCTGGGACTTTTCTGGACTGTTTCAACGGTTCTCTGTCGATATATCTTAAGGTTTTTTGCTACCAGTGTATTTCTCAGTTTACTTCAAAAGCCAGAACAAAAAAATTTAAAAAATTTAAATTACGAAAAGCTGTGGAAAAGAAAGAAAGAAAAATAGGCCAATGACAATCTTTAGAAAGGTCTAATTTGCTTGGTTTGATTTCCATACCTCTGTCTATCTGCCTGTCTATCTGCCTGCCTGCCTGTCTGTCTGGCTGCCTGTCTGTCTATACAGCCGGACGGACAGTTTTAATCTGTCAACAAAACTCTCATGTTATTGTCGTTAACATCTCCACACAACCGACAACATTTCTATTTGATTTTTCTCTTCTTTTAAGGGATGTCACAATTATAAGTATTAATCAATTTTTCCGATTTTTTGTTAATTATATTATTTTAAAGGTATATTTTGTAGCGCTATTAAAAGTGGTCTCTTTTGTACAATATTCCAACAGAACATTGTAAGAATTTAAATTAAGGAAAACTCAAATTGTCAAGGTAACTTTCTGCACTAGATTTTTTAGTTTCTAGGTTAAAACTACAACTTTTAAGTTAGAAGGAAAACTGCCATTTGAGCCAACTAATTATCTTGTGTTGAAATAACTTATCATTCATATGTAATGTAACTTCAAGTTTGAGTTCTACATACTTAGACTCCAAAACATAAAAGTTGTACCAATTTTATTTTTATTTTTGTACAGAAAGTGTCTTAAAACTATTTTATGTTTGAATCAACATTTTGATCGACTTGGTTTTTGTTTGTTATCTGTAGGACAGATAATTAATCTGTACAACTGTTATGGTTTGAAATTGTGTGAACTCAAATGTAATGTTTTAATTACATATGAATGATGAGTTATCTCAACAAAAGATAATAATTAGTTGGCTCAAATGTAGGCCGTTTTCCTTCAAACTTAAATTAACTTAAATTTATTTAAATTACCTTAAATAAACAAAAATCTATTGTGGACAGTTGCCTTTGAAGTGTAAGTCTTCCTAACTGTTCCATTCTTAAAGGTACAGTGTCTCTACACACATTCCTAACATCAACAAAACCGGATCGACATCACAAGAAAAACCTATAAAAGCTCTCAGTGTTAAACTATACTCCCAACTCAAACAGCTTTATGTAGACTGTGGCTCCATGTCGGCATTCACTGTCTGATAACTCACTCACTCATATACACACACACACACACACACACACACACACACACACACACACACACACACACACACACACACACACACTCAGACACTCCATGTCGCCATTTACTGTCTGATAACTGAGTGTAATCCCTACTGACGTGTGTGTTTGTTAAAAATGTGTATCACTCATTTTTTAAAGGTTATGTTTAATGGTTACATACAGACACACACACACACACACACACACACACACACACACACGCACGAACATACACAGACACACAGACACAGTCACTCCACCACACATACACACACACAAAAAAACACACAGGACATGGTGGTAAGATTATGATCCTGCATTGATTTTAAGTAGAAACAGAATTAACACAGTTTTGAAGTTCAAGGAGCTTAAAGAATTTTTTTTGCAGTATCTTATTTATTTATATTTTTTGACCTTTCAGACTTCACTGAGTAGCGGACTACAGTTGGCAAAGAGCAGAGCATATGTGACATTTCTTCTTGCAACACCATGTCAAAAGGTGTGACTGCCTTATCTGTTGCTTCCGTAAAAGGAAATAGAGCCCGTTGAAGTTGTAAAAAGGTATAAAGACATCCTTTCTGTTGATCTTTGACCACATATAAAGTGGTTTTGGTTAGAGATTTAAAGGTTGCATGTTTAAGGTGCATCTTTCAGCCGTAATCTGTTTTCTTAGAAGAGAATAACATGAAAAACTACAGCTGTAACTGACTAAAAAATAAATTAATACATGTTTTATTTATCTAAAATATTTTTTTGTTTAACTTAATTTAATTATGCTCTTAATTTATAAAATTTCAAATTTTCCTGGATTATAACCATGGTGAAGCCCTAATTCCTTGGTTTTATTATAATTTAAAATATATATTTAGCATTACATTGGGTTTGTGATGCCGGTCCGGTTCTCTGCAAACAATCACCCACTTCTTGAACCAGTTTACACACACACAGACACACAGACACACAGACACACACACACACACACACACACACACACACACACACACACACACATGGATCTTTTCTATCAGGGCACGATAAGGCTACTACTGTCCAAATCAAAAAAACATATTATTTCCACATTTATATCCTCTTCGGTGGTGCTTTAAATTACTTTCTAATTCTCAACCTCAGCCATATTTGATTATTTTATTTTATTTTCTCTGTCTGTCTGTCACATGACTTTTTATACCGGACTGTTGATTGTGTTGATTTAACTCCGCCCGGGGCTTCTGTACCTCCAGTAATACCAATGTGAAACCTGAATTCTCCTCATGATTTGACTCAGTGGAAGTGTGATGTTTACATGTACAGATTTTTTGGCAATTCTTTCAATTTTTTTTTGTTTTGTTTTTATCGTTTGTTTTGTTTACCTCTCTTCATTCCTGTTTTTTGAGTTGATCTGACTCCTTCCTTTTACACACTGAAGGGAAATGGGACGGCGTCGAAATACAATTAATCAACATCTCACAGACACTGTAAAAAATGCAAAGTTAGGAAAATGAAAAATTTTCAAGGAATTTGTCTGTACTTGATTTTTTGAGTTGTATAGGCTAAAACTAGAACTTTTTTAATTTGAGCCAACTCATTTTTTTTGTTTAGATTACTTATCATTCATAGGTAATGCACATGTATCTTATATATGTATAAAAATTCAAATGTTGAGAGCTACACACTATGAATTTCAAACAATAACAGTTTTGCCGACTAATTATCTAGCAGAGAGAAAACAAACTAAACCAAGTCGTTCAAAATGTGATTCAAACATTAAACAGCGTTAAAACTGTCTGAAGAAACTTTCTGAACAAAAAAATTATAAATTTGTACAACTAAACATTTTGGAATTCTTAGTATGTGGAACTCAAAACTTGAGGTTGCATTACATATGAATGATGAGTGAGTGAGTGAGTGAGTGAGTGAGTGAGTGAGTGAGTGAGTGAGTGAGTGAGTGAGTGAGTGAGTGAGTGAGTGACTCTCCACACAAACTCATTAGTTGGCTCAAATGTAGACAGTTTTCCTTCCAACTTCAGAATTTTAGTTCAAAACTCAAAAAAATTTGGTCAAGACAATTCACTTAAAAGTATTGAATTTTCGTAATTTTTTCATTTTTACAGCAATTGTTTTAGGAGCGGGGGGGGAGGTAGGGGAAGGGGGTGTGTATGTATATGGGAGTGGAGCTGTTTGTATGTTGACTTTTTGACCTCTCGGCTAAAATCCACAGCACACACAATCACAGTGACTGACACACACACACACACACACACACACACACACACACACACACACACAGGATGCGGTAGAGATGATTCCTCAACGAATGAAAAAGCCATAGCCTCTTATTTATCTTTACTGTATTAGTAGATTTAGCAAAACTTCAAGATGACAAAAACTCAACCTCAGGAAAATAAAAATAAAATAGAATGGACATCACTTTTTTGTAAAAAAAACCCGTCTTACTGAAAATCTGAAGGCCCATTTCCCTGTCTCTCTTTGATACCATATAAATTATATCAAACAAAATCTTTTTTTATATTTATTGTGTTAATTATTATATATAAACAAGTGGATACCTTTTTTCCAGTTCCCGTGGCTAAATATTTTGATTATTTAGAAGAAAAAAAAAGTGTTGATAATATATGTGGAAGCAACTTAAATCGATCGAGTAAAAATAAAATAAAAATTAAATTAAAAAAAAAAATTTAAATTTAAATCTAGGGTTATTTTAATTTGTTTATTTGTCTGTTTGTTTGTTTGTTTGAGCCGTACGTGCGGGCGTTGTTGTTAAGCCCAACGAGAACATATCACTCTGGGGTCCATTTCAAAGAAACCAATGATCGAAAAAAAACTGAGCTTTTCTTTTGTGTGATGTTACTGCTAAGCCTGAAATGTTTCTGGACTTTTGAAAAAAAAATTATTGTGACAATTTATTTTGTTTAATTTTTTTGTTTTGTTTTGTTTTTCTCCCGATCTGTACGTCACAAAGCTAAATATACTAATAAAACGGTGTGCTATCTATGAAACAGAATAATCTCTCTCTCTTATTGTGTGTGTGTGTGTGTGTGTGTGTGTGTGTGTGTGTGTGTGCGTGCGTGCGTGCGTGCGTGCGTGCGTGCGTGCGTGCGTGCGTGCGTGCGTGCGTGCGTGCGTGCGTGCGTGCGTGCGTGCGTGCGTGCGTGCGTGCGTGCGTGCGTGCGTGCGTGCGTGCGTGTGGATGATTTTTCGGCCTTGTCGGCCTCAACTAATTTCCCTTAAAGGTCAGTTTAGTTTAGAGTAAACAATGGAATCTGTTTGCTAGACAGTCACCTGCTGTTAATTCTAAAATGGTAAATGGACTTGACTTGTGAATATATAGCGCTTTTTAGCCGATTTTCTCAGCCCCAAAGCGCTTTACATATTTTACCATATTCACCCATTCATACACTCACTCATACACCGATAGTTCTAGTTCATAGTTGTTTAGTTTTAACACCAGAAGGATATTCTAGTTGTAAAAAAATGTTGGGATATTTTGAGTCGAGGACAAACAGCTGTTGATGAAAGATTAAGAGACCACTCCAAATGTTCAGTGTCTCTCGTTTGACTATTTATAGGCATATGTTTGAGTAGAATGAACATTTTGGTTTTATAATATAAACTACTGACAACATTTCTACCACATTCCACCCCAAGAATATTGTCATTAAAGAGCATTTCCATTAAGTAATGTAGAGATGAAGATTGAAGAAAAATCCACACTGGTCTCTTAGTTTTTTCCAGAGCTGAAAGAAAGAAAAATCTGAATTTCTGAGATTAATTAAAAAAAAATTACGAGTAAAAAAATTCAATTTACAAGAAAGACAACACTTGTAAATTTACAAATGTACAAAAAAAATCTAATTTTACTAGAAAGAAACTTGGATATTGTCTTTAATAAAAAAAAAATAGGCCTAAACACTGAGAAACCAAGACACAGAGCCTACACACTGAGAAACCAAGACACAGAGCCTACACACTGAGAAACCAAGACACAGAGCCTTGCGCCAACTACTGTAAAGAGCTGCTGATAAAGATTAAGATTACAGCTCAAACGGAACACGCTTTCATGTGGGATTTGAGCCAGTTTTAGTCTTAAAAAAATGTCCTGCACTGAACAGAAGGAAAGTCAAGGCTATCATAGTGTGTGTGTGTGTGTGTGTGTGTGTGTGTGTGTGTGTGTGTGTGTGTGTGTGTGTGTGTGTGTGAGAGAGAGAGAGAAAGAGAGAGAGATCCAGCTATGTCAAGATGAAGATGATGTCACATCGATGCCACAAATACATTTAAGAAGAAGAAAAGAACACACACATACTCTTGTACTTCTATCTTTGTGAGGACCCTCATTTTTAGACATAATGCATTCCCTAGCCCCTTACCCTAACCATCAAAACTAAATGCCTAACCCCAACCCTTACACTAACCCTAACATAAACCTAATTCATACCTGAACCTTAAAGCTTAGTGCTAACCCTCAAACAGGCCCTTGAAGAAGTGAGGACCAGGCAAAATGTCCTCACTTTCCGAAAATGTCCTCACTGCTAATGTTAAAAGCTTAAACTGGTCCTCACAAGGACGCCTGTACACACATACACACACACACACACACACACACACGCACACACACACACACACACACACACACACACACACACACACACACACACACACACACACACACACACACACACACACACACACACACACACACACACACACACACACACACACACACACACACACACACGCCCTATCTCGCTGCCTCCTCCCCTTCAGTAGGCGCAGGTGTTAGAGCAGCAGGAGGTGCATGTACGCAGCGCCAAATATCCAAACTTTTTTACCACTGTTCCGCCCCCTAACCTTCTCTCTCTCTCTCTCTCTCTCTCTCTCTCTCTCTCTCCGTGTCTCTCTCCCTTTCTCTCTCTCTCTCTCTCTCCTTGTCTCTCTCCCTTTCTCTCTCTCTCTCTCTCTCTCTCCGTGTCTCTCTCCCTTTCTCTCTCTCTCTCTCTCTCTCTCTCTCTCTCTCTCTCTCTCTCTCTCTCTCTCTCTCTCTCTCTCTCTCTCTCTCTCTCTCTCTCTCTCTCAGTATTCCACTGCAGCCATTTCTCCCGTTTACGCCTCGTGCATCACAATGGATTAACATTGTTTTTCAGTCTCGAGAGAGAAATGCCACTTGGGCTCCAGTTCACGTCACGTCACAGAGACCGACTCCTCTCTCTCAGCCGATCCGACTTGGAAGCCTTCTTTTCCGGCTTCCGCATTCCCCTTTGCACTGCAGGTGTGGAGCTCAGTCAGTCAGGCAGTGACACAGTTTTGATCCGACCGTATGATCTCAACAACACACTGAACCGGTTCCTCCGGCTAATCTAGCCACCTATCGCTGGCGGTGCATTATGTTTCCAGCGAGGCTAAAGAAGGGGAACCTTAGGGCGAAACCGGCGTTCACTGGCGGCTGTGAAAGACCATTTTCAGGCGGACTGGAGACTCCTTAAAGGTAGCGTGGCTCTTTGTTATTGATTAAGGTTTACGCTGTCATGTTTTGTGTGATTTTAATTGTGTGTATTGTTGTGTTTTAATTGCCAGAACGCGTTTAGTTGTGGGTAGCCTACAATGACAAATCCTTTATTCAATGTTTATTCTCATAGGGACAAGTGTATGCTATATATAGTATGAACCAAATGCTACACACACACACACACACGCACACACACACACACACACACACACACACACACACACACACACACACACACACACACACACACACACGCACCTGTGAGTATAAATGTGTGTTTTTTTAGTGCCAACGGCTACACACATTCCTTGTAGGTAGAAATACAATGACAATTAAACATCCTTTATTTATTTAATGTTTATTCTCGTAGGTACAAGTTTAGGCTACAGTATGAACCAAATGCCACACAATACACACACACACACACACACACACACACACACACACACACACACACACACACACACCATGTTTTAGCCTTAGCTAATTTGCATGCCTGTCCCTATCTGAGCTCTTTGAGAAGCCTACACAAATAGCCTAAAAAACATTCACTACATGACAGTCCTGAACATATATCCATTCTCATGTCCACAAGAGCGACAGTGCAGCCAACGATGTTTACAGACAAGAATAGCTACACAAAAACTATAATTAAAACACAAAGTAAAAGATGATATTTCTTTTTGATTATCCATTCACTAAATGACTGTCCTTCTGTCCCTGTGTGTAGCATTCTGCATGCCAGTCCGTTTCCATTCGCATGTCTTGATACAGTGCAGCCTACATATGCCTACTAAAAGGGATACTTACAACTATTCGAAACACAAAATATACAATAGAATAGCCTAAAAAATGCATAATATTCTGATTTCTGATTATCAATTTCATAAATGACTCTCCTTGTGTCCCTCTGTCTGTCTGTCTGTCTGTCTGTCTGTCTGTCTGTCTGTCTGTCTGTCTGTCTGTCTGTCTGTCTGTCCGTAGCCTTGCTGCCTTACGGACAAACAAACAGCCCCGGAGGAATAAAACGCCCATCCATTCATGTACTCGGATAATGGAGAGTTGTTGCCGCTCCTGCATGCCATGTCTCGGCCGACTATGGGACTGCATCTGGCCGGACATCCACTATCCAAACGTGCCCAACAACAACAACCACCACCAAAACAACCATGTCATCGCCAACCCACACACCTCAGGGCCAGGGGGGCACGGGCACACGTCCGAAATTCGCACTGTATCGGGGGATATTCGCGTGCCTTCGCCAAAGAAGCGACCGGTGCAACTTTACGCGGCGCTCTTCGATTTCGAGGCCCGAAGCGACGACGAATTGACGGTGAAAGAAGGGGACAAGCTGTCGGTGATTGAGAAGAGAGGGGAGTACGTGCTGGCGAAGAAACTCACCGGCTCGCTGCAGTCCGGGCTGATACCTGCGAACTATGTGGCGCTACTGCAGGATGAGTTCGCCAAGCACAAGTGAGTAAAGAGTGAGTGTGTGTGTGTGTGTGGGGGGGGGGGGGGTAGTGTGTGTGTGTGTGTGTGTGTGTGTGTGTGTGTGTGTGTGTGTGTGTGTGTGTGTGTGTGTGTGTGTGTGTGTGTGTGTGTGTGTGTGTGTGTGTGTGTGTGTGTGTGTGTGTGTGTGTGTGTGTGTGTGTGTGTGTGTGTGTGTGTGTGTGTGTGAGACAGTGAGTGTGTGTCTGTCTGTGTTTGAGATAGTGTGTGTGTGACAGAGAGAGAGAGAGAGAGTGAGTGTGTGTCTGTCTGTGTTTGAGATAGTGTGTGTGTGACAGAGAGAGAGGGAGTGAGTGTGTGTCTGTCTGTGTTTGAGATAGTGTGTGTGTGTGACAGAGAGAGAGTGAGTGAGTGTGTGTGAGAGAGAGGAGAGAGAGAGAGAGAAAGAGAGGAGAGAGAGAGAGAGAGAGAGAGAGTGTGTTCATTCAAAACCTAGGCTACATCAGCTGTTTGTGGTGATGTCACCTGATCCTATGCTGAGGTGGGAAGAAAATGCTCTTAAATCTTCCTCTAAAAAGCAAGAATCCTGTCAGCGTATTTCCACAAAAAACTCAAATGCATTTATTATAGGCTACAGGCTACACTTCCAACATATGCAGCTTGTTTAAAGGTGTAGTCAGTGATTCTGGAGAACACTTGTTGTCAAAATCACTTTTTGTCAAAATCTGTGAATATCTCCTCATGATCTGCTGTGTGTGTGTGTGTGTGTGTGTGTGTGTGTGTGTGTGTGTGTGTGTGTGTGTGTGTGTGTGTGTGTGTGTGTGTGTGTGTGTGTGTGTGTGTGTGTGTGTGTGTGTGTGTGTGTGTGTGTGTGTGTGTGTGTGTGTGTGTGTGTGTGTGTGTGTTGGGGGGAAATCTTAGTGGTAATACACAGCCCAGGCTTGGTAACCTGGTATGTTTGGCCCCTTTTTGAATACCAACCCTTTATTTACACACAGAGCCTAGGCTTTGCATTATCAAAACTGGATTTTTTTTTACGGACAGGTAGCAGATCATGAGGATGATATTCACTGATTTTGACTAAAAAGTGATTTTGACAACAAGCGTTCTCCAGAATCACTGACTCATACTATATTTGAAAGAATCTTAAAACCTGTCTGTATGTAGGATTGTGGAGTGTATGGCTGCGTCCCAATACCCATACTATCTAGTATTTAGTATGGTAGAAAAATCGATTTAGGATGTCCCGATTCTTGTGGCCAGTTTGAGTATGGTTAGTAATACGATGTTATGATGAAATAAGAGAGTAAAAGTATGTCCCAATAGCATCCCTACTGCATCCTAACTAGATTATTTTTATGGTCAGATGTAGAATAGAGAAAAGAAAGAGGAGGAGATTTGGAACGCAGGGTAAATGTCAAACTGTAGAAAACTGAGACTTTCTGGAAATACAAACTGACAGCCGACCGAGATTTGACCTTTATGATGTCACTATGTCTACACTGAAAACTACCAGAATGGATGGATGGATAGATAGATAGATGGATAGATAGATAGATAGATAGATAGATAGATAGATAGATAGATAGATAGATAGATAGATAGATAGATAGATAGATAGATAGATAGATAGATAGATAGATAGATAGATAGATAGATAGATAGATAGATTATACATTTCTAAATTTTTTCTTAATTATATTTAGAGCTGAAACTATCAGTCCATTAACTGGAAACTTAATTGTATTGCTTTACTTTTTATATTTTTTATTTTTGTCAAATATTTAAAAAAAAACATTTATCCAAAAGAGGCGCTAGAATTAACTACTCGTAGGCACTTATATATTTGCAAGAGACCACTCCAAATGTCCAGTGTCTCTCGTTTGACTATTTATAGGCATATGTTTGAGAATAATGAACTTTTTGATTTTATAATATAAACTACTGACAACATTTCTACCAAATTCCCCCCAAAAATATTGTCATTAAGAGCATTTAAATCAAGTAATGTAGAGATGAAGATTTAAGAAAAATCCAGACTGGTCTCTTCATTTTTTACGGAGCTGTATGTAACTGAAAGCTCCTCGTAGGCACTTTTGAATTTCCCTGAAGGAACACTCCCAAGGGATCAATAAAGTATCTATCTATCTATCTATCTATCTATCTATCTATCTATCTATCTATCTATCTATCTATCTATCTATCTATCTATCTATCTATCTATCTATCTATCTATCTATCTATCTATCTATCTATCTATCTATCTATCTATCTATCTATCTATCTATCTATCTATCTATCTATCTATCTATCTATCTATCTATCTATCTATCTATCTATCTATCTATCTATCTATCTATCTATCTCCCGCTCTCTCTCTCTCTCTCTCTCTCTCTCTCTCTCTCTCTCTCTCTCTCTCTCTCTCTTTAACAAACAAACAACAGCATGAACATTTGGATGGGTACATAGATCATTGGCTTCAGTCCGATATCCGGTGAGTGGATTGCTGCCATATTGGCGCTGATACCAAAATCCGTGCCACCCCTACTAAATAACAGGAAATTATGGGTATTTCTGGATGCGCCTGTGGTGTAGTGTTTAGAGCCCTCACACCCATAGAGTCTCAGTCCTCTTCACAGCAGACGCGGGTTAGAATCCAGCCCGGGTCGTTCTCTGCATGTCATTCTCCCTCTCTGACACATTTCATCTCTGTCTCTCAACATTGTTCAAAAAAATTTGTCTGTGTATTTGAACGCTGGGAGTATGTCTCAGTTGTAGCATACTGCATTAAAAGACAAAGTACATACTATTTAGTATGTAGTAAAGGGCATCCGCTGTTTGTAGTAAAGTAAAATATGATTTGAAATGCATGGGGCAGGGTTTAAGCCAAATTCTGAGAGACTAATCCCTACGTTCCTACACTACATATTAAAGTACAGAAAAGAGTTTTAGGGCCACAGACAGGAGAGAAAAAAATAATCAGATCATAAAGATTTGTCGAGAAATGTCAAGAATAAAGATGAATACTCCAAAATGCTATTGGAGTTAGTGGGGCATTTATGTATTTTCAGCATACTTTAATTGACGTGCATGTATTGGGAAATCCTAAATCTTTTTCTGGCATACTAACTAGTAAGGGAAGTATGGGGATTGGAACGCAGGGCCTGGAACTGCTATGAAACCGTCCTGGAGCTAAAGTTAGCCGCTAGCTGTTCAGTGCCCTGCAGCTGCACATCCTCCATTATTCATTCATTTGTCCAGCTACGCAGAGAATCATCATGTTTCAGCACAGCTCTCTCTCTCTCTCTTTCCCTCTCTCCTTCTCTCTCTCTCGCTCTCTCGCTCTCTCGCTCTCTCGCTCTCTCGCTTTCTCTATCTCTCTCTGTCTCTCTGGCTGTCTCTCCCTCCCTCCCTCTCTCTCTCTGTCTGTCTGGTTGTTTCTCCCTCTCTCTCTCTCTGTCTATCCCTCTCTCTCTCTCTGTCTATCTCTCTCTCTCTCTCTCACTCACTCTCTCTCTCTCTCTTTCCCTCTCCCTCTCTCTCTGTCTGTGTCTCTCTCTCTTGTTCTCTCTCCCTGTCCCTCTCCCCCTTTTCAAAACAACATTACGTCTCCCAATATTAAGAATACAGTAGTTAGGCCTGGGCCACACATCCTGCGCCCACCACTGTAGTCTGCGTGCATGTATGTAATTTGCTAGCAAAATGTATTCTAGTTCTACTTTTGCAAATAGTTATGTGCATAAAAACAAACAAAAAACAATCAAACAACTCTTCTGCATACTGCATTGAGCCTCCAATACTATCACCTGACATAATATATAAATTACTCAGACCCACTTAGTCCCACGGTCCTCGAATGCACCGGTGAAACTCAAACTCTTTTTCCTCTGCCATGAGATTCCTCTATTCAACTCTTTGAGCTTTGAGGAAGTCTCACTCCAACAGAAGCGATTCAAGCCACCAGGATTATGTGTGTGTGTGTGTGTGTGTGTGTGTGTGTGTGTGTGTGTGTGTGTGTGTGTGTGTGTGTGTGTGTGTGTGTGTGTGTGTGTGTGTGTGTGTGTGTGTGTGTGTGTGTGTGTGTGTGTGTGTGTGTGTGTGTGTGTGTGTGTGTGTGTGTGTGTGTGTGTG
>NC_137211.1:2019745-2026675 GCF_949987685.1 Ammodytes marinus | reverse complement strand
CCTACTTCATGCGGCCAAGATTGTTAGTGTTGAAAACTGCATCCTATTTGGGCGATTCTGACCCACAATCCATTGCGCACAGTGAAGTGACGTCACATCGACGAAGCCTCCATATGAAAAACAAACGGGGATGCGACGGATATAAAAGCAAGAGCAAGATCAAGGCGCAATGTTATGATGAAATAAGAGAGTAAAAGTATGTCCCCAATAGTATGCCTACTGCATCCTAACTAGATTCTTTTATTCGTCGGATGTAGTATGTAGAATAGAAAAAAGAAAGAGTATGCGATTCAGAACGCAACCTACATTTCAGATAAATCCGACTATGAATGTCTCATAATTATTAGAAAAATGTGGGAAAAATGTCTGATTAATGAAATGTCCAATGAATATGAATACACATGATGTATGATACATGTTAATTACATTTCCCATGAATAAAGGCACAGTTTTGTAAAAAAATAATCTACAAAAATATTAATATAATATCCCAAAAATGTCAGATAAAATATTTCTTAATTTTCGCAAAAATGTCCTTTGAAAAAAATAAATAAAAATAAAAATCATATAAAAATAATTTAAAATATTTTTTTTTTAATTTACTTTCTCAACAAGTTTTAAGGATATAAACCAAACTGAAGGAAAAAAAATACGATCAAACACACACACACACACACACACACACACACACATCATTTGGGAACACATGTTAAATAAACACCATATTTTTATCCTTTTCCAGCCAGTCGTAGCACTAAGATCCCAGTGCGTTGGACAGCTCACACACTCACCCTCCCCCCGCCCCCCCGCACACACACACTCATACCCCCTGTCTTTCTACCCTTCCAGGACAGTGTGTACACAGCTAGTCGCAGCACTAAGACCCCAGTAACTCACTCACTCACTCTCTCACACACACACACACATTCCCCCCAACACTCCCCCCCCGACCCCACACACACACACGCTCCCCCCCCCGACCCCACACACACACACACACACTGATACCCCCTGTCTTTCTACCCTTCCAGGACAGTGTGTACACAGCCAGCCGCAGCACTAAGATCCCGGTGCGATGGACGGCCCCTGAAGCAGCCATCTACCAGAGGTTCTCCGTCCGCTCTGACGTCTGGTCCTTTGGAGTCCTGCTCTACGAGATGATGTCACGCGGGAAGATGCCTTATGAAGGTACGGGGAATGATTCACTGTCTATCTATCTATCTATCTATCTATCTATCTATCTATCTATCTATCTATCTATCTATCTATCTATCTATCTATCTATCTATCTATCTATCTATCTATCTATCTATCTATCTATCTATCTATCTATCTATCTATCTATCTATCTATCTATCTATCTATCTATCTATCTATCTATCTATCTATCTAAACTCTTTTGCTTTTATTTTTCCCTTTTTTATAGGAAAAAGCAACAAGGAGGTTCTGGACTTGCTCTCGTCCGGGTTCCGCCTCCCGTGTCCAACCAGATGTCCCCCGAACATCTACCGGATCATGATGGACTGCTGGGCCGCAGAACCCTCCAAGAGACCCTCGTTCCACGCCCTGCACAGCCAACTAGACTCCATATACGCACGGATATACTTCAAGACTATCGAGGTGTAGGCAGAGGGCGAAAAATGACCAACAATGGGGATGGTCGGAAGGAAGAAAGAGGGGGGAAATTGTTTGGAGGAGACAGAGATGAAAAAATGGGCCAGAGAGAGAGAGGGGAATGACATGCAGAGAACGACCCGGGCTGGATTCTAACCCGGGTCTGCTGTGAAGAGGACTGAGACTCTATGGAGGAGGGGAGGAGGGGAGGGGGGGGGGTCTAACCACTACACCACAAGCCCCACCCGAAAGAGGGGGAACATTTGACAAGCAATGGGGATGGCCAGGGTTGTGTATGTGGAAAAATGGACTCCAAATATAGTGGTTTAGGAGAATTGGTAAGTAAGGGCGCACTCACATTAAAGGCAAGTCTAGTTGGTTTGACTTGTGCTCCCGCTCCGTACACTTCTTTGTCCCTGTGAACATTTTCTAAACAAAAACTCTTAAAGGTGCAGTGTGTAACTTTGGGTGTGTCAGAGAAGTGAAACATTTTCTAAGGTTTATTCTCATCACTGAATAAACAAACTATCCTCACAGGAAAATGTAGATCCCTGGAACACTGTTTGAAGTTAGAAAGCTTCCTGAAAAAGTTACTGTTTCACTGTTGTTGTTGTTTACAGCAGCAGGGCCCACAGTTTGGTTTACAAACATATTCTTAGTCTTACGTTTGGTTCCAGGTTCCTTAAAATAATTTTGATTTTATTTATGATGATAGAATTATTCAATACAATGAATTTCATGTAGAGGAAATATGTTTAGTAAACTAACTGCAGGCTCTGTGAATGTAAACAAACCCCCCCTCCTCTGAAACTGCATAGTGACCCTTTAAGCACGGTACGGATCAACCAGGCCTAGTGTGAATGCGCCCTGATATTCTCATACCCATAAATCGACTTCTTCTGCAGGGTATTTCTCCTTTAAAAAAAAACACCAAAAATGCTCAAAGATGGACACGAAATTGGAGAAGATTTTTCGCCAAATCAACGTGGAATACCTAATTTCTTTCAGGCTTAAAGGAACACAGACTTAAAGATGAAAACAGCCCGAGATAAAGGTGTGTAAATAGTAAATACACTCCAGCACATTCACGGAACCGA
Source organism: Ammodytes marinus (assembly GCF_949987685.1). Classification (NCBI taxonomy): domain Eukaryota; kingdom Metazoa; phylum Chordata; class Actinopteri; order Uranoscopiformes; family Ammodytidae; genus Ammodytes; species Ammodytes marinus. The sequence goes on along the minus strand of NC_137211.1, from coordinate 2,023,964 downwards.
CTGTTTTTAATTTTATATCCTTTTTTTGTGCTGTTTTATAACTGATATTTGTACGCTCGTGCCACGTCTGTGAATGCACATCTTTGAAATGTTTTGAAAATCACAGGTCAGGGCTTCTATATTAAATTACAATCCCCCTTTTTGCCTTTTTTGACTGCAGAGCCAGTGCCGTATGGAGGGTCGTAAGGGCCAAAACTAATCGAATAAAAGTATAAATAAATAAATAAATAATTGTAGGTATCATTTTATAATTATATAGTTAAGTTACTGTTTTAGTCAATGGTTACATTGAAATTAGTCTTTTCTCATCTCCCCTCTCAAGTCCCCACACTCCAGAGGGGGTCAGAGCGCAGGGTCAGCCATAGTACAGACAGACAGACAGAAACACTCCAGAGAGGGTCCTCACACAGGGTCAGCCATAGTACAGACAGACAGACAGACAGACAGACACACTCCAGAGAGGGTCAGAGCGCAGGGTCAGCCATAGTACAGACAGACAGACACACTCCAGAGGGGGTCCTCATACAGGGTCAGCCATAGTACAGTGCCCCTGGAGCAGTTTGGGGTTAAATGTCTTGCACAAGGACACAGTGGTAGAGATGGTGGGCACAGTAGATGTAATAGCAGCCACCACTAGTTTTACTACTAACACCCTCCTGTCCGGTGCCGGGGATCCAACCAGAGACCTCAAGGTTACTGGGAGGAGGAACCAGAGACCTCATGGTAACTGGGAGGAGGAACCAGAGACCTCATGGTTACTGGGAGGAGGAACCAGAGACCTCATGGTTACTGGTAGGAGGAACCAGAGACCTCATGGTTACTGGGAGGTACCAGAGACCTCATGGTTACTGGGAGGAGGAACCAGAGACCTCATGGTTACTGGGAGGAGGAACCAGAGACCTCATGGTTACTGGTTAGAGCCTCTTTCCTACCCCCTATCCCCCGGTAGGACTAAATGTTAAAACAGTACATTGATTTATACTTTTAGTTGTTTAGTTTTGGCCCTTATGACTCTCCATAGCGCTAAAGTCGAGGTTTATTATGTGCAATAATTAGCTGAACTTGCTTGCTGTGTTTTTAGCCACGCTAGCGGCCTGGTGCTACATTATGCTACGTTGATGCAACACTTTATGTTTATAGCAACATTTTCTGTGTACAGAATAGATTGAATTGAAGGAACTTTGTGATCCTCAAAAGATGAATTTAAATTTAACAACTTTGGTGATGCCACAACTTTTCACTTAGCACCACAATAGAGCCAAATTATTAGAAAGAAACGCAGCATTTTCTATGATGTGAAAAATATGCATCATCAAATATTTAGATTTTGCCTTGTGTTGTTAGCTTGAGTTTTCACAGCACATTTACAAGTTTGAGCCTTCAACATAACATATATGTGGAGCTTTTTCTCAACATACTAAATAGTTTTTACGATTGACACCCCTCTAATTTTTCTACTTTAAAGGAGAAGTAAGTGATATCTTTTAGTTAATATACAGGCTAAATCACTCTATATTCATACAGCAAGCACTTAAACAGTATGCACAGTTCATAACACAGGTCTCCCAGTCATTCAGCTTTGTAGTAATAGCCAGGTAAAATTGAGTATCCCGCCCATTTTTATCCAATCAGAAGACAGAGCGCTATAAAGAGGCGGGTTTATAATACTTCACCCATACGGAACCGGCGTTCTATCATTATAAAATCACTATTATAATATAATGAATGAGGTTTTTCTTCCCTCAGTCTTTCCTCAGTCTTCCCTTGGCCCAGCTGTCCTGTTAATCCTAACCCTACATTTCTACTGAAGTGATGTCACATTAGTAAAATGTAGTGTTAGACAGGGAGACCATAAAACACTCTTTCTGCCTTTTTCTCAGGCTAGGATGAACCGATTTCTAAAAAAAAAAAAAATGCACATTTATACTATACACAGGATCTCAGAGTTCAATACACCTTCATATTCCCACCGGTGAAGTAGGGCTTTGAGTTATAGAATCTATTCCACGTTGCCAGTGTGCATGCTTCATTGCTTTATGGGCCCCAGAAATGTTGCCATGTTTGTTTGTTTGTTTGGTAATTTGACTTGAATAGAGTAACTGTACATTAGCATTAGCACGTTTAGCATGTCATGATTTATCTCGGCTGCGTCTGAAATGTCCTCAAAACTGTCCACTGTAAAAGTAGCTATGAGGAACTTTTAAATATTTCTGAAACAGTCTCATTTTCCCCTCTGATGATCATAAATTACATGTAACAGCAAACGAGACCATCAGTGCAAAGAATGCTATTTTTATATAGTTTTTCTTAATGCCTTTGTCATGGGTATACGCTCACCCAGGAAACAACAGCTGGCGTGGTAAAAACACTACCGCTTCTGTCCAAAGGGGGACGCTAGAATTAACACAAAATGAAAGTTCCTCGGAGCACCATTAAAATGAATCGATCCACAATTAATTTTTTCCCGGCCTCTAGCGTGGCTATAGAAACACTATATTGTTATTAACCACAAGCATAAAGTATTGCATTCGGCCGATCTTCTGTTTGGTGATTTTCAGAAGGTTTTCTGGCGACATGTTACATTATCTAACACACGAGGAGAATCCAGTTATTCTGGAATCGTATGAGAATATGTTTATCCAGTTTGTGAAATGTTTTTTTTTTTGTTCTGAAATTAGTATTAGAAAAATCAGTGATTCTGGAGAACGCTTGTTGTCAAAATCACTTTTTGTCAAAATCAGTGACTCCTCTCCTCATGATCTGCTACCTGTCTGTACTGTGTGTGTGTGTGTGTGTGTGTGTGTGTGTGTGTGTGTGTGTGTGTGTGTGTGTGTGTGTGTGTGTGTGTGTGTGTGTGTGTGTGTGTGTGTGTGTGTGTGCTGTTTGTTTATACACAGCCTAGGCTCTGTATATGTAAACAAAGGGTATGTAAACAAGTGGGGCCCACCGTAGCTAGCAAAATGCCCGTTTACAGAGCCTAGGCTGTGAATTAACACTCGTTAACACAGTGCTCACACAGTATGTACAGATCGTGAGAAGATGTTCACTGATTTTGAACAAAAAAAAGTGATTTTAACGACCAAGACTCCATCTTTTAAGTTATTAAAAGCTCTTTTCTAGGCTTTAGTTACAACTAGAGTGCCTATGTTTACACCGCACACTGCACGTCTTAAAATGGACTAAAAATGAACAATCTAAGGAAAAAAAAGACTTACAAATATAGTGGGGAAGGGGGAAGGGGAGTGGGATTTTTTTGCACCACAAAAATTGTACAATTCTTGTTGCAATGCAATGCAGTTTGAGAACAATGCAACTTTTTTTTTTGTCTTTTTATGCATGTGGAGTTTATAGCAGACAAAAGCCAAGTTCAGGAAACTGTAGCCATGATATTACACGATCACCAAATCACAAAGATTGAATTTGATGTTTATTAAGACTGTGTGTCATCAGGTACGAAACACCAGGAGAAATGCAAATAATAAAGTATTTTAAATATGGTTTTGGAATATGTGTGTGTGTGTGTGTTTTTCATCATTTATACCTAACTTAAAGGTGCACTGTGTAACTTTTGTGTGTCAGAGAAGTGAAACATTTTCTAAGGTATTTTCTCATAACTGAATAAACAAACTTTCCTCACAGGAAAATGTAGATCCCTCGAACACTGTTAGAAGTTAGAAAGCTTCCTGAAAAGTTACTGTTTCACTGTTGTTGTTGTTTACAGCAGCAGGGCCCACAGTTTGGTTTACAAACATATTCTAGTCTTACGTTTGGTTCCAGGTTCCTCAAAATAATTTTGTTTTGATTTCTGATGATAGTTGTTAAACTAAGAATTACATGTAGAGTAAATATGTTTAGTAAACTACCTCCAGGCTCTGTGAATGTAAACAAATCCCCCTCCTCTGAAACTACACACTGCACCTTTAAGGTAGATGTTATTCAGTTCAACGTAAATACTGCTGACAATCCACTGAATGATAAAGTAACTACAAATTGGGGCGCACTGGTGGTGTAGTGGATAGAGCGCGTACCATATCGGCTCCGGCCTTCGTTGCAGTGGTCGCGGGTTCAAATCCAACCCGTGGACCTTTACTGCAGGTCATCCCCCTCTCTCTCTCTCTCTATCTCTCTCTCTCTCTCTGATTTCAACTCTGTACTGCCAAATAAAGCTTGAAAATGCCCAAAAAATAATCTTAAAAAAAAAGTAACTAGTAATTGTCTT
>NC_137211.1:1954745-1997245 GCF_949987685.1 Ammodytes marinus | reverse complement strand
TCATGATCCGCTACCTGTCAGTACTGTGTGTGTGCTTAAAAAAATCCAGTGTTGTAATACACAAGCTAGGTCCAGTAAATGGGTATATTGCTAATTACGGTGGGCCCCCTTTTTTTTGCAAAACCTTTGTTTACACACCAGTTTACAGAGCCTAGGCTGTGTAATAACACCAGATGTTATGAGGAGATATTCACTGATTTAATTAAATTTTTTATTTTTACTACAAGCGTTCTCCAGAATCGCTGACTACACCTTTAACAAATATAATAGAAAGGTGGAAACAAGAGAACTTTCAGACAGCGGACCGACTGTATGTTAAGTGTAAGAATCGAACAGGAACCCAGCAGCTCAAGATCGGCTCGGAGAACTCACATCAACGTGTTAATACCGAATAGAAAACCTCGCCGGCTATTGGAAGAAATTCCTTTTCCTGTTCGATTCAATTGAGTTGTAAGTTAGTTGCTCCTTGTGAACATAATTTATTTTAAATATTAAATGTATTTATTTCACAAGGCCCTTGGGACAAAACAAGGCCAAACATTCAGGGAAAAATGCAACAGCCATTTGAGATCGTCAAGTCAAGTTTTATTGTGTATATATTAATTAAGTAAGTTTTTAGATTTCCACAAATAACCAATTTTTGCCAACATGTTTCTGAGCAAACAATCTATTATCTTAATTGTTTCCTCCTACTTTTCGACTTAAATCATTGTTTTAATTGTTACATTTATAATGTTTTTCATATAGTGGGTGAACTGACCCTTAAAAGTCTGCAATTTCTTTGATATCGTAAAATGATGATTTTACATTTAAACCGTGGTTTATTTGTTGAAATTCTTCTATCGTTCTTACTCACATCCCATGTTAATGCAGTGTGTGTGTGCGTGTGTGTGTGTCTGTGTGTGTGTTTATGTGAGGCTGTAACTATCGATGTGAATAAACCTGCTGAATGTCCAATTGTTCATGACGTTTCATCTTTTTTTCTTCTGTTAAACTTTTTACTTAATCTTATTGTGCATTCATATAAACAAATAACACATGAACGGAAAAGCAAATAAGCTAGGACAGGAAGTAAAGAATAATTATTTGTTTAGATTGTTTACTTTACAGTTCCCCAGTGACCACAACACTACAACATAATAGTTGCATTTTATGACAAAAATACGAGTACATACAAATATATATATTAACTGTAAATCAGACATAAATGAAAATACTTATAATTATACCTATTTTACGCATTTCCCATCCATTCACTTTGACAGAAAGGACTTTCTAGTTCTAATTTGCAAATTCCACTATGTTTCTAATGTCTAATCTTGATGAATTTAATGCCCCTGTAAAGCACTCAGAATGGCCTTGTATCTGAATAGAGCTATAGAATTAAACTTGTCCGGCCTGGCCTTTTAGAGAGAATAATAAATGTGAGTGCACTGTGCATGTTGTGTGAGCCCAGCAGATGGCAGTGTTTCAGTTACAATGACGTATCCGTCTCATCTTTTCTCTGCTTTCCTCTACTATCTCTAGCAACCCCCCCCCAAACAGGACGGAGGACTGACAGCCGGCAGAATTATTCCTACAAAATAAGACAAAATTCAAATATTTAAAAAAATTAAAAATTTAAGATTGGACAATTTATATACTGTCTATAGATGAGACGCACTGGAGCCTTGAAACTGTGCAGACAAAGACATAAGGCATCATCTAAACAAACGGACACAGGCATACCTTAAATCTAACATACTACTCTGAATTGGAAGTACAGAAATAATAATAATAATGATAATTACCGGTATAGATTAATTAAAGAACGCACTGATTCAGCAAGCCTTATCTCTGTTTTCTGCAACAAATGCTGATAAAAATGCATTTGGTTTCCCTGTACAGCAAAGGATAAGTATTCTACATCTTACGTTATAGTGTTTGTTTCACAATGTGGTCAACAGGATCCCACAATACACAGTGTTTCTCCTATCAGTCTATGGCCCTATTTATTTTATTTTTTAATAAAAACAGAAGTCATCTATCCACAGTCTATTTTCATAGAACAGCTACTACTTTATTAAATAAACAAAATACTTATATTATTTATGTATGTACAGTTGAGAGCAGAATAATTACCCCCCCCCCCCCCCCTATGAAAATGTAAATTATTTCTTATTATTATTATTATAAGAGCGGTCAAACAGAGCAAGCATTTTTTTTTACATAGCTTTCCAAACATCCTACTTTTATTTTGGATTATTAAATTATTTTACTTTGCACACAGAAACAAAATTATTCTACAAACAAACAAAAACTACCAGGGTCAAAATGGTTAGTCTCACCTTTTTCTTTGAGCCATAGCACAAACCACTGCTGTGCAATGATGTGCTTTATCTTTGTAATGCTCAATGCTTGTAAAATCAAGTTAAAACAGAGAGGTATCTTCCAATTAACACAAAGTATAAAGACTTCAGCAAGGGTTTTCCCCTCAACTGTAATTCATTTGCAGGTAGTGTCTACTACTGGGTTGCTTTGCTCTCTCCTCATTGAAACCAATATGGTCAATAATCATAATCAAAGAAATAATTAAAACTCAACTCATCATGATGGAATGTTGTTTATTAATTTTCATTTATGTAACATTAGATATTACTTTAATTTCAAAATACACAAATTTATATTATTTGGAATTTTTCCCACTGACACTTTTACATGATTTAATGTCTCATATAATTTCAAACGTTTTACCTTTTCATTGTGACATTTGAAATCATTTTAGTATTCTTTTTGTATATAACCAATGCTGTTAACACACTGATTGGCTGAAATGGCCAAAGGGGGAGATGCTGAATTATACCAATGTAGAATTGTTATACTAATAGGTTAAATGACATTGTTTTACTCATAAAAAACGATTTTAAAGATCTTCACAATTATAAAGCTAATTTAGTAAATGTGGTTAGTAACATCCATTCAATTTATTTTGTATCTATCTTAACAGTATCCTAAAGAGTTGGTTAATATGAAACCCTTAAGTGTGGAGTCAGATTCCGGAGAACACTTGTTGTCAAAATAACATTTTGTCAAGATCAGTGAATATCTGCTCACGATCTGCTACCTGTTCATACCATGTATGCACTGAAAAAAAATCCATTGTTAATACACAGCCTAAGCTCTGTAAATTGATATTTAGCTAGCTACAGTGGGCCATTTTGTTAACATACCAGTTCCTAGGCTGTGTATTAACACCTGATTTTATTTCAGCGCATATACAGACAGGTAGCGGATTGTAAGGAGATATTCACTGATTTCGGCAAAAGTGATTTTGACAACAAGTGTTCTCCAGAATCACCGACTCCACCTTTAACTTGGTGATATAGAATAACTCTTAACAGATATATCCGGCCTACAGCGGCAACTCACGTCTACTATCAATAACTAACTAATTTTTTTGTTTGTAAAATAATCAGTTAAAATATTAAGTGTCAGAAAAGTGATACATTTCCCACAGCCCAGGGAGATACATTTTCATATATTGCATTAATCAACAACACCTCTTAAAACCAAAGATATTAAATTCATGATTATATATGACAAAAACACAAAAAAAAAAACATAAAAATCCTCAAAGCAGAGTCGGCCCTGGTCTCTGGGGGTCGATAGAAAATATATTTTTAAATGAACACGAGACAAGAAGGAACTAAAGATTTCCTGAACAACATTTGGAGACGTTGGCACTCCCAAGATTATGTGCTATGACATTTGGAGGTGGCTGCTTTAAAAAAGTGCTCCAAATGTTTAATAGCATTCAATACAAATCTATTTTAGCATATCATCTAATTGTTTGCAATGCAATAGCAATCTTAATTGTAGCAGCCATATATTTTGTCCTTACGTGAAATGGAATTTGTCACTACAAATTATTACATTTACAAGTTTGGACCTTATGTCAGCTTTAACTCATATTGGTGTATTATATTAACACAAATTGGTTCAAACTGAATCCTGCTTAGGGCCCCAAAAGTCTAGGGCCGGCTCTGCTTGGAAGATGTTACAGTTACATTATAATCACATGAGTAACATGACAGCTTAAGAATAAAACATCATTATTTTCTATATAACTCAGAAGTTGAATATAGTCTGACACACTACAGCTAGACAACAAAACAGTATATGGACACAATCTTATATTAAAACTAGGGATGCTCCGATCGATCGGCCACCGACTTAAATCGGCTGATTTTCTCTCCAAATGACTGATCGGATTTTCAGCCAATTTGCAAAGGCCGATCTTTTAATTGTTAATAATGTATTTTTTATTAATTTCTTTTTTTACTCTAGTCTAAAATATTTTTTTGTTTAACTGTAACAGTAATCACACATTTTTAGGTTTGTTTTAATCAAAAGAGGTTACAAAATTCAAATGAGTCACTTTGCATTTGTTTTATATTGCATAATGAAGTATAATATATCTGATACAGAAAAGTCCTATCCATGAGTTTAATGAGTGTTTAATAAGGGGCAACCTTAATCTAAGTGACAATGTTATGCAAAGACAGTCATCATAAGAGTACAATAATATGTATTTGGCCATTCTAAGAAGAGACAGCCAATACAATTACATTTTAAGTAGCAAAGAGTAAACATTAAAAATCGGTATCGGGATCGGCCCAAAAAAATCAAGATCGGAGCATCCCTAAAACTTCTAGTCTATTAAATCTTAAAGAAGAAATAATTTTTTTCTCATGAAACCAAAGATCTGCATATCATTAAATTGTCTTCCTTTGATGGTGTTCAAATCTTATCCCACAGAATGTTATCTGAACTTGTTTTATCTTATAGCGTTTTTAAAGCAGTTGTCTAAAACGGCCCTAATAATTTATCTGACTTATCATAATTACCTGAATGCTGCAGCTCTATTCTGACCCATTACATGAGGACTTTGAGGAATTAAAACAGACACAGTGATTCAACATTAAAACCTCTGGAAACCTGGTCTAAAATAGTAAAAAAAATAATTATATCAAAGTTGGGTGTGTCAATAAGCTTTTACAAAAATCAAATTGAAAATAAATGTTCATAAATATTATAAAAGTTAGTTAAAAAAAATGTTTTACTTTCTAGAATATTTGACAGGACTGTGTGGGCGTGGCCGTATCAAATGGTCTCCATGGCAACATGGTTGTTGTTTTAATAGAATGTTTGCACAGAGAACTGTCGTGATTGGTTCAAAATAATATTTGTATAATAAGAACCAGAGCATAAGCCCCCTCATATAAACCGAATTTCTGTCAAATTTATCAAACTTAAAGGACAACATCTTACATTTGGATTGATAGATACTCTGAACTCTTTTCAGATGCTTTACTATCATAAAACTAACTCCCCACATTATAGAGTTAGAAGGAATTAGTGGATTTGGGTTTACAGAGGGTTTAAAGCTCATCCTTTTTCTTCTCTTCCTTGGTGAAGAACTTTCCATCCGCCTGCTTCCTGAAGGACACTTTGACGTGTCCCAGCCCCTGCTCCTTCAGCTTCTGTTTGACCTGAGACACAAAACTCCTCAGCATTATCACTCACATAGATGAACCTTAATGCTAAATGCACTCTTGTTAAAGGGGGAGTCAGTGATTCTGGAAAACGCTTGTTGTGAAAATCACTTTTTGTCAAAATCAATGAATATCCTCAGAATCCACTACCTGTCCATTGTGTGTTCACCCAAAAGTCTAGGCTCTGTAAATATGTTTACAAAGGTCATGTTAACCCACCATAGCTAGCAACATGGTGTTTTCTGACAACAAGCTTACTCAAGAATCGCTGACTCCACCTTTAAGTTACAACCTGCAATCCCTGTTTCTGTTTTCTACCTTCACACTGTTTTGTGCTGTTGTAACATGAAATGCTCTTCTTGGAATCAATCATTCTTAATCTTTTTTTTAAATTTTCCTTTTAAGAGTAATTTGGTTATTCTGTTTTAACGTAAAATGATAATAAAATCAAACATGGTTTACCTCCTTCAAGAGGGCTTCCTTCATCGCTTCGTCATCCAGATCCTGACCGTCTTCTATGTTCAGACGCAATTTGAACACTTGCCTTGTCATCACGGGGGCTTCGGGGGCCAACTCTGCCAGGGACAAAAAATATAGATTCAAAAACCCATTTCCTGTGATTCTAAATTACTTTACAGTTAACCGTTTGAATTTATGTTTTTTAATAAATTTAAAATGTTACTCACTTGTCACTTGCTCTGTCGTCACGGCGGCTGTGGTGGGGGCCAACTCTGCCAGGGAAAAAAAAACTAGATTCAAAAATAATTTTCCTGTCATTCTAAATAACTTTAAAAAATCACAAACAGTTGGAATCATTTTATTTTAATACATTTTTACAATATTGTCTAATTCTGCTGTTTTTCCCCTTTTGTATTGTACCCTGTCATCTCTTTAATAATCTGGCTGTAGTGAAATGTTATTATTGGTTCTGTGTTACAATAATAAGTGTCCCATCAACAGCTGATGGGAACTTTAAACTCCTTAGACAAACCACACGCAGAAATGCACTTAACAGTAAAACGTTAATAAGTAATAATTATAATAATAATAAAAATAATAATATATAAGTAAAATTATTATAAATTCCAATTTAAATGTACTTATATTTTGTGCTGCTTATTGTAAATCTGTACAACTGATCCATGTGTGTTTTCTAGTATATATACATATTTTTTTTTTTTTTTTTTTTTATCTTTTTTTTTTTTTTTTAATTTTGTTTACCTTTTTATTTAACTATTTCTACCTGATTTCTATTACCCCTTTTGGCAAAATCTTTATTTTCTTTTTCAAAAATGTAACATCACTAAGGGATAAATCATAAGACGTCAATTGTTGTGTTGACTACAATTCTGATTACATTGTTACAGTGATGTATAAAAACTCAATAAAATACTAATTACAAAAAAATATTTACTTATATTTATGATTACATTTGATAATGATAATTGAGTTTGAAGCTACCTATCGTAACAGTAGCAATTTTTCCTTATATTTTTTATAGGCAATCGATATATTCGGGTGGGGGGGGGGCATTTTGTGCATATTTTTATATTGGAGGGGATGTGCCCAAATGTTGTTATAAATACGGCCATGTTTGTTGTAACTAAGAAAATGGTATTTAGTCCATGTTTTGCATATTTTCAGCACACACCTATCATCTGCAGCTGATAACCACGGCATTCTCCCAAAACATTTCAGGAAAACCATCCAGACTGCTTCAGTATATTTTTAAAAATATAGATTCAAAAACCCATTTCCTGTCATTCTAAATTACTTCACAGTTTACCGTTTGAATTTTTTTTTTTAATAAATTTTAAATGTTACTCACTTGTCACTTGCTCTGTCGTCACCGCGGCTGTGGTGGGGGCCAACTCTGCCAGGGACAAAAAATATAGATTCAAATACCCATTTCCTGGGGCGCTCTGGTGGTGTAGTGGATAGAGCGCGTACCATATTGGCTCCGGCCTTCGTTGCAGTGGTCATGGGTTTAAATCTGACCCATGGACCTTTACTGCAGGTCATCCCCCCTCTCTCTCTGTCTCCCAATTTCAACTATGTACTGTCTAATAAAGCTTGAAAATGCCCAAAAATTATCTTAAAACAAAAACAAAAATCCTGTCATTCTAAATTACTTTACAGTTTAGCGTTTGAATATAATTTTTTTAATAAATTTGAAATGTTACTCACTTGTCACTTGCTCTGTCGTCACGGCGGCTGTGGTGGGGGCCAACTCTGCCAGGGACAAAAAATATAGATTAAAAAAATAATTTCCTGTATTTCTAAATTACTTTAAAAAAAACTGTTGGAATCATTTATTTTTAATACATTTTTACAATAATGTCTATTTCTGCTGTTTTTCCCCTTTTGTATTGTACCCTGTCATCTCTTTAATAATCTGGCTGTAGTGAAATGTTATTATTGGTTCTGTGTTACAATAATAAATGTCCCATCAACAGCTGATGGGAACTTTAAACTCCTTAGACAAACCACACGCAGAAATGCACTAAACAGTAAAAATAAATAAATAATAAAAATTGTCATTTAAATTGACTTATATTTATGATTACATTTGATTATGATCATTTAGTTTGACGCTACCTATCGTAACAAATCTATATTTTTTTTATAGGCAATCAATATATTCGAGACATTTTGTGCGAAATGTTATAATAAACATGGCCTTGCTTCGTCGTAACCGTTAAAATGTGGTAATTTGATCGTCCATGTTTTGCATATTTTTAGCGCACACCTATCATCTGCAGCTAATAACCACTGCATGCTTCCAAACAATTTCAGGGAAACTATCCAGACTGCTTCAGTGCATTTTTAATTTAGGAAATTTGATGCTAAAATAAACCTAAATCTAAATGTTATTTGAATACCTTCGGTTAGATTGTAGCAAACGAATGGCTGGACATCGTGACAGGGTTTGTCATCCCATTTTCCAGAGATGTAGTTGAAAACAAGCACACAATCCTCCCCGGCGTTATCAGGTCCACCCGCTTTCCAGAACCTAAATGAGGAATCACTCCCGTCCGACCACTTCCAGGAGTCTCTGAAAAGGCCGATCCAGACTCCTGTTCCTGGAGGTACCAGCTCTTTCACCTTCTCGTTCTCTGCATTGTTTCTCACACTGACCAGGTCTGTGTAGTGTTCTCTGCAGAAACTCTGAGCCTCAGTCCATGACATGCTGCTGCTGGTGAGGTGATATGTGACATTTGACCCTGAAAATAGACCACAGAGAGGCACTGTTATGTAGAGGGACCATTACATACAATTTATTTAAACACATTTTTCCCCTCAGTCTTTCCAAATCAACAACAAACAAAAAATCCCTTAAAATATACATTGAATACATGAGTACAGATTATTTTTCTCAATAAATTCTATTTATTTTGTAAAACTATGGGCATACAATCGGCCTTAACGAGGAAAACAAAGTGTCAAAGAGAAGCAGAGAATTGGTCAAGAAACTGAACTCATATGTTATATGGTGTGACTTCATATCCTCACCTTGGACATCACAGCAGACTGCCTTATAGAGTCCACTACATGATCCGTCACTCCATAGTCCATCATCCCCCATCAGTCCACAGTATTCTCCACTGCTGTTATCGTTTGGTTCATCGCTTTCTTCCCTTGAGTCTTCTTCCTCTGGTTCACCGCTGTTATCGCTTGGTTCTCCGGGCGACCAGTTTCTAAACTCCATCTCTCCGTGTTTGTAGAAACTGCTGTTTGTCAGTGACCACATCCAGTCAGTACGGTGCAGCCCTATCCAGGGCCACTGAAACCAATATTTGATTGTGTTACTTTAGCCTCAACTGTCATGTGAAGCTAAAACAAACGCTTTTCGAGGACAGGAAAGACTTGAGAAAAAATGGTCTGGAGCCTTGAAACTGTTGAAACATATTAACTTTGTTTTAATTAAAATGGACAAAGACATAAGGCATCATCAAAACATAAGGACACATACAGGTCCTTCTCATATAATTTGCATATTGTGATAAAGTTGATTATTTTCCATAATGTAATGATAATAATTGAACTTTCATATATTTTAGATTCATTGCACACCAACTGAAATATTTCAGGTCTTTTGTTGTTTTAATACTGATGATTTTGGCATACAGCTCATGAAAACCCCAAATTCCTATCTCAAAAAATTAGCATATCATGAAAAGGTACTCTAAACGAGCTCTTAACCTAATCATCTGAATCAACTAATTAACTCTAAACACCTGCAAAAGATTCCTGAGGCTTTTAAAAACTCCCAGCCTGGTTCATTACTCAAAACCGCAATCATGGGTAAGACTGCCGACCTGACTGCTGTCCAGAAGGCCATCATTGACACCCTCAAGCAAGAGGGTAAGACACAGAAAGAAATTTCTGAGCGAATAGGCTGTTCCCAGAGTGCTGTATCACGGCACCTCAGTGGGAAGTCTGTGGGAAGGAAAAAGTGTGGCAGAAAACGCTGCACAACCAGAAGAGGTGACCGGACCTTGAGGAGGATTGTGGAGAAGGGCCGATTCCAGACCTTGGGGGACCTGCGGAAGCAGTGGACTGAGTCTGGAGTAGAAACATCCAGAGCCACCGTGTGCAGGCGTGTGCAGGAAATGGGCTACAGGTGCCGCATTCCCCAGGTCAAGCCACTTTTGAACCAGAAACAGCGGCAGAAGCGCCTGACCTGGGCTACAGAGAAGCAGCACTGGACCGTTGCTCAGTGGTCCAAAGTACTTTTTTCGGATGAAAGCAAATTTTGCATGTCATTCGGAAATCAAGGTGCCAGAGTCTGGAGGAAGACTGGGGAGAAGGAAATGCCAAAATGCCTGAAGTCCAGTGTCAAGTACCCACAGTCAGTGATGGTCTGGGGTGCCATGTCAGCTGCTGGTGTTGGTCCAATGTGTTTTATCAAAGGCAGGGTCAATGCAGCTAGCTATCAGGAGATTTTGGAGCACTTCATGCTTCCATCTGCTGAAAAGCTTTATGGAGATGAAGATTTAATTTTTCAACAAGACCTGGCACCTGCTCACAGTGCCAAAACCACTGGTAAATGGTTTACTGACCATGGTATTACTGTGCTCAATTGGCCTGCCAACTCTCCTGACCTGAACCCCATAGCGAATCTGTGGGATATTGTGAAGAGGAAGTTGAGAGACACCAGACCCAACACTGTGGATGAGCTTAAGGCCGCTATCGAAGCATCCTGGGCCTCCATAACACCTCAGCAGTGCCACAGGCTGATTGCCTCCATGCCACGCCGCATTGAAGCAGTCATTTCTGCGAAAGGATTCCCGACCAAGTATTGAGTGCATAACTGAACATAATTATTTGAAGGTTGACTTTTTTGTATTAAAAACACTTTTCTTTTATTGGTCGGATGAAATATGCTAATTTTTTGAGATAGGAATTTGGGGTTTTCATGAGCTGTATGCCAAAATCATCAGTATTAAAACAACAAAAGACCTGAAATATTTCAGTTGGTGTGCAATGAATCTAAAATATATGAAAGTTCAATTATTATCATTACATTATAGAAAATAATCAACTTTATCACAATATGCTAATTATATGAGAAGGACCTGTATATACCTTAAAAAAGACCTTTAAAAAACAATAGTTCACAAAGTGCTTTGACATGATAAATAGGAACAAATACAAATCAGATACACATAAACATTAAGTCAATAGACATACTGTACATCATTGTGATGGAGAGAAAGAAAAGGGAAGATAGAGCCGTAAATGCAATAAACCAAATGAGATTAAAAGGTGCTAGGATACAAAGACAAATAGAAAAACGATAAAGAGACGGCATCACGTGAACGCAAGTCTATACAAATGTGTTTTAATAATTGATTTAAAAGCACTCACTGATTCAGCCAGATGTATCTCCGTTTTCTGTATTGTATTTGTATATTTGTATTAATTTTCTCTAATCATTAGTTTTTTGTGTGTAAAGCTGGATTGTTTGAACTCCAACACTGATTTAAATGAAACCAGTTTAAATGTAAGAGATCACAAGCTAAAAAGATTGTGAACCAGCAGGGGTTAAATGACATATTTGATCAACAAAAAAGTAAAGGAAAAGTACGTCTAAATGTTACTGAAGTACAGTCTATCTACTTTAACTTTACTCAAACATAAAAAAAAAAATCTTTGAAATGTCAGAGAGAGAGACAAGTGAACTTACATTTTTCGTAGGTATCAGGTTGATCACGCTGTCCATATCCTCCATGTTGTCTACAGTTGCCAGGTCAGTGTAGTGTTCTCTGCAGTAACTCTGAGCTTCAGTCCAGGTCTTCTTTTCTTTAACATAATGGAACTGACGTGCAGCATGTGAGGAGACAGCACACAGCCCTGTAGAGACAGACATGAATAATGATAAAATGTAGGCTATAAATAACGAAATTATAGTCTAGAACAGTTTCAGTGTGTTTAGGTGAGATGGATGGATGGATGGATGGATGGATGGATGGATGGATGGATGGATGGATGGATGGATGGATGGATGGATGGATGGATGGATGGATGGATGGATGGATGGATGGATGGATGGATGGATGGATGGATGGATGGATGGATGGATGGATAGATAGATAGATAGATAGATAGATAGATAGATGGATGGATGGATGGATGGACGGACGGACGGACGGACGGACGGACGGACGGACGGACGGACGGACGGACGGACGGACAGACAGATAGATAGATAGATAGATAGATAGATAGATAGAACATCAAAGGATTGAAAACTTAGGTTATAGTGTTTGTTTAACAATGTGGTCAACAGGATCCCACAGTACACAGTGTTTCCCTTATGAGTGTCTATGGCCCAATTTATTTATGTTTTAATAGCGCCAAATAAAAACAGAAGTCATCTATCTACGATCTATTTTCATAGAACAGCTACTATTTTATTAAATAAACGAAACACATATGTTATTTATATGTATTTGCAGGTAGTGTCTACTACTGGGTTGCTTTGCTCTCTCCCCTTCTCTGTTTGGTGAAGGGCGGGGCTACACCGCAGACACACACACACAAACAGGTGCGCGCGCACACACACACACACACACACAGGTGCGCGCACACACACACACACACACACAGACACACCCACCACACACAATCACACAGGTGTGCGCACACACACACATACACAGGTGCGCACACACACACACACACACACACACACACACACACACACACACACACACACACACACACACAGCCACACACAAACACATACACACACACATAGACGTTATCAGAGTTCCTTATATGGACATAGTGAACCTGTCTGCAGCTCTTAATTGTCCTGTCAAATGCAGAGAATTTGCATGTTTCTAAAACAGTCTTCCTAGAAATGAAGGCGAGCCACTGAAGGCAAGTCATTCTTTTGTTCAAGAAATGGTCAATATTGCTATTTGTCGTTACATACTAGTATAAATAAATCAAGTGATCTTCTTTTTATTCATCGCAATTTTAAACAGAGCAAAAGCCTTGAAGAGTATTCTCCCTCTCTCTCTCTCTCTCTCTCCCTCTCTCTCTCTCCCTCTCTCTTTCTCTCCCCCTCTCCCTCTGTCTTTCTCTCCCTCTCTCTCTCTCTCCCTCTGTCTCCCTCTGTCTTTCTCTCTCTCCCTCTTTCTCTCTCTCTCTCTCCCTCTGTCTTTCTCTCTCTCTCTCCCTCTGTCTTTCTCTCCCTCTCTCTCCCTAAACATTTCAAAGTGAATATCACCTGTTACTTCTCCTCTATATAGGGGAGATGTGGGGATCTTGGCACTGAGGCATATTTCCATATCCATGTTTTTATCCCCCCAACACACACACACACACAAACACACACACACACACACACACCACACACACACACACTCACACACCCACACACAAAGGTGCGCACACACCGACAGTCAGAGAGGTAGAAGAGCACTACACCTGTTACGTTAAAGTGCAAAAGAGTCCAAAAGTAAATAATAAAATAAGCGACTTAACACTAAAGAAGGGATTTTAAGTACAGAAATGTCAGCCCTCTATAAAGTATAATCGTCCATATGTACTCAGTACTTGGTTTGGGCCCCTTTTGAATGAATTCTTGCCTCAATTCCAAATCATTTTCCATGATATTCTAATAATACGAGTATCACCTGTAGATCTCAATTAATGGATCAGAGG
Organism: Ammodytes marinus; assembly: GCF_949987685.1. NCBI lineage: Eukaryota > Metazoa > Chordata > Actinopteri > Uranoscopiformes > Ammodytidae > Ammodytes > Ammodytes marinus. Next base: position 1,983,533 of record NC_137211.1, on the reverse strand, counting down.
TGTCTGACTTCACATAGGAGGCAGTGGAAACTTGATTAGGATACTTACTTAAATATGACTTGAAAAAACATAAAAACTTTTAAGACAGATTGTTGTAAAACACTTTTTTTAAAGAAACATCTGCCCACAGCAGTAACGTAGAGGAAACATTGATACTGTACATTATGGTAAAACATTCATAAATATATAAAACACTTACCTGAAGCCAGGATGATGCTCAGAAGAACCTTCTCCATCGTTGTCTGTTCCCCGTCTGCCCTCTGTCAGTCTGTGACCGTCGATATAAAGCTGCTGGGAGGAATCATTATGTTTTACTGTATAAATACGTATTCTTGCCCATTCAAATGGAATGCAAAGTGATGATGTCCATTGCTTTGCATGATACCATACTTAACAGGCTATCGGGTCCAGAATGAGCCTGTTTCTCTGACATCTGATTTGATGGAGGTTTTGTTAAAGATTTAAATGATGTAAAAGCTCATCTTGGAGAGCAACAATGTACTGTACTGTTGTCTTTCATAACTGGATGTGTTTATGTGGTTATAGGGCCCTTTTCTTAATATACACTATTTGTATTTCTATCTCCCATCTAGAGATCAACAAAGACAAAGACAATGGGTATAGTAATACTCATTCTAAGAGTGATTTGTAGTTTAAGGGAAAATCCTGGCCCGTTAGTGAGTGTGAGTGTGTGTGTGTGTGTGTGTGTGTGTGTGTCTCACTCAAGAGTCTCCCGCAGCTCCATCAACTCTCACTCCTCTATAATATAGAATATTTCCATACACACACACACACACACACACACACACACACACACACACACACACACACACACACACACACACAGTATCATAGTTCCTGATATGGACATAGTGAACCTGTCTGCAGCTCATTTCTGTCCTGTCACATGCAGAGAATTTGCATGTTTGTAAAACAGGCTTCCTAGAAATAAAGGCGAGCCACTGAAGGCAAGTTATTATTTTTTAGATGTTTGTCTCCTTCCATACTAAATAAATCAAGTACATTTTTTTTGGTAAGAGCCAGAGGAAATGAGGCGGGGTCAAAATCTGACAAAATGGTGATGCGCATAGACCAGGGGCCTATCCGAAAAGTCCAATCTCCTTACCTATAAGCCTCCTTTCCTATGCCTTAACCCCTAAACGTCATCGGGGTTAAGGAGAGATGAAAGGTGCTTCCTATCGAACATAGGAAAGGACAGCGTTGTTTCAAATGAATTCGACTCCACCTTTCCTAACCGACGTCATTGCGCGACGGCGAGTATTGCTGACGTGAGTCACTAGCGTGAAACTTCCTTCTCCGAAAATGGACTACAACAAGCGCTCGTTTGATCCATGCGTTCTTTTCATATTGATTTTAATCAGGTTGTCGCCAACAGAGTGAGAATCACTCCCATATATCCCAATTCACATGTGGAATAAAAAGAGGCTACACTTGTGTTGATGTTGAAATGAACTGCCCCCAGTAACTTCATTAAATGTGAAGTTGGTATTTTATTTTCTTATGGTGTAAATTATGTGCTACGAAAATAACTATTATGATGTTGGTCTTTTATGAGTTCTTTATTATCTTTAGCCTGTGTGTGTGTGTGTGTGGGGGGGGGGGGGGGGGTATTTTGTTTTAGCCGAGTTAAATCTTCCTCTCTTCTCCTCTCCTCTCTTCTGTTTTACCTCTCGTTCGTATTCGTGTAGAGTCGGTAAACTCCGGCGGTGGCCTGTTGCTTTAAATCTTGCCGCCGTAAAGGATTATGGGATACCACTATCTCCTTTCCTTTAGCATAGGTTAGCCAGGAGTAACCTATGCTAAAGGAGGGTTAAAGGATGAATCGAGGCTCCTTTCCTATGCCTTTCCTAAGCATTTTGGTTATTCGGATCACCTATCTGCCGAGCACTTCCGGGTCATCTCGATAGGAAAGGAAATTTCCTATGCAAAAAAAAGTTTTCGGATAGGCCCCAGGACTATTGGATGCAGTTGGAATACCTGAGGTCAACCCGGATGCTATATCCATTTTATATAATATCTATGGGGTTAGGGGCGCCCTTAGCTCAGTTGGTAGGGCGTCCCCCCCATGGGCCTCGGCCAGCAGCGGACCCGGGTTCGATTCCAGCCCGCGGTCGTTCTCTGCATGTCACTCCCCTCTCTGCCCCATTTCACCTCTGTCTCTACACTATCAATAAAGCATAAACATGCCAAAAACATATCTTTAAAAAATAATAACAATTTGATATCCCAACTCTCCCTCCTCTATAATATAGAATATTTCCATTGCAACACACACACACACACACACACACACAGTATCATAGTTCCTGATATGGACATAGTGAACCTGTCTGCAGCTCATTACTGACCTGTCACATGCAGAGAATTTGCATGTTTGTAAAACAGTCTTCCTAGAAATGAAGGCGAGCCACTGAAGGCAAGTCATTCTTTTTGAGATTTTCGTCTCCTTACATACTAAATCAATCAAGTGATCTACTTTGTTTAATTCAAATCTCAAACCGAGCAAAAGACTTGAAGAGTCTCTCTCTCTCTCTATCCCCTTCTCTCTCTATCCCTCTCCCTCTTTCTCTATCTCTCTCTCTATCCCTCTCTCTCTCTATCCCTCTCCCTCTCTCTTTCTCTCTCTCTCTATCCCTCTTCCTCTCTCTCTCTCTCTCTTTCTCTCTCTCTATCCCTCTCTCTCTCTCTCTCTTTCACACACACTCAGTTCACATACTGCACCGACTGGTACGCACAATAAAATAATTAGACAATAAAATAGTTTTTGTTAATATATCTGATACTGAAAAATATTTGAAGTCCTATTCGTGAGTTTAATGTGCTGGGCAACCTAAATCTAAGTGACAATTTTATGCAAATTGTTCCTGCACATTCAAATGTAATGGAGGCGAACACAGTAGTGATGTCTGGTAGGATGGCCACAATGATCTTCCCTGCGGCTCTCACCACTCTGTGTATGGCCTTTTCAAATGGAATGCAAAGTGATGATGTCAATTGTTTTGCATGATACCGTACTTAACAGGCTATCGGGTCCAGAATGAGCCTGTTTCTCTGACATCTGATTTGATGGAGGTTTTGTTAAGGATTTACACAATGCAAAAGCTCATCTTGGAGAGCAACAATGTACTGTACTGGGGCCGGTTTCCCGATAACGTCATCTCTTAGCGAGCTACGAAGACTCCTACGTTATGACTTACCAAAGTTGTTTACCTCTGTAGTCGTGGTTCCCGAACGGTCTCTTAGGAGAAACACTCCATACGTCGTACGTACACTGCTGAAATCGATTGCTCAGAGTTCGATTTTCCATTTCCTGCTTATTTCATGCGAAGCTGCATGACAAGTCTTTGCGAATAAAAGATTACTAGAAATCCTTCTAAGCCGAAACATTTATTTAACACCTCTTGCTTTATAATCTAAGTATCTTTAAGGACAATAATCACGTTTCGTGGTGGGTCAGTAAGGAAACTGAAAGTATAATATCGCCAATGGCCTATATCAATAAAAACAGACGGCCCAAACAGCGTCCAAATGAGCTAAAATCCTAAATACAATAAACAGTAACATGGCACACTTATTTTAAGGTAAGCTTTAATTGATTATTCATTAATTTTTTCACACGTTTACATGTTTTGAGGCGGAGAATCCGACGCACACTGCGGAGCTGTCAGTTGAGCCGGCTCAGCTGACAGCTCCGCAGTGTGTGGAACACAGTGCGATGGTTCTAGTGTTAACCTTGGTCGAACGTATTACCATAGCCTATAGGCCTACTGATTTAAAAAAAGGTAGCCTAGGCTATAGAAAAGTATAGAAACAGCGGAGGAGATTAAGATTGTTTCCAGCAATTATTTTCTTCATGAATGACTTGTGGCAGTTCCATGCGCAACAGGGATGTCACTCGTGTCCGTTTTACGCATGGTGCTTACGGAAGGAAATGTGGGGGTCTGTAGTAGCCAAGCCTATCTCTGGCGATGCCACAGCGATCGCAGGGACTTCACTTGTCATTAAACTTATACATCTGACTGTATTTCATATCAAAGGGACACAGCGATGACTGTATTAAATATCAAACTGATAAAAACGATCCGACTGTAGGCTGTAGTGTATCACGTATAAAGTAGCCTATTTTCATATTGACGGACATCGCATCCAATCAGTTAATGCTGATTGTCAAGTCAGTTAGATGACTATGTAGGCTACTTATAGTTTGAACACTTTGTGAATCAGAGTGAATGGTATTCTGCTAAAATATATAGCTTACTTTAAATGTGATATGTACGCTATATACAGTTATCGTTTTTAACAGTTTGTTATTTAATACAGTCATCGCTGTGTCCGTTTGATATGAAATACAGTCAGATTTATTAGTTAAATGACACAAATGAGAGCTGAAACATCCCTACGGTAGAGCTAAGAAGGCTCTGAGGGCGCTCCAGACCAACCTTACCAACGTAGGACGTACGAAAGAGATTCGTAGCAAAGAACGTTTCGGGAAACAGGCGAAATGTTAAGTAGGAACTCTACGTAGGGGTTACGAATGACGTAGCGTTAAGAAGGCTCTACGAAGGCTTTGGGAAACCGGCCCCTGTTGTCTTTCATAACTGGATGTGGTTATAGGGCCCTTTTCTTAATATACACTATTTGTATTTCTATCTCACATCTAGAGATCAACAAAGACAAAGACAATAGGTATAGTAATACTCATTCTAAGATGATTTGTAGTTTAAGGGAAACTCCTGGCCCCTGTTAGTGTGTGTGTGTGTGTGTGTGTGTCTGTCTTAAGAGTCTCCCACAGCTCCATCAACTCTCCCTCCTCCCTTGTCTCTTTCTAAAATTTTAGAATATTTCATATGCAACACACACACACACACACGTCATCATAGTTCCTGATATGGACATAGTGAACCTGTCTGCAGCTCATTACTGTCCTGTCACATGCAGAGAATTTGTTCTCTGCATGTTTGTAAAACAGTCTTCCTAGAAAAGAAGTCTCTCTCTCTCAGAAATGAAGGCGACTAAAGACAAGTAATTTTTTTCTTTTTTCCAAGAACTGGTCAATTTTGAGATTTCACGCAGGTTCACGGGGGTCAACCGAGCTCAACCACAGCGAATTCTACCAGCATTCAATGCAGAAGTGACAAAAAATGCAGTTTGCCGAGTGGCCACTAAGGGCAGGTTCATAACAAAGCATTGTACATTGTAGCTCTTGAGTGACAGCGAGCCACTGACCCTAACTTTGCCTTGGAGGTATACGTCAGCTAGATGGGCGTAGCTTCCCCCCCCCTCTCCCTCCCCCCAATGTCACATCAATGCCCTTTTTTGGTAAGAGGAAATGAGGCGGAGTAAAAGTCTGACAAGATGACGACGTGCATAGGCCAGGACGATTGGTATTGGCAGTTGGAATAACTGAGGTCAGCCCGGATGCTACATCCATTTTATATACTATCTATGGGGTCAACCCACTTCCTTCATTTACATGCAGGAATCTGGTTTAATCCTAAACTTTGTATTGACAAAGAACCCTTATTTTGGAAACTGTGCTATCAGAAAGGAATCAAGGTTTCAGGTGATCTCTATGATGAGGGAACAATTACATCATTTGAAAATATAAAACAAAAATTTGATATCCCACCAAATCAAACTGGTGTTATTTGCAGGTGAGGCATCTGTTGATACAGACCTTTGGCTGTGCTTCTGTGGCTCCCCCTAGCGTGGACATCTGGCATCACACATTAGACCAGGGGTTTTCAAAGTGTGAGAGAGTGAGCCCCCCCTCAGAGAACAAATTTCAGCGGAGCCCCCCTCCCAAAAAAAAATAATTATTTTACAAATTTAAACATGTTTTTGAAACATTCTAAACATTTTTGTGCGTTTTTAAACACATTTAAAACATTTTAACATCTTAATCCAGTGTTTTAATCCTGCTTCCTTTAAGCATGGATAATACTGACTGAGTGTGCATCGGAGTGAGAAAGATAGGCAGACAGACTTGCCCAAATTATTGACTAGTTAAATGTCATTCACACACCCAGTGTTTTTTCGCTAGTGCCTCCAATGTCCTGCTAGAGGAGAATAGTAGCCAGTGGAGAACCAGACCCTCCTAGGGGGGTCCGGGGGTATGCCCCCCCGGGAGATTTTTTTTCACCTTTTTAAAGTGAAATGCATGAATCTGGTGCACTTTGAGAGGACAATTAAGAGGCTAAATATGAGGAATTTTGTGTGAACAAATAATTTGGAGACACTGGGTCTGATGAATTAGAAGCTATTGAAGAAGGGCACATGGATTTTCCATAAAAATATTAATTTAAAATAAACAAAATGTATGCAGGGTCCTCTGGGTTGGGCTTGGTGCTCTTTTTCTTTAAGGAGACCTATTTCTCTGTAATTTACTGAATGCATTTAAATGCAGTGAGGGGAACGAAGCAGAAGAACTTGTGTCCAGCTATGCCGTGATCTTAGTATAAAAAAGAAAAACTAAAAAAAAAAAAAAAAAAAATTTTTTTTTTAGTTTTTCTTTTTTTTTACATATTCATCCGCGCCCCCCCTGCCATAACCCCGCGCCCCCCAAGGGGGGCGCGCCCCACAGTTTGAAAACCGCTGCATTAGACTATTTTGGAAAGGGTCATGAGGTCAGCAGCATATTATTCCATGCTGCCTCTTAACTCTGAGGAAGATTTGTCAGCCCTTAGATTGTACATCTATTCAGGTCGTTAACTTCAGGAAAAGTGGTAATAATTTAAAAATACTTCACTACAAGTAAAAATCCTGCATTCAAAATAATAATTACGTAAAAGTATTTTCAGTATCAAAACTAGGCAATAAAGAAAGAAATCATAATCAAATAAATAATTAAAACTCAACTCATCATGATGGAATGTAATTTATTAATTTTCATGATAATGTGACATTAGATATTACTTTAATTTAATTATACACATTTTATATTTGGAATCTTTCCCACGGACACTTTTATTTGATTTACCATCTCATTTAGTTTCAAACTTTTTATCTTTTCATTGTGACATTTAATTTAATTCTAATATTTGTGTTATACAGCCAATGCTGTAAACACACACCGATTGGCTAAAATGGCTAAAAGAGGAGATGCTTATTTATATTAATGTAGAATTTTTTAAACTAAAAGGTTAAATGACAAATATTTTACTCATAAACAATTTTAAAAGATGCTCAAAGGAATATATCTAATTTAGTAAATGTTGTAAGTTACATCCATTCAAATTTTATTTTATCTAACTTAACAGATACAAAAAAAAGAAAGTTGGTTAAATAGGAAATCAGTGAATATCTGCTCACGATCTGCTACCTGTTCGTATCAAGTATGCGCTGAAGAAATAAATCCATTGTTAATACACAGCCTAAGCTCTGTAAATTGATATTTTGCTAGCTACAGCAGTGGGCCATTTTGTTAACATACCAGTTCCTAGGCTGTGTATTAACACCTGATTTTATTTCAGCGCACATACAGACAGGTAGCGGATTGTGAGGAGATATTCACTGATTTCAGCAAAAGTGATTTTGACAACAAGTGTTCTCCAGAATCACTGACTCCACCTTTAACTTGGTGATATAGAATAACTCTTAACAGATATATCTGGCCTACAGCGGCAACTAACGTCTACTATCAATAACTAACTAATTTTTTTGTTTGTAAAATAATCAGTTAAAATATTAAGTGTCAGAAAAGTGATACATTTCCCACAGCCCAAGGAGATACATTTTCATATATTGCATTATTCAACCACAACTCTTAAAACCAAAGATATTAAATTCATGATTATATATGACAAAAACACACAAAAAACATCAGAGTCCTCAAAGCAGAGCTGGCCCTGGTCTCTGGGGGCCCATAGAAAATATATTTTAAAATGAACACGAGACAAGAAGGAACTAAAGATTTTCTGAACAAGATTTGGAGACGTTGGCACTCCCAGGATTCTGTGGTAATAATGAAGTTTAACTAAATTAAGTAAAGTCAACTCAGACTGGGAGAAGATTTGTCTTCATACACTATTCCTGGACATTTGGAGGAGGCTGCTTTAAGAAAGTGCTCTAATTGTTTTCATATTGTAGCAGCCATAGATTTTGTCTATATGAGCAATGGAATTTACCGTGTCACTACAAATTATTAGATTTACAAGTTTTAGACTTTATGTCAGCTTTAACTCATATTGGTGTATTATATTAACACAAATTGGTTCAAACTGAATCCTGCTTAGGGCCCCAAAAGTCTAGGGCCGGCTCTGCTTGGAAGATGTTACAGTTACATTATAATCACATGAGTAACATGACAGCTTCAGAATAAAACATATATAATTATTTTCTATATAACTCAGAAGTTGAATATAGTCTGACACACTACAGCTAGACAACAAAACAGTATATATCACACAATCTTATATTAAAAATAGGGATGCTCCGATCGATCGGCCACCAGTTTAAATCGGCCAATTTTCTCTTCAAATGACTGATCAGCTTTTTAGCCTATTTTCAAAGGCCGATCTTTTAATTATTCATAATTTATTTTTATTATTATTTTTTATTAATCTTAAATAATTAAGACAAAAAAATAGTTTTTGTTTAGGTCTGCAGCATTATTGTTACTGCATCCCATTTAACTGTAACAGTAATCACACATTTTTAGGTTTGTTTTAATCAAAAGAGGTTACCAAATACAAATGTGTCACTTAGCATTTGTTTTATATTGCATAATGAAGTATAATATATCTGATACTAAAAAATATTTGGAGGCCTATTCATGAGTTTAATGAGTGTTTAATAAGGGGCAACCTTAATCTAAGTGACAATGTTATGTAAATTCATCATAAAAGTACAATAATATGTATTAGGCCTTTCTAAGAAGAGAGCCAATACAATTATATTACAGTTACCTACATTTTAAGTAGCAAAGAGTAAATATTAAAAATGTGTATCGGGATCGGCCAAAAAATCAAGATCGGAGCATCCCTAAAATTTCTATTCTAATAAATCTTAAATGAAGAAAGAATGTTTTTCTCATAAAACCAAAGATCTTCATATTATTAAATTGCCTTCCCTTAACGGTGTTCAAATCTTATCCCACGGTATGTTATCTGAACTTGTTTTATTTTATAGCGTTTTTAAGGCAGTTGTCTAAAACAGCCCTAATAATTTATCTGACATATCATAATCACCTGAATGCTGCAGCTCTATTCTGACCCATTACATGAGGACTTTGAGGAATTAAAACAGACACAGAGATTCAACATTAAAGCCTCTGGAAACCTGCTCTAAAATAGTAAAAAAATATATATATATATATTATATTAAAGTTGGGTGTGTCAATAAGCTTTTACAAAAATCAGATTGAAAATAAATGTTCATAAATATTATAAAATTTGGTTAAAAAAAAAACAGTTTTACTGTCGAGAATATTTGACAGGACTGTGTGGGCGTGGCCGTATCAAATGGTCTCCATGGCAACAGTGATTGTTTTCCTAGAATGTTCGAGCAGAGAACTGTCATGATTGGTTCAAAATAATATTTCTATAATAAGAACTAAGAGCATAAGCCCCCTCATATAAACCGAATTTCTGTTAACGTTATCAAACTTAAAGGACAAGATCTTAAATTTGGATTGATGAATACGCCTTACTCTTTTCAGATGCTTTACTATCATAAAACTAACTCCCCACATTATAGAGTTAGAAGGAATTAGTGGATTTGGGTTTACAGAGGGTTTAAAGCTCATCTTTTTTCTCTTCCTTGGTGAAGAACTTTCCATCCGCCTGCTTCCTGAAGGACACTTTGACGTGTCCCAGCCCCTGATCCTTCAGCTTCTGTTTGACCTGAGACACAAAACTCCTCAGCATTATCACTCACATAGATCAACCTTAATGCTAAATGCACTCTTGTTAAAGGGGGAGTCAGTTATTCTGGAGAACGCTTGTTGTGAAAATCACTTTTTGTCAAAATCAATGAATATCCTCAGAATCCACTACCTGTCCATTGTGTGTTCACCGGAAGAAGTCCAGTGTTTATACATAGTCTAGGCTCTGTAAATATGTTAACAAAGGTCATGTTATCCCACCATAGCTAGCAACATGGTGTTTTTTTACAACAAGCTTACTCAAGAATCGCTGACTCCACCTTTAAGTTACAACCTCCTATCCCTGTTTCTGTTTTCTACCTTCACACTGTTTTGTGCTGTTGTAACATGAAATGCTCTTCTTGAAATCGATCATTCTTAATCTTTTTTTTAAATTTTCCTTTTAAGAGTAATTAGGTTATTCTGTTTTAACGTAAAATAATAATAAAATCAAACATGATTTACCTCCTTCAAGAGGGCTTCCTTCATCGCTTCGTCATCCAGATCCTGACTGTCTTCTATGTTCAGACGCAATTTGAACACTTGCCTTGTCATCACGGGGGCTTCGGGGGCCAACTCTGCCAGGGACAAAAAAATATAAGCCCCTTTTACACAGCCAGTGAAAGCCGGGAATATGCCGGCCTTTCGGCCCTCCGCCCTGCTGCTTAAATGCGACAGTTGCGGAACGAGGGAAGAAAGGTGCGAGAGATTGTTCCGGGAATTTTACTACCTCGGGGGGTAGTAAGATTCCCGACACAATCAGTTCCGCCTCTCTGTTTAAATGCGACAGCTTGTTGTTGCGGAACAGGGGGGCGTTTGACATTCCATAGCCTACGCTCTAAACATGCGACCATGTTAGCAGTTGAAGGACGTGTGTTTAACATTAATCACGGCGGCCTGATGTCCCGTAAAAATCACCAAATAAAAGGAACGGCGTATAATCTATCTGATCATGAGGTCCGTTGCTCAATCCAAACCCCCGCGCTTCATTTTGCAGAGTGTATGAGTCTATTTCTGCCCAGGAGAAGTTGTACAATGGGAAAGCTAGGCTAGGCTAAGTAAGGGATAAAGTATAGCGAACGGGTCACTTGCTAGAAATAAAGACCGACAAGCTGAAGCAGGAGCACGAGGCGCAGCGGAGGGCTCTTGTTCAGCTTGACCTAGTAACGGGGGAATAGTCTGCTCGCCCCGCTAGACTTCGGCTCAGCTGTTAGCCACAGAGCTACTGTTTTGCTAACACAACTCAAGACGTGAAGAGGTGAAGCGGATTGATTTTGTCAGTTTGGTTAACAGTCTGAGTTGGACTCAACCGGCACATCGTGGGGACAGTAAAATACGGCCCTCTTACTGCAAGCTCCAGCACTTCTGCTCTCAATTCACCAGCCAGTGTTGTTGTTGTAAAGCAGCTGACCGGCGCGGCGCTAAATGTTTACGTCACACCTGACGCTGTTTACAAGCACCTCTTTCATTCCGGAGCACTGTGTAAAAGGAGCTACTGATGCGCCAGCAGGCCGGCGTTGCTTGGTTCTGTGTAAATAACACAGAAGCAAGCAAAGCCGGCATTTTGGAGTGATGTTGTTCCGTCAATATGCCGCAATCTCTGTGTAAAAGGGGCTATACACACACACATGCACACAAACACATACATACACACACATACACACACACATGCACACAAACACATACATACACACACACACACACTCATGCACACTCACAAATGCATATACACACACACACACACACACACTCTCACACACACAAATGCACACACACACAAACACAAACATACCCACACACACACACACTCTTTTTAATGCAGTAATAGCCTCTACATGGTTTCATACGTGTAAGTGTTACACAGCTGTGGTGGTTGTTGTTATGAAACTAGGAAAACTTGGTTACTGGGGAGAAAAAATACGTTTAGACTTTTCCAGAGAATGTGGGTTATATTTGAACTTTGTGAGTTTTCCTTTGGCCAGACACACGCCAGTAAAAACTTCCAGACATGACCACCAGTGACAAACCTCAAATAAATGCAGCGAGGGTTACGTTGCCATACGGACAAATCATCAATGAGCAACTTTTGTAGCGGAGAAATGCTACGGCGATGATGCATGTGGACATTCATCTGGCACCCGACACTGGGAAATATGTAGTGAATATCCAGGAAGGAACAATTCAACTTTTTGGGGGAAATACACTGATTTGTTTTCGTGCAAAGAGCTTGAAGAGGATATCTATACTACTGTAAGGTCTGTTTATTAAATACATGTATGAACCTGCATGCCAGGAGGTGGTTGACTTAGCTTAGCATAAAGACTTGAAACAAGTGGAAACAGCTAGCTTTGTAAGCGTTAAAAAACTAAATGTTGTTTTAACATTTTGGCTCCAGATAATTATTACAGCAAATAAATTAGAATGTGATCATTTGAGCTTTAGAGGGTCTGGTTGGCAGATCATATTACTGTGTTAAGACAGTTCCAGGCTAGCTGTCCCTCTCTGTTTCCAGTCATTATGCCAATCTAAGCTAATCTGCTGCTACACGTAGATTTGTATAGTAAGGACATAAGAGTTGGATCAATCATCTCTAAGGAAACTATAATAAGCATGCAGATGTCTTTCAATGTTTAGCTCTTCATTTAAAGGTCCACTAAACAGAATTCAGAAATGACTTGTCAATGATGGCGCTAGTGGCAGTAAAGTGAGCTTCAGCGCTATAGCAACAGCAAACTGAGAGCAACGGCCAAACACCTCAACCGCACCGGACAAACACACCTGCAGCAGCGCGAGAAGCAAGCTGGACCACCGGAGAACACAGCCCGCATGCCACCCGTTCTAATTGTGGATGAGGTTTGAGTGTTGCACCATTTAGTTTATTTTAGTTTTTAACGTTATGATTCAGAATAGTTACGTTACATAGCCTTTTGAGCTTCTTCTCCTGTTTATATGTGGAACATGCTTGGGTACGCGCAGAAATGTCATATTTGGATTCTTGCGGGAAAATCCAACATGGTTGCTTCTCCTTGAAATAATTGTACTAAATGTTTTTTTGGAACAGAGAAAGTCAGGGAAAGTCACACTTTTAAGTGACTTTGCTATAAATTCATTCATATGTAATATTTCTGCATTTTTGATGAGATCCAGCCCTCATAAGTTGTCCATACGCCTGTCAAGTTTACCTGTGATGGCATCCTGAATGACTGAGTTCTCCAGGTTTTCACACACCCATTCCCTGCAGCATTTCCCCGGTAGGCGGATGAGTTGTGGGCTGGGGCAGTCTGGGGTTGGCAGACGGAAAGTCAGAGGGCACGCGGGAACACAGCTCACCCCTCCACCTCTGCAGTGGCAGTACATGTCACAGGACGGCTTGAACGACTGGCCCTCTTGGTAGGAGATGCCGTTGACTTCACAGCCCATATCCTCCTTACCTTCAAGGAAACACACAAAACAAACAATCCCATCTTTAAAGCTGGGGTGGAGGATTTGCTGGGGGGCTACTGATGCGCCAGCAGGCCGGCGTTGCTTGGTTCTGTGTAAATAACACAGAAGCAAAGCCGGCATTTTGGAGTGATGTTGTTCCGTCAATATGCCGCAATCTCTGTGTAAAAGGGGCTATAGATTCAAAAACTCATTCCTGTAATTCTAAATTACTTAAATAAATCACGAACAGTTGGAATAATTTTTTTTAATACATTTTTACAATAATGTCTATTTGTGCTTTTTCCCCCTTTTGTATTGTACCCTGTCATCTCTTTAATAATCTGGCTGTAGTTAAATGTTATTATTGCTTACGTGTTACAATAATAAGTGTCCCATCAAAAGCTGATGGGAACTTTAATCTCCTTTGACAAACGGCACGCAGAAATTCATTAAACAGTCAAACCAGAACAAGTATAAATAATAATAATCGCAATTTAAATGTAGTTTAGTTCCATTTGATAATTAGAAATAAGTGTGACTGCCTGTCGTGACACAGCAAAGAAGAAATGTATTATATTTTTTATATCAATATATTCAGGGGGACTTTTTGTGCATATTTCTAATTGGGGAGGGGTTTGTAAATACAGTTATGGGCTGTGAAAATGTGGTATTTTGATCGTGCATGTTTTGCATATTTTTAGCGCACACCTATCATCTGCAGCTGATAACCACGGCATGCTTCCAAACAATTCCAGGGTAAAATATCCAGACTGCTTAAGTGCAATTTTGATTTGGGACATTTGACGCTAAAATAAACCTAAATCTTATTTGAATAAATGGGTTACCTTCGGTTAGATTGTAGCAAATGAAATGGAACCTGTAGTTACAGGGGTAGTCTGCCCATTTTTCAGAGTTGTAGGGGAAGTTTATTGTCACACAATCCTCCGGCCCGGCGTTGTTATTAGGTTCACCCTTATCCCAGAACCTAAATGAGGAATTACTTCCGTCCGTCCACTTCCAGGAGTCTCTGAAAAGGCCGATCCAGACTTTTGTTCCTGGAGGTACCAGCCCTTTCACCTTCTCGTTCTCTGCATTGTTTCTCACACTGACCAGGTCTGTGTAGTTTTCTCTGCAGTAGCTCTGAGCCTCAGTCCACGACATGTTTCCGGTGAGGATATAATGCTCTACATTTGACCCTGAATATAAACCACAGAGAGGCACTGTTATGGAGAGGTATGATAGCATTCAATTTGTTCAAACATTTTTTCCAAAGTCTTTCAAATCCACAGCAATCATGCGAGTGCATGCTTGTGTTTGTGTATTTGTGCACCGGCACTGAGACACACACACACACACAGCGCCGCGTTGAGCAGGCAGATTCTTCAGAGACGCAAGGGTGGGGGCTGGGGTCTGTTTAGATCTTGAACTCTTTAAGTTTAACTAGGGTTGAAAAATTTGGAAATTTTCAAAGTTGGAAACTTTCCATGGGAATTTATTTATTTTACTTAATTTATTGAATGGGTTGGGTCAGACAGATGAGTAATACTTTACTCATCATTCATCTTTTTGTTGTTCTGTGAAATTATGGATTGTTCATAAAATAATCAAAACTTGATAAAGTTCTACATACAAATAAATCTGTTTATATGTAATGTTTTTGAATTGTATGATTGTGCATGGATGTCTGCTTATGACAAAACATATTGTTTATATGTTTATATTTACGTTTGGATATGAAACGGACCATTTAAATTCCCGCCATTTAGTTAATTCCTATAATTCCCAATTTTGAATATTCCCAAAATTCCCAAGCAAAAGTTCCCGTGGAAAGTTTCCGGAAATTTATCAGTACCCCTTTACAACCCTAAAGGTGCGAACACACCGCACCTCGTGGCGCGCGCTTGGCCGCGCGAATAGCAGGTTCCGCACCGCGTGATCATATTGGGTCTGCCGCCCGCCGCCCAACCAGAGCAGCCTTCTCTACTCTAGGGATACGCTGGTGCTAACTGGTGCTGAGGGGACCAGTCTGCTGTGCTGATGGTGCCTTACCCAAGCTAACCGGTGCTAACTTGGTTCATATAAAGCAAAACTGATAGCTGTACACAGGCAACAGACAAATATTCACAGAACTTATGGGAGCCCGACCTCCTTGCTCACCCTGAGCATGGACCATAGATAGTATAAAAAAGGCATGGACATATAAAGGAGACCCTGAGCCTCGCCTGCTCCTTTTTCCGGTCCTTGTAGAGGACCCTGGTGATGTCATAGAGCACCGGGATCCTGCAAACTGTGACTATTATGTTTTCATCTTAATTTCCTTTGTCCATCGTCCCGAAGTGAGTGACGTCGGGAGGAGCTCAACGCTGATTGGCTATCACGGCGCCCGGCGGCAAAAAGATAATTATTTTCAACTCCGCCGCGTGAACTGCTCAATGCCGGCCGGCCATTCGCGTGGCGCAGCGCAAAATATTAAATTGACTTTGTATGTAAACTCGCTGTGTGTTCGTAGCTTAAGTTAAACTGACTTTCTTTAACAGTATAACACGAGAACGCAGTTTAACGTTTATGCGACAGACGCAAGTGGAAAGAGAATTTTTTTATTTTTTTTGTGGAGGTGAGGTGGAAGAGTAGACGGCTGGAAATGCTTTAATGTACAGCCATTCGTCCGGCGCTACGGAAAACACTGTGAGATAGAGCATTATCTGACAGAACTCCAGGGGTGCCAACACTTGTGTCCATGACTTTATACTGTAAAGTTAGTTTGTTTCACTGATTATTACATCATACATGTCAAAGAGAGTGTTATATGGTGTGACTTAATATCCTCACCTCCGACATAATAGCAGACTGCCTGATAGAGTTCGCTACATGGTACATCGTACCATAGTCCATCATCCCACATCGATCCGCAGTCTTCTTTATTGTACTCATTGTTTGGTTCTCCGGGCGACCACTTTCTAAACTCCATCTCTCCGTGTTTGTAGAAACTGCTGTTTGTCAGTGACCACATCCAGCTGTACATGTCAGTACGGTGCAGTCCGATCCAGACACTCTGAAAGCAATATTTGATTGTGTTACTTTAGCCTCAACTGTCACATGAAGCTGAAACAGACGCCTATCGAGTACAGGAAAAAAAAGGGTCTGAAGATTGAAACTGTGCAAACAGACTGACTTTTTCTTCATCAAAATGGACAAAGACATAAGGCATCATCAAAACAAAAGAACACAGCGATACCTTAAATCTACAAAGTTGAAAAAAAATAATAATAATCTCAAATTTAAAAAAAAATCTTTGAAATGTCAGAGAGAGAGACAGGTGAACTTACATGTCTCGTAGGTATCATGTTGATCAGGATGTTCATATCCTCCATGTTGTCTACAGTTGCCAGGTCTGTGTAGTGTTCTCTGCAGTAACTCTGAGCTTCAGTCCAGGTCTTCTCTAGCTCAACATAATGGTACGTACGTCCAGCATGTGAGGAGACAGCACACAGCCCTGTAGAGACAGACATGAATAATGATAAAATGGCAATAATGGCAATAATAAATAACCAAATAATAGTCTTGTCTTCAGGGTTCAGTATATTTAGGTTATATTGGTCATTTGTTTGCCTTCATTAATCTCCTGACTGGGAGAGGGAGAGTGTGTGTGTGTGTGTGTGTGTGTGTGTGTGTGTGTGTGTGTGTGCATATGTATGTACACTCAACAAAAATATAAACGCAACACTTTTGTTTTTGCTCCCATTTTTCATGAGATGCACTTAAAGATCTAAAATTCATTCCAGATACAGATGTACCATTTCTCTCAAACATTGTTCACAAATCTGTCTAAATGTGTGATAGTGAGCACTTCTGCTTTGCTGAGATAATCCATCCCACCTCACAGGTGTGCCACATCAAGATGCTGATCTGACATCATGATTAGTGCAGAGGTGTGCCTTAGACTGTCCACAATAAAAGGCCACCCTGAAATGTGCAGTTTTGTCTCACAGCAAAATGCCACAGATGCCACAAGCATTGAGGGAGCGTGCAATTGGCATGCTGACAGCAGGAATGTCAACCAGATCTGTTGCTCGTGCATTGAATGTTCATTTCTCCACCATATGCCGTCTCCAGCAACTTCGCACAGCCATTGAAGAGGAGTGGACCAACATTCCACAGGCCACAATTGACAATCTGATAAACTCTATGTGAAGAAGATGTGTTGCACTGCATGAGGCAAATGGTGGTCACACCAGATACTGACTGGTTCTGAGTCCCCAGACCCCCAATAACACACATATAATGCACATTTCAGAGTGGCCTTTTATTGTGGACAGTCTAAGGCACACCTGTGCACTAATCATGATGTCAGATCAGCATCTTGATGTGGCACACCTGTGAGGTGGGATGGATTATCTCAGCAAAGCAGAAGTGCTCACTATCACACATTTAGACAGATTTGTGAACAATGTTTGAGAGAAATGGTACAATTGTGTATCTGGAATGAATTTTAGATCTTTAAGTCCATCTCATGAAAAATGGGAGCAAAAACAAAAGTATTGCGTTTATATTTTTGTTGAGAGAGAGAGAGAGAGAGAGAGAGAGAGAGAGAGAGAGAGAGAGAGCATAAAGAGAGAGCATAAAGGGAGAGCATAAAGAGAGCTCCGTCCTTGCAGGACAGTTTATTTCGGCTTGCCACAAAATTAGGACATAATACACCAGGTCTCACTCACACACGCACGCACGCACGCACGCACACACACACACACAATATAATATTCATACAGATGTATATATCGTTCATATTGTATATTGTTTTATTTTGACACATTGTGTATTGTCTGAATATTTGTTCGAATTATTTGTTATCTGATGTTTGCTTTGGCAATATTGTTTTTTAAAAAACTGTCATGCCAATAAAGCCAATTTTGAATTTGAATTTGAATTTGAGAGAGAGAGAGAGAGAGAGAGAGAGAGAGAGAGAGAGAGAGAGAGAGAGAGAGAGAGAGTGAGTGTTTGAGAGAGAGAGAGAGTGAGTGTTTGAGAGAGAGAGGGAGCTTAAGGTTTCAGTGTATTTAGGTTAGATTGGTCATTTGTTCGCCTTCATTCATTTCCAGATTAATATATTCTCGTCTGTGGCTTTCTACATGTCCACGTTGATGCAGGTTGAACAGGTGTTATAAACTTTGAGCTTTTTACTTTTGAAGGTTTTATTGCACTCAGGCTACTAATGAGCGGAGTTCACGTCAGCTGGGTAACTTTAATCTTTAGGTTATCTTTCATCACTCTTCTGTGACTGTGACTGGAGCCCGACGGTGACTCCCTGTGTGTGTGTGTGTGTGTGTGTGTGTGTGTGTGTGTGTGTGTATGTATGTGTGTGTGTGTGTGTGTGTGTGTGTGTGTGTGTGTGTGTGTGTGTATGTCTGTCTGTGGTGTGTCTGCAGCGCTGGCTGATACACACACACACACGCACACGCACACACACACACTGAGAAGGACAGAGAGATTCTGCAGAATAACTTATGTGTTATTTGTGATGTGAAATTAATAATTGCGTGTCTCCAGAACATATTATATTGAAATAATTGTCAAAACTTTATTTAAATGAATATATGAAAAAAAAAGGTTTTTCGTTTAATGATTTTTCCTAAATGGTTAAGATTTACTAACCAGTTACATGTGTTCACCTACTGTCAAATACTGTTGAAAGTTGTTTTTGTGACCTGCTGTTACTGTCTTGGCTGGGAAAGCACTTCCAATATGGATGTCTTGAAAGTATAATAATAATTATAATATATACAACAAAAACAAATACTAATGAATATGATATTTCTAAGTATTTTACATCTACATGTATAGTGTTCGTCTCACAATACATTATAGTAAAACATTTATAAATATATAAAACACTTACCTGAAGCCAGGACGATGCTCAGAAGAACCTTTTCCATCTTTGTCTGTTCCCCGTCTGCCCTCTGTCAGTCTGTGACTGTCGATATGAAGCTGCTGGAATGAAGCAGAGATATACAGTACATCAACCTCTTTACTGCACATTCAAACTGTATGCAAAGTGATTATGGGACTAAACTGTTTATCTTACACTGTACTGAACAGACTATAAGGTCAAGAATGAGCCCTAATAAAATGTACATTTTATTTTTTGATAACTTTTTATGGTTGATATAATAATGATAATTGAGTTTCCTAATGAAGCATAGACACATAAAGCCATGGAAAATAAGAACATCTGAGATGAATTCCCATCAGCAGTTTGTAAAAACATTTAAATCAACTCCACTTTACCAGCTGCAGCATAAAGGTGATGAACACATTAATGCCTTCATGAATATAATATAATATTATTGATGGTCATTCTGTAAAGTTAACACAAGATTAAATCTAGTCACTGCTCAGGAGCCGAATGCAGAGCTCATGTAATGTCAGTATGTGTTAAAAGTCCCTCTCCCCCTAAAGGTTATCAGAGGTTATTACAGAGAGGCAAAGGAGGGAGGAAGGTATTAGGGGTGTGAACGTTTACAAAAATGTCTAAATCTAAAAGGTGACACGACTGCACTTTCATATGGGGGGTGAGGTTGCTCATTGTTGCTCATGTCTCTCTCTCTCTCGCACACACACACACACACACACACTTGTTTGTCCGCGCGTCATTATCAGCCTATCTTTCTACAAGTCCACGTTTTAGCAGGTTGAACAGGATAATAGATCAAGTTTGAGCTTTTGACTTTTGAGATTTTATAGCACCTGTTTAGAGCATTGTTTATGTTACGTCAATCTTCAGTTTATCTTTAATCTCTCCTCCTCTGTGGCTGTGGCTGAGCCCGCCTGTGTGCCTGTTGCGTGTCCGCAGTGCTGGCTGATACACACACACACACACACACACACACACACACACACACACACACACACACACACACACACACACGTTCGTCTGCCTGTCATTATCACCTTCATTTCTACCTTGACAGAGTAGATTAACAGCCTGTCTTTCTACAGGTTTAAGCTTGTTAACAGGAGTATAGATAAAGTTTGAGCTTGTACTTAGGCCACTTACGAGCATTCTTTACGTCGACCGAGTTACATCAATATTCATTTTATCTTTTCATCTCTATGCCGTGGCTGTGACTGGGTGCACAAATGTGCGCAGTGCTGGCTGACACACACACACACACACACACACACACACACACACACACACACACACACACACACACAGAGCGCGGGGCAGACGGATTCTGCTGACTAGCTTTTTATCTTTATTCAAATAGTTTGTGTAATTTCAGATTTTAAATCAATTAATGCATGTTTCCAGAACACATTGAAGTCATTTTCGAAACTAAAAAACTAAAAAGAAGAAGAAAGAAAGAAAAAAAAGGCAGCGTTTATTGATTTTATGATTTAATAACCGGTTACATGTGTACACGTGCACACCCCTAGTAGGTAAACCCCGACCTAGGACTCCTGCCCTGATACCTCCATTACTAGTCCCCGCTCCAGGGGCAAAAATGAGCAGCTTTCACAGTTCAAATGTTAGAAAACAAAGGGACTTACCGAAGCGTTGTTGGAGAAGCCTTGGTGAAGTGGATGGAAAATCGAAGAAGGGGAAAAATTCTTAGAAATAGTCTTTCAATAGATCAGATGATCTACTTTGTTTAATTCACCGAAATCTCAAACGGAGCAAAAGCCTTGAAGAGTATCCTCGCCTCTCTCTCTCCTGTCTGTCGCTGTTGGTCCGAACATGTCAGAGTGAATATCACCTGTTACTCCTCCAGTATATAGTGGATATTTGGGGATTGACGCCCTGCCCTCGCACCAAGGCATATTTCCATATTCATATTTTAGTTTGAAACAACATTTGCATCCCAAGAAGGGTTATGTGCAAAGCGTGACGTTTCCTTCTGATATGGACACAGTGAACCTGTCTGCAGCTCATTACTGTCCTGTCACATGCAGAGAATTTGCATGTTTGTAAAACAGTCTTCCTAGAAAAATTAAGGCAAGAACCGGTCAATTTTACTATTTTTTTAAATTTTGCTATTTTTTTCTCCTTACATACTAGTATAAATAAATCAAGTGATCAACTTTGGTTAATTCACCGAAATCTCAAACAGAGAAAAAGCATTGACGGGTATTCATTCTCTCTCTCTCTCTCTCTCTGTCTCTCTCCCTCCCTCTCTCTCTCTCTCTCTCTCTCTCTCTCTCTCTCTCTCTCTGTCTCTCTCCCTCTCTCTCTGTTTTTTCTTTAAACAACATGTTGCAAAGACCGCAACTTCCCGTTTCCACAGAAAGCTACATTGGGACTATCAG
The DNA here is from genome assembly GCF_949987685.1 of Ammodytes marinus. Taxonomy (NCBI): domain Eukaryota; kingdom Metazoa; phylum Chordata; class Actinopteri; order Uranoscopiformes; family Ammodytidae; genus Ammodytes; species Ammodytes marinus. Next base: position 1,961,923 of record NC_137211.1, on the reverse strand, counting down.
TCCCTTGTATCTGTCACGTCCAGTGCTCCTTTGCATGTTGCATGTAGGAACACGGTCAGAATTTCTGATGAATCCTAAGCCCAAAATAAACTTCCTTTTAACACACAAATATTACCATGAAGGATGCAGAGCCTTTTCCCTTTCCAGGGAATTGCACAAAAGGGCCCTATTCACTGTTCCAGCCCTGTTTTACCCTATTTTCTAAATATATGATTTAATTTAAAATATAAATATAAACATGAGACGGTAACAAATAAATTAAACAACATTTGGAACCTTTTTTTAAATAAGATACTTTTCTTATATGTATCTCCCCTCTGGAAGTCAATAAAGGCTCATATATATATATATATTGAGGGTAACTCCTGTCCCCGTTAGTGTGTGTGTGTGTGTGTGTGTGTGTGTGTGTGTGTGTGGGTGTGTAGGTGTGTATGTTTCTGTGTCTGTGTGTGTATGTGTGTGTGTGTGTGTGTGTGTGTGTGTGTGTGTGTGTGTGTGTGTGTGTGTGTGTCTTACTGAGAGTCACCTGCAGCTCCATCAGCTCCTCCCTCCCATGTCCCTCCTCTTCTGATTGGCTCCTCACTGTCTGACTCCATCTCTTTCTAAAGAAAATATTTCCATATGCATCACACACACACACACAAGCACACACACACACACACACACACACACACACACACACACACACACACACACACACACACACACACACACACACACACACACACACACACACACACACACACACACACACACACACACACACACAGAACCAGTGAGAAACACGCAGTTGCGCAGGTTCACGGGGGTCAACCCACTATCTTCATTTACATGCAGGAATCTGGTTTAATCTTCAGACCTGCAAACTCATAGGAGGTGAAAAAGGTGACAAACACCCGTCCCTTCTAGGGGGGTCGGGTGTTTTTCGCTGTCCAAACGATTGGCTATTGTTAAATATCATTCACACAACCAGAGTTCTCCACTATTGCCTCCAATGTCCAGCTGGGTGAAAATAATAGCCAGCTGAGATCCTGACCCTCCTAGGGGGGTCCGGGGGTATGCCCCCCCGGGAGATTTTTTTTAAACTTTTTAAAGTGAAATGCATGATTCTGGTGCACTTTGAGAGGGAAATTAAGAGGCTAAATCTGAGGAATTTTGTGTGAACAAATAATTTGGAGACACTGGGTCGGATGAATTAGAAGCTTCTTGGATTTTCCATTAAAAAGTTAATTTAAAATAAAATATTATGCAGGGTCCTCTGGGTTGGGCTTGGTGCTCTTTTTCTTTTATGTGACATATTTCTCTGTAATATAATGAATACATTTAAATGCAGTGAGAGGAATGAAGCAGAAGAACTCTGTTGTCCAGTTATCTTTTTTTCCACAGACGAGGCTGAAATAGGTTATACAGTGCATGGGCATCTGAGCCCCATTTCCAAATGTTTTTAAATAAACTCAATACACACTGGACGTGAACGTGACGTGATCAGTTAAACTTGGATTACCTCCCAGATGAACTGATTAAATTATTGGGCTATTAACTAGGCTATCTAGATCAAAACATTGTATTCATTTTTTTGTAAGATATAATAATATGATGTTAATATCAAACACAAACTAAAAAATAAAAATAAATTGGGGGGGGGGCCTGTCGGTCGGCTCGGATTGTGAGCGCACTGCAGACACTGCGCTCATTAAACTGTCAGCTTCAAGAGTCCTGTGTGGGTCAACAGTGCAGTGCAAACTATGCAGCATAAAGTTACAACATTCGTCTACGACCGTGATGTTAAATCACCTTCACACAAAGTCTCCGCCCCAGCAAAGCAGCGAGTCGATCGCTGTGACGGTGAAAATCACCGGGACCCGGGAGACCCAGTGAGCGAGTGAGACGCCGCTCAGAAAAAACTCTGTGGTTTGATGGATGAAATCAGTCGGGGATATCCTGCCCGTTAACTTTGTCTACGGGAACGGCTTCCGCGATCTTTTTCTATGTCTCGAGTCTAACAGAGAGCCATGTCGGCAAACTGACAGCGCGACTAAATACAGTGAGCTGCGTCCCTCCGTATAGTTTCTGTTTCAGTAGGCTGTTACATTAACCTCTGAAGCATTGACAGTGTTTAATCAAAGCCTCTAATTTTTTATTATCAAAAGGGCTTTGATTGAGACTTTTAGCCAATTCTAAAGTCTGAACACACAGCGGCAGCAGTGATGCTTTACGGTGCCCGATCTTAACGCTGATTGGACAATACTCATGACGTCTACCAAAGATGTTTTATTGCCAAGATAACGATATTCCCTTGTCTCACACTACGGTAACTCGCCCACACAGTCCAGTCTGGGAAGCGCTGGCTGACTTCTCTGGCAGCTGCCGCTACCCCCCCCCCCTCCTCCCAAAAACAAAAACTCTTCGGATCTATACGATTCACGTGGGTCATATATTTTGATTCTAAACGGCGATTTTCGCCGAAAAGCGACGAGTTTGCAGGTATGAATCTTAAACATTATATTGACAAATAAACCTTTTAAAAACGGTGCTGTCAAAAAGGAATCAAGGTTTAAGGTGATCTCTATGCATAACAACTGGCGTCGCATATTATACTTTAAAACGGGAATGTTGTTAGCTATGGTGGGCCACCTTTGTTTACATAGCCTTTCAGGGCACACAGCACTGACAGGTAGGGGTCGCATAAGGAGGTATTCAATGATTTTAACAAAGAGTGATTTTGACAACAAGCATTCTTCAGAATCACTGACTCCATCTTTAACTCACAACTTGAAGCCTACAGCTCATAACTATCACCACGCGGGAAAATTAAAACATCTAGCAACATCACCGCCACTTTAACACACAAGGCAACTTCAGACAGCGAAGAAACTCCCTCCCTCCCTCCATCACACACACACACACACACACACACACACACACACACACACACACACACACACACACACACACACACACACACACAGAGAGAGAGAGAGAGAGAGAGAGAGAGAGAGAGAGAGAGACACGCTGACACCTTTGAGATATTTTCAAGTGTAACGACGACAGACGTGACGACACGCGCCATGCTACTACACCGTTAGAAAGCATTGTTAGCTGCGGCTAGTTAGCACATCATTTCTCACTTTAACTAAAATAGTAGCCTACACTTAAACTATTCTAGCAACTTATTTTTTCATAGAGACTCACCGAGGGAATCCTTCACAGTGCGGGCTCCGTGGGACTCGTAGCGGAGGAAAATATTTTTTCTGATGTAGCTAGCTAGCTAAAAACTCATCTAGAAAACGTTGTTAATATTAGCAGGTTCTTCACACGTTTTCACAGTCTCAAAAATCACTTAATTTCACATCTAAATATCTAGTCCTGTATTCTAAATCAACATTCAAATCATTCAAAATTAGCTTCGTTCACACAGAGAGGTTTGACTCAGCCACTGTCACTTTTTAAAAGTCCCGAAAGAAGCGATTCTCCGTTGCTCTCGCGGGTAGACGGTAAAAGAAGGCGGGTCTAACTCCTGATTGGCTGGTTAACTAGGCCAACTAATACGTCATCTGACTCTTTGATTGACAGGTGATTTAACGAATCAAACAATATTATTTAGCTACAGAATATAGAATAGAGATCAAGGCATTTATTTACACAATATTGTTCTATATTTAGGCCAATCTACTCGACCTGTTTCCTGACACTATTTGAAATTAAATCGCAATGTATTTGTTTCTGATTAGTTACAAATACTTTAAATAGATTCTGATTTAAATATCTCATTAACAGGATAACATGTAGCTATTTAAACCTGCAGTGTGTAGAATTTTGGGTTTTATTTCGTAGCAGATTTTGTAGAAAGTAATTATAATATCCATAAGTACATTTAATTTAGTGCATAATAGCTGAAAAAAATGTTTTGAATTATTTTTTTTCCCTTTAGAAAGAGTCTCGTATATGTCCATATTTCTGCATATTTTGGACCAAGGCCTAGTGCCGCCATCTTGAAAGTGTCATAGTTGGAATGTCATCAGGTGCATTGTTTAAAATTTTGAATTGTTCTTGTCCTTGAAGGCCACTGTAGCTTCTGTTATTATTCTAAAGGATTGGGGTTACCCAGGGAGCGTTGCATTCTAGAACTTTGTAGAACTTTCTTGATGATGTCATATTACACACTGCACCTTTAAGATTTAAAGTTTGATTTGTTGAAAATGCAACTGAGCAATAATGTACCATAATGTAGAGTCATGTTTCTACAGTAACACAGAACGGATAAATTTAAGGGCCTTACACGTTTTTATCTACGGTTTTTATATATAGTGGGCGTCCTGGGGAAATGCACCTGTTGGAAGACCAAGAAGAAGAAGAAGTACTATAGAATAAATAACTAAATACATCTTCACCTCATCACTTGATATTGTGGAAAGACTTGAGGCAGTGGTGGATGATGCCATCTTTAGTTACTAGTTTCTTGTCCATGTTTTAGTTGTCTAAATTGAATTAAGTGCTACTTAACTGACGAAGCCTGTATGTGTAACGTTTATTAACGGGTTGTTCTTGAACGCAGCTCTAACTACTCATAGAAAACCGTCATAAAAGCGGGGGAAAAAAACAACAGCAAACACTTTTAGACTATTTAATATTTGCCATAATATATTTATTGATGTTTTGGCTTTTTTTTTAACGCACACAAACAGACACCTGCACCATCACGGCAAGGACAAAAATAAATAAAAAAAATAATAAAAAAAATAAAAAAAATACATTTGACTAAAGTTAGACTATTTAATATTAGCCGTGGTTTCCGCTTATCGCTTAGGTAAAATAATATGTTCTCAGTTTGTCCGGTGAATGCATTCAAATGTAGGTTTTTAACATTATTCTTGACTTTACAAACGTTTGTTAATAAACGGTTTGTCCTTGAACACAACACAGACGGATCCTACTCGTCAGCGCACCTGGCGACGCATGCGCAGTCGCTCGTCCACTTCCTGACAGCTTACAACACAACAACAACAGCAGAAACCTGACTGAATCTCTTGCGTTTCATTCACTTCTTTGTATTGAATTATATATTTTCCGCTCCAGTTTCTTTCTCCTCCTCCTCGTGTGTTTGTGTTTGTGTGTTTGCGTGTGTGTGTCCATGCGCGCTCCCGTGTGCGTGGCCGCGCTGTGTGTTTGGTTGCTGAACGATGCGGCGGCTCATCAGTTTACAGAACAGGAGATGGCTGCAGTCAGGTAACATACCCTGCATTCCAAATCACATGCTTTTTCTTTTTACTACACTACATACTAAAGTATATATGCCTGTCTGTCTGTCTCCCTGTCTGTCTGCCTGCCTGCCTGTCTGTCTGTCTGAGTTCCAAATCACATAGCCTACTTTTTCTTTTTACTAGACTACATACTAAAGTATAGAAGAGTTTTAGGGCCACAGACAGGAGAGAACAAAAAGTCAGATAAGGAATACTTTTTTTCATTACGTCGTGAAATGTCAAGGATAGAGACGAATACTCCAAAATACTATTGGAGTTAGTGGGGCATTTATGTATGTTCAGCATACTACAATTTTTGACGTGCATGTATTGGGACATCCTAAATCTTTTTCTGGCATACTAAATAGTAGGGAAGTATGGGGATTGGAACACAGGGACAGACAGTTGCTGAAAACCTTAGCCTACTTGGATAAGAGAGGGAGAGAGAGAGAGTGTGTGTGTGTGTCTGTCTGTCTGTCTGTCTGTCTGTCTGTCTGTATCTCTACATAACTTAGTGAAAATGCTCTTAATGACAATATTTTTATTGTGAATTTGGTAGAAATGTTGTCAGTAGTTTATATTATTTTTTATTTGATCTATTTAACCTTTATTTATAGCCGATATTTCATTGAGGCGTGACCCTCGTTTAAAATGATGTCGAGAACCATTATAAAACCAAAATGTTCATTCTACTCAAACATATGCCTATAAATAGTCAAACGAGAGACACTGAACATTTGGAGTGGTCTCTTCATTTTTTCCAGAGCTGTATATCAGTGGTGTAGCCTGGTCCAACCAGACCTTCGTACTTCATTTCATTTGTACTGAAGGTCTGGAATCGCTCAATTGACAAACGTTAACTCACTTGAAGGCGGGTGTCTGTTGAAGTTTAAAAACTATCGGATCTGCCCAGTGCCACTCTGGATCTGCCAACCAATCGCATAACGTTTGGTCGTGACGTATATGTCATGCGCCGGCTTCTGAGCCACTCCTTCCGTTCGCTGATTGGACCGGCAGAAATCTGTCCGGAGAAAACTTAAGAATATACCGCGGACCCAGACTGACTACTGAAGGGAAATGAAAATTGAGCAGAAGTAGTAGGCGGGCGGTGCCAGGCTAGCAGTGGTGTAGTAGGCGGGCGGTGTCAGGCTAGCAGTGTGTAGTTGGCGGGCGGTGCCAGGCTAGCAGTGGTGTACATTCTGCTTTGTTTTTCAGACAGCGCATCAAATCCATGTTCTACCACGCCTACAACAGTTACCTTGACAACGCTTTCCCCTATGACGAGCTCCGACCACTCACCTGTGACGGAATGGACACCTGGGGAAGGTGTGTGTGTGTGTGTGTGTGTGCGTGCGTGCGTGCGTGCGTGCGTGCGTGTGTGTCTAGTGAGCATGCGGTATGCTACAATTGGGACATACTTTTACTTATTTAATAATCCTAACATGGTTTCAACACTAAAAATCTCGTCTGGATGTAGTAGGACATCTGGGTATTTTTAAGCATACGAAAGCATAAAAAGTAGGGGGATTGGAACAATATCTTTTACTGCTAAAACTAAATAAGTCAATTTATACTGTGATGTGTTTACATGTGCAACAGTTTAAGTTTGATCATTTTACTTTAAAAGTGCACTATGTAACTTTGGGTGTGTCAGAGAAGTGAAACATTGTCTAAGATAATATTTTCTCATAACTCTTAGCCTAAGCCTTTTTCTTTTAGAAATCTAACATTTATTAAAGAAATCTTAAACTCAAATGTAATATTGTAATAATAATCACTTTTGTGTTTTCTTCTCCTCAGTTTCTCTCTCACTCTGATTGACGCTCTGGACACTCTGCTGGTGAGAACCGACTAAGACTTTAGAACTGTTCTAAATCAAAAAGATAAATATAATTGATGTTATAAGTACACACACAAACACACACACACACACACACA
>NC_137211.1:1939745-1942245 GCF_949987685.1 Ammodytes marinus | reverse complement strand
AGCCAATCACAAGAAGGCTCTACTCCCAACGACCAATCAGAAAGCATCGCTCTAAAACCAGGTACAATACTAAACTCGTTATGTCATTTTGTTTGTTAAAGGTGCTACGAGGATTCTAGCGTCCCCCTTTGGACTAAAAGCGGTAGTGTTTTTACCACGCCAGCTGTTGTTCCTGGGTGAGCGTATACCCATGAAAAAGGCATTAAGATAAACTATATAAAAATAGCATTCTCTTTGCACTGATGGTCTCGTTTGCTGTTACATGTCATTTAAGATCATAAGAGGAAGAATTAGACTGTAATGTATTTAAGGTTGACTAACTGAGTAATGTATTCTGTTGTTTTACTTTGATCTTAAATTAAAAAAATTACAAATATTTTTTTTTATTTTTTAAACTGATAAAGATAAAGGATAAGGCCCTAATAGGTATACAATTAGGCTGCAGCCTTTTCAGTCACTATATTTGTTGTTGAATGTGTATAATGATCTTTTTAATTATTGTTTTTAAATTTTTTTTATTTATTAAATGACTGAATAAAAACTAGTACTACTTAAAGGCCTACTTCACCGGTTTGAATATGAAGGTGTATTGAATTCTGAGATCCTATGTAGTATAAATGTGCGAATAAAATTTAAATCGGTTCATCCTAGCCTGAGAAAAGGCAGAAAGAGTGTTTTTTTTAACCCTATATTTCTCTTTCACGTGACATCACAGAAAGAGAAATATAGGGTTAAAAAAAAACTTACTTTGTAAATATTACTGTGATGTCTTTTATTGTGACATCAAAGTAATATTTACAAAGTAAGTTTTTTTTTAACCCTATATTTCTCTTTCTGTGATGTCACGAGAAAGAGAAATATAGGGTTAAAAAAAAACACTCTTTCTGCCTTTTCTCAGGCTAGGATGAACCGATTTAAATTTTATTCGCACATTTATACTACATAGGATCTCAGAATTCAATACACCTTCATATTCAAACCGGTGAAGTAGGCCTTTAATGATGACAAATAAATAATCATAAATCTTTGTTCTTTTAAAGGTGAGAAGAAGACCGCCCCGACCCTCTCCTGCCCCGTTCAGCCCTTCAGTTCTCGCCTCTCCGTCTTGGGACAAGTGTTCGCCGACAACACATGAGATCCACTGAATATCTTGGACACTTTTTATTTATTTAAATTGCTTTTTAAAGGGTCACTGTGCAGTTTCAGAGGAGGGGGATTTGTTTACATTTACACAGAGCCTGCATTCGGTTTACTAAACATATTTTTTTTCTACATGGAATTCTTAGTATTGAAGAATTTTATTTGTATTTTTTTTTGTTGTTGAGGAACCTGGAACCAAACGTGAGACTAGAATGTGTTTGTAAACCAAACTGTGGGCCCTGCTGCTGTAAACAACAACAACAGTGAAACAGTAACTTTTCAGGAAGCTTTCTAACTTCAAACAGTGTTCCAGGGATCTACATTTTCCTTTGAGGAAAGTATGTTTATTCAGTTATGAGAATATACCTTAGAAAATGTTTCACTTCTCTGACACACACAAAGTTACACACTGCACCTTTAAACTTAATTTTTTTTTTTGCTGTAATGTGAAATGTACAGCTTTTTTCAGGGAAGAAAGACAAAACAGACATGAAGATATTTTGAAGATCCCATCTACAGTTATGATTCTCTGAAGTCCAATGCGGAGAACATATTTTTTATTTTTTTCTGTTTGTTATGAAGATACTCATATTTTTGAGTGCTATGGCCACGGTATTGAATAAGAAATTAGTATTTTTTTTTACATTGAAGTCAAATTTGGAGAGAAAAAAATCAGATTAATTTTTACGTCTGATTTAATTTTTACCGTATTATCATTTTTTTGCATATGTTAGAGGGTTATGGCGATGGTATTGAGTGGAGTTTTTTTTTTTGTATTATGTACTTTGAGAGAAAAAGTCGAAATGTCGAGATATAGAGTGGAAATAAAATGTTTTGAGCAAACTCTACAGTTCCAGACTGCGGTAGAACTGTAAAGGTATTGACAGATTTGAACGTCCAGGATTAATAACTCAGATAACAGACAGACAGACAGACAGACAGACAGACAGACAGACAGACAGACAGACACACACACATACATACACAGACAGACAGACAATGGGCTCCAACCTCATTCTGACTGAAAGCAGACATCCTCTAAGCTCCAAGAAGTTCAAATTTTCTCAATATCTTTCTAAATGTACCGCAGTCACAAACTCTTATAGTCTCACACACACTCAGGACCAAGTGGCCTCAAAATGTGTTCTCCATACTGAAAGTGAAATATATTTTTTATTTATTACAAAAGTTGTGGTGGATGTGTGATTTTTTTTGTCCTAATGGAGATACTCATATAAGTATAAGTACGGCCACGGTATTGAATAAGAAATGAGAGGGAGGTTTTTTTGTATAATGTACTTTGAGAAAAAAGTTAAATAAAGTTATTTTTTTTTTTAGATGCACCTGTATGTCTGTGACT